>NC_140252.1:2113591-2706091 GCF_949987555.1 Borostomias antarcticus
TTGTTGGGCTATGTTTCACCTTTCTGCCCTCTGCAACCAATGTGCTTTTAGGCGATTTCATCTGGTTTGATTTGTAGGCTACTAAGAAAGGAGGTTATTGAATGAGAACAAGCTGTGGTACAATCTAAATGACGAAACCCTAGGGAGCTGAGGTCACTGCCTCAACAACAATGCACGGTCTCCAGGCAGCAATCGAAATCAGAAGTCGGTCTAACCCTAACCCTCAACCCATGTACAATGAGTCTAACTCATCGCTCCTCAAAGGGAACTACGACATAGGTGTGCTCAGAGACTCCTCCTAAACCAACCCAGGTGAGACGCAGCCGGTGCGCCTCAGGTCACTTTACTGCATAGTAAAATACCAAACGACGACATTGCGCCAGACGAGGGACGTAAACTGTAGTAGTAGTAGTAGTAGCCTAGTCTAAAAAGACCAGAGGGAGTCATTCTGCAGGGAATCCAAATGAGAGTCACCCTCTGAGAAAGGTAGCATACACACACGGACAGACACCACTTTTATAGGGACCAGGGCTCAGACCCAGTTTCAACACTGTGCTTTACGCACCCCAAAAGAGACCCTGTTTAAAAACCCCGGCACCACATCTGTGTACCCTAAATCATTTAAGTCCCTCGCCAAACAACTTTGCTCACTGGGCAACGGTTTGTGTCCAAAATCGCTTGCACTTTTAGACATTTTAGGAGTCAAATGCCAGTGGAAACCCAGTGCGCACAGCTCCATCCGAGAGATCAACGGCAATGTTTTCACACAGTCGCAACTAAACAGACGAGGCCGCCGCTACCCAAACCGCTTTATTTCGAACGGCAAATAGGTTACTCCTTGTCACATTCGCTTTAGGACTTCTGCTACACTCCATCTTTGATTTTTAGCCCTTTATTCGCCAGGAGAAAACACAAGAGGAGAACATTTTGGTAACCGGGAGCTGCAGAGTTGGGGAGCTGAGTCCACACGGTTCTCATGTCGCGTTTAAGGCCAACCCTTTGCACAGGCGAGCAGCACAACAGCACAGAGCAGCGTCAAGAGGACTCGTAGTCAGCAAAACCAACGTGTGTTACTAGAGGGCAAATTGAAACTAGACATGGCAGAAGTCGCCCCAGCCCCCGCAGCCGCCGCTCCGGCCAAGGCACCCAAGAAGAAGGCAGCAGCCAAGCCCAAGAAAGTGGGACCCAGCGTCGGCGAGCTGATCGTCACGGCTGTTTCCGCCTCCAAGGAGAGGAGCGGTGTCTCCCTGGCAGCGCTCAAGAAGGCTCTTGCTGCCGGCGGCTACGACGTGGAGAAGAACAACTCCCGCGTCAAGATTGCCGTCAAGAGCCTCGTCACCAAGGGCACTTTGGTACAGACCAAAGGAACTGGCGCCTCCGGTTCTTTCAAGATCAACAAGGCCGCCGAGGTGAAGACAAAAAAGCCAGCTAAGAAGACCCCCGCCCCGAAGGCCAAAAAAGTAGTCGCCAAGAAGCCCGCTGCGGCCAAGAAGCCCAAAAAGGCTGTGGCTAAGAAGCCTGCAGCCGCAAAAAAATCGCCCAAGAAAGCCAAGAAGCCAGTAGCGGCTAAGAAGGCCCCAGCCAAGAGCCCCAAAAAGGCTAAGAAACCCGCGACACCCAAGAAAGCCCCAGCTAAGAGCCCCAAGAAGGCCGTCAAGCCCAAAGCTGCCAAGCCCAGGGCTGCCAAGGCGAAGAAGGCAGCCCCCAAGAAGAAGTAAACGTCCTGTTTTCGTCCTCTACATAACAAAGGCTCTTTTAAGAGCCACCCACCCCTCTCCATAAAAGCATATCCATGTATGGGTACCTTATTCATGCGGGTGCGCGTTTTATGCACGCTGATGTTTCATTGTAATGAACTTCCACAGCACAGGCTTGGGATGTCAACTCTAGGACTAAATTGTTGAGGCTTTGGATCAGATCAACACTAGGCTAGTTTATGAACATCGTCATTCTGGCGCCCAAAATTAGCAGAGTTAGTGTGAGAGCTGGGGACAAGCGCTGACCGTGGGCTCGTTCGTAAGGATCAGGACTTGCTGTGGCCTCTGGCTAAATTTCGACCGACTTGCCTCCAGCCACAGCCATTTTATCATTTGAACAGCCGCTTCACTTACGGTCTCATATTTAAAGAAGAGACAGTTATGATCTCATATTTAAAGAAGAGACAGTTATGACTACGGTCTCATATTTAAAGAAGAGACAGTTATGATCTCATATTTAAAGAAGAGACAGTTATGACTATGTGGTACGTCCACTGGCCATACTTACTACTTCAATCATGACACACACTTCATTCAAATCACAAATTATAAAAGGCTTTTTGAAAAACCTCCATAGACCCCCATGCATTCTCTCTGTTTGCCCTCTGAGGGTAATGTAAGTGGCAGTAGATCAAGGCATAAGCTGTCTTTCGCCATGTGCCCATACTAATTTCGCTTGTATTTGTCTATATAGCAACAGGTTGAACTAAAACAGGACTAGTGTCTGACCGTGTAGCTCCTGGTGCTCATGCAATTGGGTCATTTAGCAGGCACTTATCAAAAGCGACTTACAACGTTGAGCTACAGTGTGGTGGCACACCGGTAGGTAAGATTATTTTTATTTTTTTAGTTGCAGATCATGCTGCGCATAAGACCTGGTGAAGGACGGAGTAGGATAGTATTAGTAGTAGGCTACAGGTAGTAAGCAGTCTGTTGGGGCTGATGGGATCATTCAGAGCTGCTGCTCTTTTCTGCCTTTCTATTTCGGACAGGACGGAAAGTCAATGGAGGTCTATTTGGTAGGGAGGATCAACAGGCATGACAAATCAAACATTACTTGACGTGAATTGTTCCCTTTATGGTAGCGCACTTAATACACAAAACGCAACACAATGCGATTCAATCCAAAACACAGATCAAACAGCCCAGTGATCAAGAAAACTATATGCCGGTAATAACACTGACAATTGTAGGCAGCATGCAGTTGATGGCACATTATTAAAACAATCCCGAGACGTTTCTGAATCCTCGTGACAAACCCTTAAGAGAAATAACATGGGTTTACTTGGAGGATTGGCCACGTTGTAGGTCTTAGTAGGCCAAGTCTTAAAAACTTGGTATGAAAATACATATTGCGCTTTCTTTAAGGAGTGAAGTGGGTGGCTCTTAAAAGAGCCTTTGGGGATGTTGGGAAACTGAAGTTCAGTAACGACTTTACTTGGCTTTGACAGCCTTCTCGGTCTTCTTGGGGAGAAGCACTGCCTGGATGTTGGGCAGCACGCCGCCCTGGGCGATCGTCACGCCTCCGAGAAGTTTGTTGAGCTCCTCGTCGTTGCGGACAGCCAGCTGGAGGTGACGGGGGATGATACGAGTCTTCTTGTTGTCGCGGGCAGCGTTGCCGGCCAACTCCAGAATTTCAGCAGTCAGGTACTCGAGCACAGCGGCCAGGTAGACCGGTGCACCGGCTCCGACACGCTGGGCATAGTTGCCCTTACGAAGAAGTCTGTGAACACGACCCACTGGGAACTGGAGACCGGCGCGAGATGATCGGGTCTTGGCCTTAGCCCTGGCTTTGCCTCCTGTTTTCCCCCTTCCGCTCATTTTCAGTATCAAAGTAGTTCAGAAACTGAGTGGTGTGATACTACGGCGGTCGGATTTTTATAACTTGCGTAAAGTGGCGCTCTTTTGCTTTTGTCGCCTTATCCAATCCCAGTCTCCGTGTTAATGGCCAATGGGGAGAAGGAGACGATAGCCAGCCAATGAAGTCACCCAGAGAGGCCGTCCAATCAGCGCACGGCAGCGGACGTTATATAAATGGCACATTACCTTCTGTAAAACTACAAGACTCTTCGTCGAAAGTTATAACTTCTACTCGCGCAGAAGAAAGCTGAGATCATGGCCAGAACCAAGCAGACCGCCCGAAAATCCACCGGTGGCAAAGCCCCGAGGAAGCAGCTCGCCACCAAGGCGGCTCGTAAGAGCGCACCCGCCACCGGCGGTGTGAAGAAGCCCCATCGTTACAGGCCCGGCACAGTAGCCCTGAGAGAGATCCGTCGTTATCAGAAGTCAACCGAGCTGTTGATTCGTAAGTTGCCCTTCCAGCGCCTGGTGAGGGAAATCGCTCAGGACTTCAAGACCGACTTGCGCTTCCAGAGCTCTGCTGTTATGGCCCTGCAGGAGGCCAGCGAGGCGTACCTGGTCGGCCTCTTCGAGGACACCAACCTGTGCGCCATTCACGCCAAGAGGGTGACCATCATGCCCAAGGACATCCAGTTGGCCCGCCGCATTCGCGGAGAACGCGCCTAAATTGGTCTGAGTTGCTTTATCATTTCAACATCCCCCAAAGGCTCTTTTAAGAGCCACCTCATTATCTCTAATGATAAAGCCAATGTGTTCCTATTGTTACCTGCACAGTCTAGTGTGTCCTAATAGGAGTAGGTTGGACTGCTAGTTCTACTACACTGTCCATTCACCACCGTCATGACATCCACGTATACAATGCAATTATTTTTGTACATTGACTTTACGCCCAGCCATGCATTTTAGCCTGTACCGCCTTTTTTGACACCCACGAAGAGAACTTGGAACGGAATGAAAGTCAGACTTTAGTCCCTTCCAGCATTTGATTACAGCCTCAGAGAGTATGAACATAGTTTCAAAATGGTTTATTCAAACACTAGTAACATGCTTTGTTTAGCGTATGAGGTGGTTTAAACAAGTGAATAGCCGTTCAATCTATTTTAACGTGATGGGAAATCCACAGCAAAGTGAGATTAAGGTTGTTTTTTTGTCTTGTTTCTTTTTCCTCCTGCGTTGTGGTATGTTACAGGTGGACTATTTAAGTGTATCATACCTAAACAATACCACAAAGCGGGGAAAAACAAAGTCACAACAAGCAACAAAAAAGCCTTTTAGCTCCCTCTAGTGGCTATAGTTATAAATTACATTCTGGTACAGATATGGATTTCCATCAACTCTATATCTTTTGACTGGTACCTGTCTTTTGGCAACCCCTATGTCTTCTCATTTGGATAGTTGAGAACAGATTGTAGCACAGCTAAGACAGACCTCCATCCTGTCAGTCACAGTGTGAGATAGTACTGTATCCCTCCACGGTTCCCTCAGGTCAAATGGGAGCTGAAGGAGGTGGATGTTGATGGTCCCCAGTCCCCAGCCCAGTAGGTTCAGCTGCAGCACCACAACACCAGTGGCACACACATTTTTAATCCATACATACAGTTCACCTGTGTATTTACATGGAACCCATATATTGTATTGCATATTATATCGACCTAAACCTATTTCATATCGCTTGAATGTGGCTGTTGTAACAGTGCAATTTCCCCTCTGGAATTAATGAAGTACCTGCCTGCCCTGAAAATGGACTTCTGTTAAATCAGTTGTCTCTGCAGTACCCCTGTACAGGGGTCCGAGTCCTGCCCTCCTGTAACAGGAACTTACCAGCCCAGCGACTTCTCGTTCGTGTGGGTTTCTAATAGATAGTTTAGGCAGGTGAGAAGAAGATTTGTCTATAGCTTCTAACAGTCTTTCCCAGAGCCCACCCTGCCTACGCTCCAGCAGCACCCCCTATGACCTGAGAGGGGGGATACAGAACAGGAGCCAAATCAGGTTCACCACTGCTCTTCTCTAAAGGAGATGTCTGTTGACGTGGTTGCTAGAATTAGGTTTTAGCAGCTAGTATACTTCAGCTACAAGGGTGTGTCGTTTACAAACCAGGGCAACCTATAAGAATAACAATGTGTGCATCACCTAAAATTTCACATCACCTAACATTTCACATCAATCAATCAATCAATCAAAGCTTTATTTGTATAGCGCATTTCATACCCAGAGGCAACACAATGCGCTTTACAGAGAACAAGGGAGGTGGGCATACGACCCACTCTCTACATATTCCAGAGGGAAGCAAAAAAACAGTAATCACCCGGGGGCCAGATAAGTGAGCTGTAAAAATTCTTCCCTGACCCCTCTCAACAAGGCGATCGAGCAAGCTCCAGGAGTATGTTTGTCTACCGGCTAAGAACATTTATAGAGCAATACATTACATTAAATTACATTTCAGAGTAAGAGAGGCTAAAAAGCATCATAGGAGAGAGGACATTCTACGGACATGCTACGACATCCACAGCAGACACGGGGGTATCTATCGGACTCCGGGAGGTCTGCTGGTGACAGTGGGGCATCCACTGGACCTGGTTAGAAGATAGGAGGGAGAGAGAGAGGCACTAGGGAGAGGGAAGGCAGAACAGGGTTAGTAGCACATAGAGCCATACAGACCACACAGATATTGAAACAGGTAACCTGGGGTAAGCTCCTGGATTATATTTGTCTAATGGCTAAGAACATTTAAAGAACAATCAATCAATCAATCAATCAAAGCTTTATTTATATAGCGCATTTCATACCCAGAGGCAACACAATGCGCTTTACAGAGAACAAGGGAGGTGGGCAGACATCCCACCCCTACATATTCCAGAGGGAAGCAAAAAAACAGTAATCACCCGGGGGCCAGATAAGTGAGCTGTAAAAATTATTCCCTGACCCCTCTCAACGAGGCGATCGAGCAAGCTCCTGGAGTATGTATGTCTACCGGCTAAGAACATTTACAGAGCAATAAATAACATTAAATTACATTTTCAGAGTAAGAGAGGCTAATAACATCATAGGAGAGACATGGCAAACATTGGTGTATATCTGTGTGTGCATAAATGTGCCTGGGCCCAGATAGAGGCAGGGTCAGGGGTAGGATCGGGGTAGGAAAAGGATACGGACCCGGGTTAGGGTGAGGGGAAGGGGATCTGAGCCCAGGACTGGTGTCTGTCAGTGTGTGTGTGAGTGTGCCTGGGTCCAGGTAGAGGCAGGGGTCAGGGGTAGGGTGGGGGTAGAAAGAGGATACGGACCCGGGTTAGGGTGAGGGGAAGGGGGTACTGGACCCAGGCCTAAGGCCGGAAGTGGACTGTTGTATGTCTGTGTGTGCGTGTGTGTGTGTTAACTAATTTGCTACGACATCTGCAGCAGACACAGGTAAATTACACACACAATAAATTACATTAAATTAAATTTTCAGAGCAAGAAAGTCTAAGAGCATCAGGTCCAGGCCTAAGCCGGATGTGGACTGATGTGTGTCTGTGTGTAGGTGTGTGTGTGTGTGTGTGTGTGTGTGTGAGTGTGTTTGTACTAAATACTACGACATCCACAGCTCCACAGCTGACACTGGACCTGGTTAGAGGATAGGAGGGAGAGAGAGAGGCGCTAGGGGAGGCAGAAAATGGTTAGTAGCACACTGAGCCATTGAAGCAACACAGCTGTCAGAACAGAACAAGCCTGTTTCAGGGTAACCAGCTTCTGTACACTACTTGATATAAATAGTGCATAGAAGGATAAATACCAATGTATACAGAGGATTCACAGGTAGGTTTGAGGCTGCCTTTCTGTGTCTCAAGGTCCTAGCTAGTGATTGTAGGCTAGGTCGAAAAGGTACGTCTTGAGGTCTCGCTTGAAGACCTCCGTTGACATAAACAAAGTACCATAGATAATGATGAGATACTTTTACTTTTTATAATGCTCAATAAATGATTTATTTTGAATAGAAGCTCCATTTCTAGAGGCAGATTCATGCAATATGTAGGGTATTAACAAATTACATCAATCACAATCACACAACAAATGGCAACATGGTTGGAGAGATTCTATAAAGATGGCCTATCATACCCTATATGGACAAAAGCTGTTATAGCTGCAAACGGGGGACCAACTCCTTATAAATGCCTATGAATTTAGAAAGGGATGTCATAAAACCTCCTCTAAGTGTAATGTGTAGACATCCCAATACTTTTGTCCATATAGTGTATATAAAAAAAAAACTATCAGTGCTGCTTACCTACAGGACCAAACACCTCATGTGAGAGATATTGTGGCGACATGATCAATCAAGCAATCAATCAATCAATCAATCAAAGCTTTCTTTGTATGGCGTATTTCATACACAGAGGCAACACAATGCGCTTTATAGAGAACAAGGGAGGTGGGCATAGGCCCCACCACTACATATTCCAGAGGGAAGAAGAAAAAAAAACAGTATCACCCGGGAGAGAAAAATGAGCTGTAAAAATTATTCCCTGACCCCTCTCAACAAGATGATCAAGCAAGCTCCTGGAGTATGTTTGTCCAACTGTTAAAAACATTTATAGAGCAATAAATTACATTAAATTACATTTTCAGAGCAAAAGGGGTTAAAAAGAGCATAGGAGAGACATGGTAAACACTGGTGTATGTCTGTGTGAGCGTGAGTGTGCCTGGGTCCAGGTAGAGGCAGGGGTCGGGGGTAGGGTGGGGGTGGGAAAAGGATACGGACCCGGGTTAGGGTGAGGGGAAGGGGGACTGGGCCCCAAGTCCAGGCCTAAAGCCGTAAGTGGACTGGTGTATGTCTGTGTGTACGTGTGTGTGTGTGTGTGTGTGTGTGTGTTACCTAAATGCTACTCACTTTACCGAGACCAATGGGAGAGTGGGCATAGTTCCCACCCCTACATATGCCAGAGGGAAGCAACAAAACAAAAAAAACAGTTTCACCCGGGGGCCAGAAAAGTGAGCCGTAACAATTATTCCCTGACCTCTCTCAACGAGACGATCGAGCAAACTCCTGGAAAATGTTTGTCTATTGAACTTATACAGAGCAGTAAACATGGGCTAGATACTTCATAAGAGAGACATGACTAACAGGAGAGTGCACAAATAGTTACAGAGAAGTTGCCTACATGGTAGGCCATTATGTGTTAGCTATCACTGTAGTCTATAATATGATATTTGAGTGAATCATATAACAAAGCACAATAAGCACTTAGCATAACAGGCTCATAGAGAATGCTGCAAGGCAGAGGTGGGGAAACAGAAAGCGGAGAGCCAAGGGTAAAACATGGGTAGGGTTGGGTGGGTAGGGACAGCTGACGACACAGTGTGGGAAGGAGGAGCCAGTGGTCCGGTTCCAGTTCCTGCTTGGTTGTTGCCTACTCACCTTCCCGTATCCTGTATCACCTGCACCTCATCCCTCATTACCCTTAGCATTAAAGGAGTAGTAAAGGGAAAAATCATGTTTAGCCCTGTTTCAAGGTTACTTATGATCATATACAATGGTTCAGATGAAAAAGTTGAGAAAACTAGCACGTTTGAGAAAGTGATGATTGCTCTACCACCGTTTTGGTCAGACAATGGATGTGGGTGGGCACCGTGAAAAATCATTCAAAAAACATGTTAAACTCTCAATTTCAAAGACAGCCAAATGGTCGGGCTGGAGAGGGATATTTCTCAGGGAACCCCGCCCCTCGAGCACTCGCTGGCATCCCACCTGGTCCCGGGGGCCTCATGGGCGTCCAGCAGGACAGCGCAGCTACCTGGGGCCAAGGCGACACAATGAGTTTAACATGTTTTTGAATGATTTTTAAAGTTGCCCACCCACATCCATTGTATGACCTAAACGGTGGTAGAGCAATTATCAGACTTTCTCAAAAGTGCTAGTTTTGTCAATGTTTTGATCTGAACCATTGTATATGATCATAAGTAACCTTAAAACAGGGCTAAACATGCATTTTCCCTTTACTACTCCTTTAAAAAAAATAATCTGGCTCAAAGTGGGCTAAGCTAAACCGGCTATATCTGGTATATGTTTAGCCTAGACTTCTATTACACGTATTTTGCTTGCTGGGCAGCGTGAGTCACATCTGCTTTAGCAGGAAAAGACTGCGGCTCGAGCCGGTCTTTCAGCTGCAGCAAGACCTGCCGTGGTCAATTCTGACTCTTTCACAGAAGACCCAGCGGCTCTAGCCGAGAACATTACAGTAGCTGAAACAGGAGGAGATGCGGACTGTACATGACAACCAGGATAACGTTGCATTGTGTTTGCTTTATGGGCAGTGGGTGATGTGCCTACACCCCCCCCCCGGGGCGGCTGTAGCTCAGGAGGTAGAGCGGGTCGTACAATGATCATCGGACATGTCGAAGTGTCCTTGGGCAAAGTGAACACTGAACAGCAAATTGCTCCCAATGAGCAGGCTAGCACCTTGCATAGCAGCTGCCGCCATTGGTGTGTGAATGTGTGTGTGAGTGGGTGAATGAGAGGCCATTGTAAAGCGCTTTGGATATAAGTGCAGTCCATTTACCATTTACCATTACCATTTACTTCATTCCTCAACAGGGAAACTTGCTCACCACCGCTCTTAACACTGCGTGGTGTGGGCACACCACCACCATCAATAGGTGCGTCTCTTCTTAACCCAAGCCGGAAGCGGAGCGGTGGGCGCGCTTGAAGACGCCGGTCTGGTCCCGGCACCCTGGGCGGGGTAGGCAGGGGGAGGTCGCGGGGGAGGAGCCGCGCGCGCAGTCCAGGAGCCCGGGCGAGCCGGTCCATGGGCCGTAGCGGGGCGGGACCCCGTGGCAGGTTGTTTAACCTTGATGTGCCGGCACACTGCGCTCCCCCGGAGCAGCGAGGTGGCGAGCGAGGAGGAGCCGGTCCTGCTCCTGGCTGCGACACTGCTCCAGGATGTTAGACATAGCCGCCCCAAACAACCCCTCCCTACTGACCGGTGAGTTGAGGAGGATACCTTTGTTTTCCTCGCGCAGACGAGTCAGGGAGAGCCATAGGTGGCGCTGCTGCACCACCGACATGGCCATCACTCCACCCAGACAGGAGGCAGAGACTCTCACAAGCTGAGCAACGGCTCCGGCGGCTTCGGCCATCTCCGCTCTCCTGTCTTCATCCATAGAGGGGGGGGTTTGCTCCATAGCCAGCTGGCCGATGTAAATGGCCAGCATAGCAATAGAGGAGGAGGCAGCCACGGCCTGCGCGGCCAGCGAAAAACGCAGGGTTGTCTTGTCCTTGACGTCCAGTATGCTTCCTGGCCGAGCCCCAGGCGGAGGAACCAGGCACCAGGACCACTGCGATGTCGGGTTCCAGGGGAGGAGAGATGATAGCTGCTACAGCAGTCCAGCCGGTTACCCTCGTTAGCTCTGCTGAACTGGTGAAGCGGACATCTGATCGCCAACGGCCGCTCCCATTCAGCCTCGACGAACGCCTCCAGGTTGGGCATAGCCGGCAGGAGACGAGAAGCAGGCTGGGAGGGACGCCCGTAGCAGATGGAGCTCCACAGGGGGAGCCCCGTAGTCGCAGCAGCCTCCAGTACGGGGATGCCAAGGTGATGCGTGGCTCTACCCAGCAACCAGGGCAGGTCGCGGTCGAAGGAACCCTGCCCCGGGAAGGAGGAGCCACTAGCCATAGTGGCTTCTGAGGCAGAGAGACCCTTGTCTGCCTCGGAGAGCTCTTCCTCATCATCAGGCGGGAGGGAGAGCATCGGGGTTGTCGGTTGTTGCGGGGGCACGCCGATGTCCTCGCCGTCGACCGCGCCGACCAGCTGGGCCAAAACTTCAGTCTCCAGCGTCGGCGGAGCGAAGAAATGTGACGAAAAGGAAGCAGACAAATTAATGCTATCCTAAACGAGAATGGGGAAGTAATCACAGATGAATCTAAGATGAGACAGACCGTCAAATAAATCTTTGATTAGATGTATGACGAACTCCCCTTCGAGGAATCGGCTACAAAAGACTTCTTGACATCTGCGGATTTATGTAAATGTGAAGATCCCACCTCACTCACTGATGAAATAAAAGCAGATGAAATTCAACAGGTACTTAAACAACTGAATAAGCAACGTGCGCCTGGAAAAGATGGCCTGCCGGCAGACCTATATCAGGAAATTAGTTACGAGGTCTCCCCACTGCTGGTCCGGGCCTTCAACGAAGGAATCAAACAGGGCCTCCTTTATGAGTCCTTCTATAAAGGAGTAATTACTCTATTATATAAAAAAGGAGACGAAAGAAATATCAACAACTGGAGGCACTTACTTTAACTAACACTGATTACAAGATCTATGCAAAGCTTTACCTAGGTAATGATGAACCGGCTTCAAAGCTGCCTGGACGCATTAATAGAAAAAGAACAAACCTGTGCAGTTAAAGGCAGATTAATGTGGGAAGAACTTGGCCCCCCTCAGTGCATCAAAACTTTCATCTATCCGAGGTAACGGAAATGCATCACGTTTGGACTTAGAGTTCAGTCTCCTGTAGTCGACACACAACCGTAGACTACCATCAGCCTTGCGCACAAGTACTACAGGGGATGCGTAGGCGCTTGCACTCTCTTGAATGACACCCTTTCTTAAAAGCTCGGCGATGTGCTCCTTTACCTCACTATACTGTGTAGGTGGAATTCGCCTGTAAGGTTGGGTCACTGGTTTGTCATCACTAGGATGTATTTCATGCTGTACGTTGTCCGCGTAACCTAAATCCTCATCCTCTGACGCAAAGACGGTAGAGTATTTCTCCAGCATCACTCTTAGCTTGGCCTGCTGTTCAGGGCTCCCTCCTATCTTGACATTCTCAAACATGGACGGTGTGTTCAATGGCTGGCCTGTGTGGGTATCGACTGTGACCTCCTCAGTGTCTGCTGAGATTCTCTGAAACTTGACCTCACAGCGCCCATCGTTTTCCATGCTCTTTACGCTGGACAGCACTCCCAGCCTAGTCCTAGGCTGTAACCACACATCTTCCTGAGAGAGATTCATAACTTGAACTGGAAAGACCTGACTGTCAGTGAACACTAGCATAGGCACAACTACTAGGCCACCCGGCAACGGTATGTTCACTGGCTCTAGCAGTAGCGCAGGTCCCCCATATTTTTCAGTCCTACTCCCCCTGGCCATTACTGTTGCGATAGATGAGGCTGGTATATGGACAATATCCTTCCCTGAGACTCTGGCAAAAGTTGCCCGCTCAGTCATACTGGCTGTCTGCAACTGTTGGAAAGCCTCTCTCCATCCTGAATCAAGCTGTCCACCTAAGGTGGTGTCAAACTCTGTCTGTGCTAACTGTCTAAACCTCTTGACAATGTTCATGCCCACCAGCCCAGGGAAAGGGGAGGAGTTCAGTTCATCCTTAACGATCAAGAACCCACACTCTGGTATGGTCATCTCCATGGTCTCTACATCCAGTTCTACATAGCCTAGGTAAGGGATGTCTAATTTGTTGGCTGCCGTTATCTTTAACCACTCAGATGTAGGTTCGATGTCCTCATCTTTTCCATACAAATGATGCCTAAAGAAGCTCTCTGTGATCGTACTTACATTACTGCCTGTGTCTAGTATGCATGATGCTGGTACACCTTCAATCCTTAAGTCTTCTACAGGGCACTTTCCAACTGCATGTTCAAGTATCCTACTTCTGTAAGGGATGTCTCTATATGAGCCAGTAAGTTTCTCTCGAAGGGCTTGGCTCTTAGCATCCGAGGGCATCAGTTTTCCTGGACCGCAGATGACGGGACGGTCACACTGTCTCGACCCCGAGTTTGAGTACACTTCCTGGCTATGTGTCCCACCCCATTGCACCTTAGACATATGGGCTGCCCATCCTCAGTGTACCTTGGCTGCCTTCTAGGCCTGTTAGTTGCTGCTGTCAGTTCTCTAATTGCTTTAGTTAGCTCTGAAGTGGTTTGGTCTTGTTCAGCCAACCGTTTGTCTTGCTGTGCAACCACCTTTAGGACATGGTCTAAAGTAGCTGGCTGATCACTGGCAGAGATGGCTGCACACTGTGGCTCACAGGTTACTTCTGACTGAACTTGTCGGCTTTTTACCACTCTAGGGCCGTGGGACCTATCGTCCTCCACCGACCACATGTTTGCCTTCTTACGAACATCAAGGAGGTTTGACTCAGGTTTGTCTCTGATAAACTTGCGGAGCTCCCGCTTAAGGTTTGCATCCCTCAAACCCTCAACAAACTGATCTCTGAGGACTACTTTATCATTGGATACAGCATCCTGTGACTGCTGGGTTACAGAGGTTAGGATCTGGGAAAGCGCATGGGAGTAATCCCGGAGATTCTCACCTTCTAGCTGCCTACGTTGGTAAAAGGTCTACAGGAGTTGTGTAGCGCTGCGTTTCTCCCCAAATGCCTCACGCAAGAAAGTGAAAAGATCACTAGGTGGCCTAGGCCTAGACCCATCTCCCATACACAGTCGGACCTCTTCTAGAGCAGGACCTCTTAGGAGGGAGAGGAGGAAGTCAGACTTCTCTTCGCTAGACTGTTCTCTGGTCCTGAGGACCCTTTCCACTTCCTCAATGAATTCCCCCACTGACCTCCCATCCTTACTGATATCCCCAGTAACAATTTGGATTTGCCTTTCTCTTGGTACACAGATGTATTGTTGGGAACTATTTCCCCTGTTGGCACTACTTGCCCTCGTTTCATCTCTCCATCTGTTAAGCTCCCTGATCTGGTGCCGCAGCTCCTCCATTGTGTCCCCATCACCACCTGCGGCGGCCCCATTATTTTCACCATTATCATTTTCTACCACTGACATTGTTACAGTTATAGGTGATAACTACTATGATACTCAGTCCCATACACCACACCAGTCTCAAGGATATAAAACAGTCTCTTGATGATGTAAGCTCTGCTGGGACTTGCTTGGAGATATAGATGACACAGTCTCTTGATGACTTTGTAACAGGAACCACCAAGGCAGGAACGATGATCTTCCTCACAGGTACAGCTGTCGTCACTGGCTCCCTCTGGAACACCACCAGTCGTCACTCCCAACAGCTACTCCTCCACCAAGCTGGCCACTGGTGACACCGTTCACCGCCTGCCAATCTTCACCACTGCCGTATTGCCATAGATTTATCTTTGCCAATTTGTCTTCGACCCCACTCCTGGTACCAATATTGTAGCCCGTGGATTTTAGGGACACACCGGGCACAACTGCTTCTGGGGGAGTTCTTTATTTTGTTAGTGATGTCACTCATAGAAAAATAAAGAGTGACAACAAGTTCCTAAAATTGGCAGGAAGTTTCAATTTAGTTTTCCCAAAACAATACGGCAGTGGACAGATGTACATTGTTTTAATATTATTTACCACAGATAATACTGGATTCCGAAGATGCGCTTTCTTACACAGCGATGCTTACACAGAAGTGCTTCTCACCAAAAGACTCTCTTACTGCGCAGGAAACTATCTCACTGCACATGATACTAGAACATGCGACATCGCCCTCTAGTGGCGGCGGCCCAAATACCCACGCAATTACACGTTAACTTAAAACTAAAAGAAAACACATTCGCTACACAGCGCAACACCTGGGGAACACATAATTATTATTTACCACCCGGTTACATTTGATTGAGTGCACCAGTCAATTTATAGATGTTCATATTTTTTTACAAAGTCACTATATATGAGCTTGTAGTATGGGATGTCTTTTCTACCTCTTCCTATTTTGTGCCTCCATTTTGTGACATCACCAATCCAATTCACATTTCGGCTCATGCCTTTTGCAACTGTTTTACACAGGCTTATCATCAATTTAATACCAAAATCAACGGAGCCTAAACCTCCGCAGACTCTTGGCTTGAAGAGGAGTTCTCGTTTTGTCACTTCTCTGGTAGTGTCCCATACCAAACGGAAACCTTCTTTGTTTATTTTCTTAACAGTTTTGTCAGTCGGCGGAAACACTCTACTCAAAAGCAGGTCTCGCTGCAGCTAAAAGACCGGCTCGAGCCGCAGTCTTTTCCTGCTAAAGCAGATGTGACTCACGCTGCCCAGCAAGCAAAATACGTCTAATAGAAGTCTAGGCTAAACATATACCAGATATAGCCGGTTTAGCATAGCCCACTTTTAGCCGGATTATTTTTTTTAAAGGGGTAGTAAAGGGAAAATGCATGTTTAGCCCTGTTTTAAGGTTACTTATGATCATATACAATGGTTCAGATCAAAACATTGACAAAACTAGCCCTTTTGAGAAAGTCTGATATTGCTCTACCACCGTTTAGGTCATACAATGGATGTGGGTGGGCACCTTGAAAAATCATTCAAAAACATGTTAAACTCATAGGGGCGAATTCACTAAAGGATTGCGCAGCTTTTCCTGACGCAAAGCCTGTGCAAATAAGTCAGAAATTATGTTTGCTATTCACAAAGCCCTCGCAAAGGGTGAAATACGGTGTTAACTGCGTTGCGTTCGTCATTGCGTTTCTCTGCGCCGGTGTTATTAGCTCATATTTAAATTAGGTAATATGGGCGGAGAATGTTCCCCTCTCTATGCAAATGAACATTATTGCAAAACCCGCCCAATTCACAAAGATCGGCGCAAATTGCCTCACGCAGTTAAAGTGAAATTAATTCCGTTTTCAGAGACGTGGTGGTATTTAAGCGCAAGGGGTGTCATGGCCAGCCTTTCCGCTGATCATGGCAGCAGTGATTGTTGCGAGGCGAATTCGGCATCGCAATGCCAGGCATGTTGTTCGTGAGAGAATATTAAGAAGAAGGTCACTTTTTGATTTAACACTAGAACCACCGCGGTAGCTGTTTGGACACCAGAGCGCGCAGCTCTTCAGCCAACTGGAGGATGAAGTCGCGTCTGGGGAGGCTCAGTTGACTATGCGTCTCTCCACCCGTCCCCAGCGAGTCCAAGCTCCCCCAATGAATAATACTTATTTATAATAGCCTACATAGCACGAAACTGTGCGTATAATAGTCTATACGCGAAACTGCGCATTCCCTATAGCTGTTCATTGAACGGCTGGGGGCCGATATAGGTATAAATAAATAAAAACATAGCCTACACAATATTTTTTTTATTTGAATGGTCTTGAAAATATTTTGCTTTTGTATCATAGGTGACGGCAGGTATCATCTTCAGCCATGGATGATGACTCCCGTGCGTAATCCTTCCAACGTTGGAGAGGCGGCGTACAACCGGGCTCACATCAGGACGCGCGGTGTGATTGAGTGCACATTTGGAATCCTGAAAAGCCGTTTAGATGCCTAGATCGTACCGGTGGGGCAATGTTATACACTCCCCCAAAAGTATGCCAGATCATCGTGCTGCAACTTGCATGACATAAAATGACAATTTTTCCTTTGTTCGTCTTTTTAAATCATTCCACCTCCGTTTGCAGTCTTCCGCGTTTACACACACAAATGGCACTGACTGATTGGGAAATTAAACCCCAAATATGATTTTTTGCTGCAGTCGTGATATTTTTTGCGGAAAGCTGTGAGACATGTTTTTGAACCTCGTCCGTGAGGCCTTCAAGTTCGCTGTCTGAAAATCGTATCTTTCTTTTTCTGTCTGCCATCCTCCAATGATATGCATACGAGTTGTATGCGCTGTATGCGTAGTATTTATAGTCATTTCCTATATCAGCAGCAAATTGCACTCAGCCGCAAACACCGAATGGGCGTGTTTGCGCTGGGATATTATTAGCGCAATGTCTTTAGTGAATAGGTTTTTAAAACGGAGCACATAGCTGGAGCAACTGACGCGCAATGTAATGGTGCAATTAGCAGGCGCAATTTGCTTTAGTCAATTCGCCCCATTGTGTCGCCATGGCCCCAGGTAGCTGCGCTGACCTGCTGGACGCCCATGAGACCGCCCCCGGGACCAGGTGGGATGCCAGCGAGTGCTCGAAGGGCGGGGTTCCCTGAGAAATATCCCTCTCCAGCCCGACCATTTGGCTGTCTTTGAAATTGAGAGTTTAACATGTTTTTTGAATGATTTTTCAAGGTGCCCACCCACATCCATTGTCTGACCAAAACGGTGGTAGAGCAATCATCACTTTCTCAAACGTGCTAGTTTTGTCAACTTTTTGATCTGAACCATTGTATATGATGATAAGTAACCTTAAAACAGGGCTAAACATGATTTTTCCCTTTACTACTCCTTTAATGCTAAGGGTAATGAGGGATGAGGTGCAGGTGATACAGGATACGGGAAGGTGAGTAGGCAACAACCAAGCAGGAACTGGAACCGGACCACTGGCTCCTCCTTCCCACACTGTGTCGTCAGCTGTCCCTACCCACCCAACCCTACCCATGTTTTACCCTTGGCTCTCCGCTTTCCCCACCTCTGCCTTGCGGCATTCTCTATGAGCCTGTTATGCTAAGTGCGTATTGTGCTTTGTTATAAGATTCACTCAAATATCATATTATAGACTACAGTGATAGCTAACACATAATGGCCTACCATGTAGGCAACTTCTCTGTAACTATTTGTGCACTCTCCTGTTAGTCATGTCTCTCTTATGAACTATCTAGCCCATGTTTACTGCTCTGTATAAGTTTAATAGACAAACATTTTCCAGGAGTTTGCTCGATCGTCTCGTTGAGAGAGGTCAGGGAATAATTGTTACGGCTCACTTTTCTGGCCCCCGGGTGAAACTCTTTTTTTTGTTTTGTTGCTTCCCTCTGGAATATGTAGGGGTGGGAACTATGCCCACCCTCCCATTGGTCTCGGTAAAGTGAGTAGCATTTAGGTAACACACACACACACACACGTACACACACACACGTACACACAGACATACACCAGTCCACTTACGGCTTTTGGCCTGGACTTGGGCCCAGTCCCCCTTCCCCTCACCCTAACCCGGGTCCGTATCATTTTCCCACCCCCACCCTACCCCCGACCCCTGCCTCTACCTGGACCCAGGCACACTCACGCTCACACAGACATACACCAGTGTTTACCATGTCTCTCCTATGATCTTTTTAGCCCCTTTTGCTCTGAAAATGTAATTTAATGTAATTTATTGCTCTATAAATGTTCTTAACAGTTGGACAAACATACTCCAGGAGCTTGCTTGATCATCTTGTTGATAGGGGTCAGGGAATAATTTTTACAGCTCACTTTTCTCTCCCTGGGTGATACTGTTTTGTTTTTTTTGCTTCCCTCTGGAATATGTAGGGGTGGGGCCTATGCCCACCTCCCTTGTTCTCTGTAAAGCGCATTGTGTTGCCTCTGTGTATGAAATACGCTATACAAATAAAGCTTTGATTGATTGATTGCTTGATTGATCACGTCACCACAATATCTCTCACATGAGGTGTGTTTGGTCCTGTAGGTAAGAAGCACTGATAGTTTTTTTTTTATATACACTATATGGACAAAAGTATTGGGATGTCTACACATTACACTTAGAGGAGCTTTTATGACATCCCTTTCTAAATTCATAGGCATTCATAAGGATATGGTCCCCCGTTTGCAGCTATAACAGCTTTTGTCCATATAGGGTATGATAGGCCATCTTTATAGAATCTCTCCAACCATGTTGCCAATTGTTGTGTGATGTAATTTGATAATGCCCTGCATATGGCATGAATCTGCCTCTAGCAATGTTCTTCTAAATAAATCATTTATTGAGCATTATAAAAAGTAAAGTTATCTTGCGTCATCTGTATGGTACTTTATGTGAAATGTTAGGTGATGTGAAATGTTAGGTGATGCATGCATTGTTATTCTTATAGGTTGCCCTGGTTTGTAAACGACACACCCTTGTAGCTGAAGTATACTAGCTGCTAAAACCTAATTCTAGCAACCACGTCAACAGACATCTCCTTTAGAGAAGAGCAGTGGTGAACCTGATTTGGCTCCTGTGCTGCATCCCCCCTCTCAGGTCATAGGGGGTGCTGCTGGAGCGTAGGCAGGGTGGGCTCTGGGAAAGACTGTTAGAAGCTATAGACAAATCTTCTTCTCACCTGCCTAAACTATCTATTAGAAACCCACACGAACGAGAAGTCGCTGGGCTGGTAAGTTCCTGTTACAGGAGGGCAGGACTCGGACCCCTGTACAGGGGTAATGCAGAGACAACTGATTTAACAGTAGTCCATTTTCAGGGCAGGCAGGTACTTCATTAATTCCAGAGGGGAAATTGCACTGTTACAACAGCCACATTCAAGCGATATGAAATAGGTTTAGGTCGATATAATATGCAATACAATATATGGGTTCCATGTAAATACACAGGTGAACTGTATGTATGGATTAAAAATGTGTGTGCCACTGGTGTTGTGGTGCTGCAGCTGAACCTACTGGGCTGGGGACTGGGGACCATCAACATCCACCTCCTTCAGCTCCAATTTGACCTGAGGGAACCGTGGAGGGAACATTACTATCTCACACTGTGACTGACAGGATGGAGGTCTGTCTTAGCTGTGCTACAATCTGTTCTCAACTATCCAAATGAGGAGAAGACATAGGGGTTGCCAAAAGACAGGTAAAGACAGGCACCAGTCAAAAGATATAGAGTTGATAGAAATCCATATCTGTAGCAGAATGTAATTTATAACTATAGCCATTAGAGGGAGCTAAAAGGCTTTTTTGTTGCTTGACTTTGTTTTTTCCCGCTTTGTGGTATTGTTTAGGTATGGTACACTTAAATAGTCCACCTGTAACATACCACAACGCAGGAGGAAAAAGAAACAAGACAAAAAAACAACCTTAATCTCACTTTGCTGTGGTTTTCCCATCACGTTAAAATAGATTGAACGGCTATTCACTTGTTTAAACCACCTCATACGCTAAACAAAGCATGTTACTAGTGTTTGAATAAACCATTTTGAAACTATGTTCATACTCTCTGAGGCTGTAATCAAATGCTGGAAGGGACTAAAGTCTGACTTTCATTCCGTTCCAAGTTCTCTTCGTGGGTGTCAAAAAAGGCGGTACAGGCTAAAATGCATGGCTGGGCGTAAAGTCAATGTACAAAAATAATTGCATTGTATACGTGGATGTCATGACGGTGGTGAATGGACAGTGTAGTAGAACTAGCAGTCCAACCTACTCCTATTAGGACACACTAGAATGTGCAGGTAACAATAGGAACACATTGGCTTTATCATTACAGATAATGAGTTGGCTCTTAAAAGAGCCTTTGGGGGATGTTGAAGCAACTCAGACCATTTTAGGCGCGTTCTCCGCGAATGCGGCGGGCCAACTGGATGTCCTTGGGCATGATGGTTACCCTCTTGGCGTGAATGGCGCACAGGTTGGTGTCCTCGAAGAGGCCGACCAGGTACGCCTCGCTGGCCTCCTGCAGGGCCATCACAGCAGAGCTCTGGAAGCGCAAGTCGGTCTTGAAGTCCTGAGCGATTTCCCTCACCAGGCGCTGGAAGGGCAACTTACGAATCAACAGCTCGGTTGACTTCTGGTAACGACGGATCTCTCTCAGGGCTACTGTGCCGGGCCTGTAACGATGAGGCTTCTTCACACCGCCGGTGGCGGGAGCGCTCTTACGAGCCGCCTTGGTTGCGAGCTGCTTCCTCGGGGCTTTGCCACCGGTGGATTTGCGGGCGGTCTGCTTGGTTCTGGCCATGATCTCAGCTTTCTTCTGCGCGAGTAGAAGTTATAACTTTCGACGAAGAGTCTTGTAGTTTTACAGAAGGTAATGTGCCATTTATATAACGTCCGCTGCCGTGCGCTGATTGGACGGCCTCTCTGGGTGACTTCATTGGCTGGCTATCGTCTCCTTCTCCCCATTGGCCATTAACACGGAGACTGGGATTGGATAAGGCGACAAAAGCAAAAGAGCGCCACTTTACGCAAGTTATAAAAATCCGACCGCCGTAGTATCACACCACTCAGTTTCTGAACTATTTTGATACTGAAAATGAGCGGAAGGGGGAAAACAGGAGGCAAAGCCAGGGCCAAGGCCAAGACCCGATCATCTCGCGCCGGTCTCCAGTTCCCGGTGGGTCGTGTTCACAGACTTCTCCGTAAAGGCAACTATGCCCAGCGTGTGGGAGCCGGTGCACCGGTCTACCTGGCCGCTGTGCTCGAGTACCTGACTGCTGAAATTCTGGAGTTGGCCGGCAACGCTGCTCGCGACAACAAGAAGACTCGTATCATCCCCCGTCACCTCCAGCTGGCTGTCCGCAACGACGAGGAGCTCAACAAACTTCTCGGAGGCGTGACGATCGCCCAGGGCGGAGTGCTGCCCAACATCCAGGCAGTGCTTCTCCCCAAGAAGACCGAGAAGGCTGTCAAATCCAAGTGAAGTCGCCACTGACGTGAATTCTCCCAATAATCCCAAAGGCTCTTTTAAGAGCCACCCACTTATATCCTTAAAAAGCGCAAAGTGTATTTCCATTGTCCTCTGGAATGCGTTTCCATCCTCGTGTTCTCCGTTACTTGCGACTACGTGGGCCACCTCCCGAGTTGAGGCACATTCGCTTAGTTATTCCACGGACGTTGCCGGCTGCAGGTTTTACAGCATGTAATACCGTTATTGGGCATAGTTGTATTTCTCTTGGTTGTTTTAATTTAAAACGTTTAATTGAAACGCTTCGTGTTGCCTGTGTATGAAGTGTGCTGCATGAATGACCTAGTTTGTTCTCCCTAATAATTAGACGTCCCTGTATAAATGGCTTGATCTCCTCGTAGACTTATACAATAATGGACAGAAAAGAGCAACAGGGCTATTAACCTACTCCCTCCTTTCCCTGGTTTCATGCACACCATCAAACTACAATGATTGTTTGATCTGTAAAGACCAACAAATTAAAAAAAAATTACCTACCGCTGTGCCACTTAACCCCAACTCAAAACATTGTATGTCGCTTTAGACTTAGAGAGAATGCATGCATGTCTATGGGCGTTTCTCAAAATACAGTTTTACTAATTATTTTAGTTTGTAATTTCAATAATGTATAACCCTACAAAGTACGTATCACGTTGGAGCGAGTCGGGACGGAATTTGGCCACAATGCAAAGGGTCACAGCATGGCGGCGATCAGCTCTGATCATCGACTGCGCAGTCCTGATCCTTACGAACGCGCCCACGGCCTGCGCTGCTCCGCCGCTCTCTCACTACTCCTCTCATTTCAGGCGCCAAAAAGACAATGTTGAATAAACTACGTGTCCATCTGATCCCCGTGCACGCCAGTTGACCATGAACATGCATCAGATAATATGAGTTTTACCCTACAGTTGAAATTCATAGCCTCCCATTACCAGTGCTGTGGAAGTGTATTATAATGAAACACCAGCGTGTGCAGCTCGTTTTCAGTACCATTAGATTAAGTGCTTTATATCGGAATTATTACGGTTGGGTGTGCGCCCGCGTGAATCCGGTGGCCATACATGGAGATGCGCTTTTATGGATGGGTGGGTGGCTCTTAAAAGAGCCTTTGTGACGGTAAAGAGGACAGAAAAAAGACGTTTACTTCTTCTTGGGGGCTGCCTTTTTCGCCTTGGCAGCCTTGGGCTTGACGGCCTTCTTGGGGCTCTTGGCTGGGGCTTTTTTGGGTGTCGCGGGCTTCTTGGCCTTTTTGGGGCTCTTTGCCACCTTCTTAGCTGCCGCTGCGGGCTTCTTGGCTTTCTTGGGAGATTTCTTTGCAGCTGCAGGCTTCTTAGCCACGACCTTTTTGGGCTTCTTGGCTGCAGCGGGCTTCTTGGCGGCTACCTTCTTGACCTTCGGGGCGGGGGGCTTCTTAGCTGGCTTCTTAACCTTCGCCTCGGCTGCTTTGTTGATCTTGAAAGATCCAGAGGCGCCAGTTCCTTTGGTCTGTACCAAAGTGCCCTTGGTGACGAGGCTCTTGACGGCGATCTTGACGCGGGAGTTGTTCTTCTCCACGTCGTAGCCGCCGGCAGCCAGTGCCTTCTTGAGCGCTGCCAGGGAGACACCGCTCCTCTCCTTGGAGGCGGAAACAGCCGTGACGATCAGCTCGGCGACGCTGGGTCCCACTTTCTTGGGCTTGGCTGCTGCCTTCTTCTTGGGTGCCTTGGCCGGAGCGGCGGCTGCGGGAGCTGGGGCGACTTCTGCCATGTCTATCTTGAGTTTGCTCTGCGGTATCACACACGTACTGTATGTCGGTCCTGCTGACTGTGAGTCCTCGACGCTGCGAGGGGTTGGCCTTAAACGCGCCATGAGAACCGTGTGGACTCAGCTCCACCACCGAGGAGCTCGGTTACCAAAATTATGTTCCTCCTGTGTTTTCTCCTGGTGTATAAAGGGATAAAAATCAAAGTTGGAGTGGAGCACAAGTCCGAAAGCGAATGTGACAGCGAGCAGCCTATTTGTCGTTCGAAATAAAGTTGTTTGGGTTGCGGCGGCCTCGTCTGTTTATTCGCGACCGGGTAAAAACACCGCCGTTGATCTCTCGGATGGAGCCGTGCGCACTAGGTTTCCAGTTGCATTTGACTCCTAAAATGTCTAAAAGTGCATGCGATTATGGACAGAAATCGTTGCCCAGTGAGACAAGTTGTCTGGCAAGGGGCTAAAATGATTTAAGGTACACAGAAGCGGTGCCTATGCTTTTAAACGGGGTCTCTTTTGGGGTGCGTAATGCACAGCGTTGAAACTGGGGCTGAGACCTGGTCCCTATCAAGCTGGTGTCTGCCCGTGTGTGTAGGCTACCTTTCGCCCTCCCTGGGTGATTCACATTTGGATTCCCTGCAGAATGACTCCGCCTGGTCTTTTTGGACTGTCTGTCGCCTATTACACCCCTCGTCTGGGGCAATGTCCTCGTTTGGTTGGTAGCCTATGCAGTGAAGTGACCTGAGGCGCACCGGCTGCGTTACATAGGATTGCAAAAAGTGACAAGCAACCATCACAACACACACTCCTCGTTTCCTTTTTACTGAATTTGATGACCTGGCTCTAAAAATGTCTGAATCGCATCTTGAGTGGCTAGGCTATTGTGCCATGAGAATTATAGAGAACGCAGGAGCCCAGTCGCCTAGCCGATCCTATCGCAGCCCATGTAGTGAAGATAGGCCTATAGCCTACATGGAAGGACATGTAGGCGCTTATTGTTGAGTGATATGAGCAATTAGCTCTTTCTGGGCTGTGGGATTCTGAACGAGCCTACCTGATGTGAATAGGCGTGGTCGAGGCAGAATGAAATAAATTTTGCTTAGTTTCTAGAAATGTTTATCTCAAGCAAGATTGTGTTCTTGAGCACAGTATTTACGCCTACAGTGATTAACAAGATAAGTGACTAAGCGGGAACTGCTAAGAATCAATCTCCTATAGCCTACCATGTTAGACTATTGCTAACAACATGAGTAGAAACTCGAGAATCCAGAGGCGATCAACAGAAGGTGTTTGCTTCAACAAGAGCATACAGTCTTATACAGAGAATACAGTCTCAGTGAGTGTCCTGCAGGAGAGATGCCCTTCGCACTGCCTAACAGTTGTATAATCTAGGCTATCTGTTTCTATCAGTTGTCACAGGCTGCTTCTATCAGTTGTCACAGGTGGCTTTTCAGAGTGATGGTTCATCTTATTATAATTTAGGGCAGTGCCTTCTGTCCAATACTGTTGATTCAGCTGTCTGGTGCCGATTTACACCTTATTGGGGCCACTTTCTGTAGGCCACGGTCATCCCTCCCTGTCCACTCTTCAAAGTCTGTTCATTACAAACTTTAGTTTTAATATCCTTTGTTCAAGTCCTAATGTATATGCCTGTCATATGGTCCCTCAATTCCTAGTCCTTACGCACTAGGCTACCTTAGCACCCTAGTCTGGTGTCCTTAGTCTGCCCTGCCGCTACTCTGTGACAGCCAAGGCCCAGCTTCTGATTTGCACACACAGGGCCTACTCTGCCAGTGTTGAATCATCCATCATTGAGATACACAGAGTGCATAGGCTATAGTTTATTTCTAAGGCATGTGAAGACTACTTAAACCTTCTAAATTCACCACTGTAGCCTATAGGCAGCTGCAAATAAATCACTACACTCAGTCAAGCAGTTACAGCTATCTATGATGCAATAGTGAATGATGTCTACTGTGGAATAGTTTTGTTTTCTAGGCTTTGCCGCCAATTTTGAGATTTATGACTGTGAACAAGTCATTAAAAGAATATGGGGATCACGCCTGTCAGAACAACTGGCTGCTGATATCAGTGAGGAGTGATAGCGGTGAGAGCGACAGTGTGCAGTGGAGCTCTTATAGAAATACCCCAAAATGCACAATGCCAACATGGTGCCCTGGGTTCAATGCTGACAGGACATTTAGGGGGGTGGAATTTCAGAGGAAACAAGGGAGGCCAAAAACAACCTGGCGAAGAACTGTGAGCTCGGAACTAAAAATGGCTACCTAACTTGGGACAAGGCACAACATGCTGCACAGGACAGGACCAGATGGAAGCAGAGAGTCACAGCCTTATGTTCCTCAACGAACCGAGAGGATTAAAAGTAAGTTGAGTAAGGAATAACAATCCAACTGCAGACCGTGTCCTTTTGTTAGTGTGACCATATCTAGGCTACCTAGCAACCTGCTTTGGTGTCCTTGTGGACATATCAGGGTTTGTCGTTTGCCAGATTTTGAGAAAGCTGTCCTGTGATGTGTCATGCTAGGTTCAACACTGACCTGAGAATCAACTAGGCTAAGCGCTTCAAAATTCACAAAACTCATCTCCAATGATATATTTAAACTCAACAATGTATTTTAAATTCAACGGATTCATTATTAAACACTGACTTTATTTTCTGCAAATGCCTTCATTTTGCTTACAAAGTCTTCACGCGCCACTCGCCCATTATATGCCAATGGTTGGGAGGTGCAAACAAATGTGGGTGGGAGGTGTAAACAAAATGCTTCAACAATGGATGACTATGGAGAAAATGTCCGTATGTGTGTCTCAAATAATTAATTTTCCCCATAGGGATTTTGGACTACACTCCACAATGGCGGCACTGCTACGTCCAATAAAGTGACGTCAGACCACACGCCCCACAGCAGGGAAAGTGGGCTGGGGGATGAGGGAGTTCCTGAGCATGCGCGGTCAATTTGGTTTGTTGGGGAAACGAGGACGTCAGAGTTCAACGCAGACAATGACGGGAGCCTTGCCTAAATATTTGCATACTCCCCCTATATATACCGGGTGACTACCCGCCGCTTTACTTTCGTTCCTGAGAAGCAAGGAGTCATCATCGTGAGAACTGTGACAGACGTATTACACAAACACGTCTCCATATTGTGAGCATCAGGAACGTGAAAAAAAGTTTTGACCGCAGCACCTCGCGGTGTCTGCGGTCCCCTCATACTAAATGCGTTTGAAGAACATTTGAAGAAAATTAAAACAAACACATTCTAAAAAACAAACAAATTTGCTCCTGCAAAAACCATGGCCGACCAGGCCGGCCGGCACTGGGTCAGGCTGCGTTTTGTTGGGCAGGGTGAGCCTCCTACCCGAGACTCTGTTGGTCGCCGCTTGTTTAGCACGACCTGGATTGAGGTAAGCGAGGTTTTCTCGTTTATCGAGCTTCCCTCCAGAAAAGACTTTGAACTAAGCTTTCACACAGATCGCTCTCTGCGGAAATTCTTGGGTTTGTTTGCAGATAGAGCAGACAGTGATTGGAAAGACTTTGAGGCACACTCCTCCGTCCCAGCTGACATATTATCCATTATTGTCAAGTTCTGGACCGCAAGGGTCGCTGACCATGACGTGGAGCACTACCTCCGCCGGTACTGTACCATCCTGCGGCCGGTGGAGAAACTTTTGGACAACCTTGGGCTGTGGTTTGGGGTGCGGCGCTACCGAGTCAAACTTAACCGTGACGGCGAGGGGCGGCTCACATCCCTGCCAAATTCCATCTCCCTCGGCCCATACAATGGCAAGATCACTCACCCGGGGCAGACCCAGCGGTGCTACATATGCCAATCTAATTCCCACCAAGTAAAGGACTGCGTTTTGGTCAGGTGTTGGCGCTGTGGAATAGTCGGACACAAAGGGAAGCAGTGCACCAACACCGAGACCTGCACCCTGTGTCAAGGCGAAGGCCATAGCTACTTCACCTGCCCGTCTTCATATAGTAATCGGGCGAGAGCAGCAGGAGGCGCCGCAGCAGCAGAGAACCAGCAGCGAACAGCAGCAGCAGCAGCAGAGAGAGGGCGACAGTCGGCCCCGGCGTTTTCACCAACACCTGAGGGCAGACAACGCACAGAGAGCACGACGGCAGAACCAGGAGCCCGCAAGCGCATACCGAGCCATCAGCGTGCGGCGGCAGCGGAGAAGGGCCCAACCACAACACCGCAGAAGAACCACCAGCCCCCAGCGGAGACAACAGCAGCACCAGCGGAGGCGACGGATCCAGGAACATCAGTGGCGGCGGCGACAGCGGTTCCAGAGGCGACGGATCCAGGAACATCAGCGGCGACGATAGCGGTTCCAGAGGCGGTGGAGACAGCGGCGGAGATGGCAGCGGCTCCAGAGGCGGCGGAGGCCACGGCGGCATCTGATCCAGATGCGGCAGCGGCGACGACAGCGGCGACGGCAGATCCAGCAGAGGCGGCGGTGGAGACAGCGGCGGCAGAAGGAGCAGACGCAATGACACCATCCTCATCAGCGACGCCATCAGCAGCAGAGTCTGACCCCGATTTCATAGTGGTCAACAGCGACGACGTGATGTGGCTATCACAGGAAACCAGCCAACCAGTACAGGGAACCATCCAGGACAGCTTTCCCAGCCACCCGGTGCCATGCATGGTGTCTGACACAGCCAGCCTACGCGCCGAGTTGGATGACGCCGTGGCTCAACTGTGCGGCCCAGCAGAGGAAGCCGGTGGGCTATGTAGTAAGGAAGGAGCTACACAAGGCAGCCTTCCTAGCTATCAAGTGAACCCCGATGACAACAGCCTCGATGATTCCTGTGGAGTGAACAGCAGCAGTGAAAGAGAGGAGGGTGAGTCCACACCTTTCCTGAATGTTACGTCAGATAATTTCCCAGTATTGGGTAAGAGGGAGAGAACGTCTCCAGGGACCAAAACGAAGGGTAAAAAGCCCAGAAAGAATAGAGATCCCAGGAAGAAGCCATTTCATTTATCATGAACTCGTGGCAAGTCACAGGGCCTCTCTTCTTAATGATGGCTATTAATATAGCAACATTAAATGTAAGAGGAATAAACTCCGTTAAGAATAGAGAAGAAAAGCTGAATGTTTTAAAGAACAGTAGTGCTGAAATTATTTTCACTCAAGAACTACATTCGAATTCTGTGGAAGATATTCAAAAAGTCAAAGACTTATGGACTCATGGCTGTGTAGAAATGTCTATTGGGAGTGACAAAGCTGATGGAGTCGGTATATTTTTCAATACTAAGAATATAGCAATACTACGAAAACGTGAATTAATACCAGGTCGTCTGTTAATATTGGATTGTGTTGTACGAAAGCAGAAACTGCGCCTAATTAATGTGTACACATCCCAGAGCCGCAGTGATAAGATCAGACTTTTTCACAAACTAAAAGAGGTCTTATGTGGTGGATACAATATAGTCTTAGCGGGGGATTTTAATACAGTTACAGACATTAAAGATCGCATACCAACAACGCCTTTTAATCTACCACGTACAAGCAAGATTCTGAAAGAGACATGCGATATGTTCAAAATGAGAGATGCTTTCAGGGAGATTTATCCAGATGAGGCGGGCTTCTCACGTTTTGATCAAAGAATCAAGACACGCATAGATAGGATATATGTCTCTGATAAGATAAAGGTTCAGTCCTATAGAACAGAGGTGTGGGTAAACTCGGACCACTTAGCTGTAAGAGCATCAGTTAGCTTTGATAGTGTCCCCAGTCCAAGACAGAATAGCTGGAAGCTGAACGTGAATTGTCTAAAAGACCCTGTTATATTAAAGAGTGTCAGAAGGGAAATCGAAAGAGTCAAAGACTTACGAATATTTACAAAAACAAGCGTTGAGTTATGGGAGGAGTTGAAGAACAGTCTAAAGAGACACCTAATTTATAAATGTAAATTCTTAAATAAACAACGAAATGAAGAATATAAGGAATTAATGAAACTCTTTGTTGACATTAAATGTAGACCTAAGAGCGTTCCATTGACAGAGCAAGAAGAAAAAGATTTTGAGGAGATTAAGGAAAAGTTAATGAATTTTAATAATGAATATTCAAATACTATTAAAATGCATGCAGGTATAGCTTTTGATGAACCCGCAAATATACACAAAGTAATCAAGATGTACAAGGAAAGGAGCGACTACAAATGCATAGATTCGTTAAGAAATAGTGAAGGTAAAATTGTTGATACGGATCATGATATAAAGAAAGTTATAGTAGATAGTTTTACCAAAATGTATGGAGCTGATAAGTCTAGTGGGGTGGAAGGTACGGAGGTTTTCCTCTCGGAATTACAGCTGACGCAGGTTGTCGATGGTGCCTCACTAATAAGGGTCATCACACCAGAGGAAGTCAAGCTGGCCATCTCCCTATTAAATCGAGGGAAGTCACCCGGCCCAGACGGACTCCCCACTGAGTTCTATCATTTTTTTAGCAAGGATATTGCTGATCTGTTGTCCTCCGCCTTTAATGAGGGTTTGAATAGCCCGACAGGAATGCATGACAGCTTTTATCAGGGTATAGTATCCATGATCTACAAAAAAGGAGATGAAAAGGATATAAGTAACTGGAGACAGATCACACTTACTAACATCGATTATAAGATCTTGGCAAAAATTATAATGACAAGATTAAGTAAAATACTAGACCACATAATTGAAAAATAACAAACATGTGCTATTAAAGGCCGAGTTATGTGGGATAACTTAAACATGATCAGATAAATGATATCGAAGCCTGACGAACCTGGCTTTTTCATAATAGGCTTCGACCAGAAGAAGGCATTTGATTTTATAAACAGAGACTACATGTGGAAGGTTTTATTAAAATATGGCTTTCCCCATGATTTTATAAACATGGTTAAGATGTTATATGCCAGGTCTCAGGTGGCTGTTAAAGTGAATGGAAGTGTGACCGAGTACATCAACATCCAGAAGGGAGTGAAGCAAGGTTGTCCGCTAAGCGCAGCTCTTTATGTCATTGCAATCAGTCCTCTTATACAGCGAATAAGAAATGATAATAGAATTGAAGGAGTAAACATGAATGGCACAAAGGTCAAAGTAACTGCCTACGCAGATGATGTGACTGTTTTTGTAAAAAATCTGAGAGAGTTGGACATAATAAGAGAGCACTTCTACCTCTATGAAAAAGCTGCTGGCGCACAATTAAACCACACAAAAACTGAGTGTACCTGGATAGGAGATGATAGTGCGAGGCCGCACATAGACCTAGAGGTGAAGGAGGAGGTTAAAATCTTAGGCATATATTTCAGTAATAAGGACTGCGCCCAACGAAATTGGGACAGAAAGGAAAAAGAGATATTGGATGTAACAGATAAATGGGGGGTCAGGGAAATTAGTTATAGTGCACGGATAGGTGTAATAAAGACTTTTGTTTTATCCAAACTGCTTTTTGTTGCAACAATCCTTCCACCACCCAATGCAAGCGTGGTAAGGATAAGCAAAATGTGTGTGAAATTAATCTGGGGAAACAACAGAGAAGTAACAAAAAGGTTTTTAATGTACAAAAGTGTGAAAAATGGAGGACTCGGTGCTGTCGATGTTGGTGCGAAGTTAAATGTAGCCTTCTGCAAAAACATCTCAAAAGGCATATCCCAAAAGGCCACCTGGGTGGGAGAGGTGAATAAGTGGCAAAGGTTAAGGGGTAAACGCAGGGAGTCCCAGCCTTATTATGTACTGGCTTATGGTGATTTTATTCACAAATATAAAGACCTGAATATTAACTGGATCACACAGTCAAATAAGGTGATTCATAACAGTATTACCGAATACCTCTATGGTGGGCCTAATATATTTAAAGACTGCTCACAGGAGCAAAGTGAACGTCTGGCGGAGATCCTGAACTCTGAACACATCTCCGGAGCAGTGAGGGACGTTATGTGGCTCACTGTTAACGGCAGACTGCCTGCGAGAAACGTGGTCAAATGGAGCTGTAATGTAAAGACCACAAGATGTCCGATGCCAACCTGCAACATAGAAAAAGAAACCATTGGGCATCTTCTTATAGATTGTGATAGATCCAAAACAATATGGCAAAAAATGAGCGACATAGGATTAAAGGTACCATGCCATAGAAGCACCTTATATAATAACTTTGACAGCACTGTAGAAGCCCATTTATTATTTTGGATATGTATTGGTATAACTGTTTTTAAAATATGGAAAACACGTTGTAAAATGACAACGGACAATATTTTTATTGATGCTGATGAGGTCTTCAGGAGTGTACGGACTGAACTAAGAAGAAGGAGAACCATGGACCTAAGGAAAGCATCTCCAGAACTGAACTGGTCACTCCTAAAACTGTGATGAACTTAAATGCTGACAGGCCAACTGAAGCCTGAGAAGACCTAGTCTATTTCTAGCAGCCTTGATTTTCTAGTAGGCCTTTTCACTTTCTTGTAAATAACCTTTATTTGTCTATCTGCAATATGTGTAAATGTATATATTGTGTCGGCATTGCCAAGTTGTGAATAACCTGTAACATGAAATTTACCTAATAAAATTAAATATACAGCTAAGTCCGCGCCCAAGAAGGGCTCTAAGAAAGCCGTCTCCAAGACCGCTGCCAAAGGCGGCAAGAAGCGCAGAAAGTCGAGGAAGGAGAGCTACGCTATCTACGTGTACAAAGTCCTGAAGCAGGTCCACCCCGACACCGGCATTTCCTCCAAGGCCATGGGGATCATGAATTCCTTTGTGAACGACATCTTCGAGCGCATTGCCGGAGAGTCCTCTCGCCTGGCGCACTACAACAAGCGTAGAACCATCATTGGACATCGAGCCCCAAGTCTAGATCAAAACAGCTACACTGCCGCAGCTAGCCGCGGCTCGCCAGCCCTAATCAGCTCCTGACTGGGCTAGCCCATTAGCCCACAGGGGACAGCCGTCCCCTGCCTCTCCAGTACCAACCCAACACACCGGAGGCCGTGCCCTGCTCCCAGTAGATCGCGTGAGTATTACCAGCACTACTAGGTAAGTAGCCCCACTCTCCCGGCTAGCACTGCTAGCTAGCAGCCCCCACTCCCCCTGCTAGCACGGCTAAGTAAATAGCCCTACCTCCCCGTTAGCATTACAAAATAAATAGCACTCCCTCTCCCCGCTAGCATCGCCTTTAGCAAATAGATTGGCGGTTTTATCTTAATTCCGCAATTATTATTATATTATTTTAAAGAGTCTCGCGATGGCTCTACACCCCCCCGCCCCTAACTGCTCGGGTTGCCTCCAGCGTAGCCAAAAAATCTCAGAGTTGGAAGGAAGGATCTCTACTCTACACTCTATACACCAAGGCGAAAATTACCTGGACTCTATGCTACCCAACCCAGATGTCGACCTCCAGCCTCCCACTGCTCCACCGTCGGCGGCACCCGAAGGTGGGAATGTGGATTTTGATCTCCCCCTGAGTGAGAAATCCTGGCCCAGACTCAGAGCAGAACCCATGCATTTAAGCTCCACCCCTTGGACCACTGCTAGGAGGAAACGAGGAAGGGAAACCTCCAGGGGCCCCTCCCAACACTCCGACGACGACACCCTCCAACTGAGGAATAGCTTTACTTTACTGGCCGAGCCTGAATCCAAGAGGTCCAAGGATACTAGCATCAGCTCCTCGTCCTGGCTCCCTGCAACTGAGGATCATTTCACACCCAGCCCTCCTCAATACCATACCCATACTCCGCAGCCCACCCACATCTCTCCGGTTAGTGAGCGGCATTATAGCCAGGCTAATAAGCCTGCTCCCCGGCCTAAGCATAGCCCAGTCCACCGAGGGGACCCCCGGCCCCAAACCTCTACCACTTGGCCTTCAGGTGTGAGGCAGCAAAGGAAGTCCCCTAAGCCCAGTGGGCCCGCCACTGATCCCGCCCCCCCATCTGTGCTCGTCATCGGATCATCCATGGTGCACAATGTAGTGGTCCCGAAAGCCCGGACGTGCTGCTTCCCAGGAGCTAAGGTCTCGGACATCAGGACTGTTCTGCCATCTCTCCTCGCAGATTATCCCCTGACCTCATCCATTATCATCCATGTCGGAACAAATGACATCAAGCTCCAGCAGTCTGAGCGGCTGAAGGAGGATTTCAAGGACCTGATCTCCACTGCTCAGGCACCAGGAAAGACATGCATCATCTCTGGCCCTTTCTCCTCCCCCCGGTATGGTGATGCCAAATATAGTAGGATCCGTCAGCTCCACATCTGGCTGAAAGGCTACTGCTGCCAGTTCAAGCTTCCCTTCATAGATAATTTTACCACGTTTTGGAACCACTCGGACCTCTTCGCCAGGGACGGCCTCCATCCTAGTAGGTCAGGTGCCCGTCTGCTCAGTATGAATATGGACCTGACGCTGAGATCCTCCAGCGTCTGATGTGGGGTTAGCCTGACCCGTCTCAACCAGCCTACTGCCAAACATAAACCTCCTGTACCCGCGGGTCGGGCTACACCAGCTCCATCTCACCAGCGCCCCACCATAGACCTTGATTCCCTGCCCCTCACTGAGACCTGGCATAGCGACGTTTATACTTCTATAAAAAAATTCTGCCCACCTAAATATGCCATTCAGCGAATTATCTCCCACCGCACCCCTATTACCATAATGAAACAGTCAGGTGGATCTAATATAAAAAACCTGATATCCGTTCCAGTGAATATACCATCCAGGCCTACTAGACAGGCGAGCCAGCCCTTTTCTCCGGAAGCTATTTCAATGGCGATCCTGAATGTCAGGTCCCTACCAAACAAAACCTTTCTCATTAATGATCTTATATGTGAACGTAAATTAGACTGTATGTTCCTAACTGAAACCTGGCTAAATATAAATGGACCAGCAGCCCTCATTGAAGCCTCTCCTCCTAACTATAGCTTTTTTCAATCTATCAGAAGTGGGAAAAAAGGTGGAGGTACAGCCACCATAGCTACAGATGCCCTCAGCTGCAGGACCATCTCCTTTGATGATTTCGCCTCTTTTGAATACCATGCTATTGTCCTAAAATGCCAGCCCCCAGTTCTGGCAGTAACCGTGTATAGGCCTCCCAAACAATGCTCTGCCTTCTCTACAGAATTTTCAGAACTCCTGTCCATCATCCATACAAATTAAGATAAGATTATCATCACTGGAGATTTCAACATACACGTAGACACTGAGGCGGACTCGAAAGCTAGGGACTTTATCAACCTCCTAAACTCCATGGATTTTACCCAACATATCTCTGAGCCAACCCACAACCGCGGCCACACCCTTGATCTAGTTATTACTAAGGGCCTGACTATCACTGTTTCCTCTATTAGTGACCTCGCTCTCTCCGACCATTTCTGTATCTTCTTCACTGCATTGGTTCCTAAAGTCAAAAGTAGTACTGAGCGCTTTATCAAAAAACGTTATCTTACCTCTGCAGTAGCCGATAGCTTTAGAGAAATAATGACCACAAACAATTTATCAACTCCACAAGTGGGGCCCTTAGGACATATTGAAGACTTGGCGACCACCTTTAACACCAGAGTAAGGGCAGCCTTGGATTCTGTAGCACCTATTAAACTGAAAAGGATCACAACCAATAATAAAGCTCCATGGCGAAATAAGGAAACATATCCTACTAAAGAGAACCTGCAGAAGCTCGGAGCGTATATGGCGAAAAACCAAGCTACAGGTCCACCATGATATTCTCAAAGATAATCTCTCTGCTTTTAATAAAGCAATAAGAAATGCAAGGAAAGACCACTTCTCAAAATTGATATCTATCAATCGAAATAATTCAAGAGTGCTCTTCTCAACAATTGATAGCCTAATAAACCCTGCCGTAAAAACACCAGATAACCTGCTCTCTACCTCCAAATGTGAGGAATTTGCAGCTTACTTCAGAGATAAGATTATGAATATTAGGAGAAATATCACCCAGGAAAGGCCATGCATCCCGTTTACAGATCCTCTCCCTCCATGCAATGGACATATGAGCCTGTTTACACTGATTGACACAGAAATGTTGAGGAAAGTAGTATCCAAACTCAAAACCTCCACATGTCTGCTGGATCCCATCCCCACCGATTTTTTCAAAACAATTTTTGACTCTGTATCCTATGACATTTTATCCATTGTTAATGACTCCCTATCTACAGGTGTCTTCCCACCAATACTTAAAACTGCTCTGGTGAGACCCGTACTGAAGAAAAACAACTTAGACACTTCAGTTTTTAGCAATTTTAGACCAATCTCCAACCTTCCCTTTTTGAGTAAAATTCTGGAAAAAATAGTTTTCAAACAGATTAATGATTTCCTAGCTACAAGTTGTACCCTTGACCTTTTCCAGTCCGGCTTCCGCGCCCATCATAGCACAGAGACGGCATTAGTCAAAGTTGTAAATGACCTCAGAATTAATGCTGACTCCAAAGAGCTTTCTGTCCTCGTCCTCCTGGACCTGAGTGCAGCCTTTGATACTATAGATCATGCAATCCTCATCGAAAGACTGGAAAAGTGGGTTGGCCTCTCTGGTCCAGTCCTAAATTGGCTTAAGACCTATCTAACCGGTCGGGATTTCTTCGTCGCCCTCGGTGATTATAGCTCAGGAAAGATCCCAATGACCTGTGGGGTGCCCCAAGGATCGATCCTAGGACCTCTACTCTTCAGCCTGTACATGCTGCCCCTTGGCAGTGTCATTAGGAGGCACAACATTAGCTACCATAGCTACGCAGATGATACCCAACTCTATATTTCTGTAACACCCAGTAACTACAGCTTGGTTGACTGCCTTGTCAAGTGTACTACAGATATAAATTTATGGATATCACATAATTTCCTCCAACTAAACCAGGGCAAAACAGAAGTACTGATCATTGGAGAAAAAGCTGAAAGAGAGAAACTAGCTGCGCACTTAAAAACTCTGAAAATTGACACCAATTGCCAGGCTAAAAACCTAGGTGTCATACTTGACTCAGATCTTAATTTTGAAAACCACATAAAGAATATTACAAAGACATCTTTCTACCACCTAAGGAACATTGCCAAGGTGCAACCCTTTCTCTCTCAGGCTGACACCGAAAGATTAATGCATGCTTTCATCACAAGCAGGCTGGACTACTGCAATGCTCTACTATCAGGCCTACCAAAGAAAGCAATCGCTAAGCTACAAATGATACAGAATGCTGCAGCACGAGTCCTCACTAAGACTAGACGAAGGGCACACATCACACCAGCCTTAAAATCACTACACTGGTTACCAGTCAACTCTAGAATAGACTTTAAAATACTACTACTAGTCTATAAATCTCTCCACAATCACTCACCAGAATATATTTCAAACATGCTTGTTAAGTACATGCCCAACAGACCACTCAGATCCTCAGGTACTGAACTCTTAACAGTTCCAAAAGCCAGGACCAAGAAACACGGAGAGGCAGCTTTTAGTTTCTATGCCCCCAACCTCTGGAACACCCTACCGGAGTGCCTAAGAAGGGCCGAAACAACGGAGGTCTTCAAGCGAGACCTCAAGACATACCTTTTCAACCTAGCCTACAATCACTAGCTAGGAACTTGAGACACAGAAAGGCAGCCTCAAACCTACCTGTGAATCCTCTATATACATTGGTCCAGTAAATGCCCCACTGTCGCCCGCAGACAATAGTTACCCCCGTGTCAGTTGTGGATGTTGTAGTACCTAGTTAACACACACGTACACACAGACACACACCAGTCCACACCCAGCTTAGGCCTGGACCTGGGCCCAGTTCCCTTTCCCCTCACCCTACCCCGGGTCCGTATCCTTTTCCCACCCCCAACCCTACCCCTGACCCCTACCTCTAACTGGACCCAGGAACACCTACACTCACGCTCACACACATACAGACATACACCAGTCCTGGGCTCAGATCCCCTCCCCCTCACCCTAACCCGGGTCCGTATCCTCTTCCTACCCCCCACCCTACCCCTGACCCCTGCCTCTATCTGGGCCCAGGCACGCACACACACACAGACACACATCAGGGTTTGCCACACCTCTCCCATGATGCTCTTATCCTTTCTTGCTCTAAAAATGTAGTTTGATGTAATGTACTGCTCTATATATGGCTCTGTGTGCTACTAACCCTGTTTTGCCTCCCCTCTCCCTAGTGCCTCTCTCTCTCCCTCCTATCTTCTAACCAGGTCCAGTGGATGCCCCACTGTCACCAGCAGACCACCCTGAGACCGATAGATACCCCTGTGTCTGCTGCAGATGTCGTAACAAATTAGTTAACACACACACACGTACACACAGACATACAACAGTCCACTTCCGGCTTTAGGCCTGGGCCCAGTACCCCCTACCCCTCACCCTAACCCGGGTCCGTATCCTCTTCCTACCCCAACCCTTACCCAGACCCCTGCCTCTACCTGGACCCAGGCACACTCACACACACAATGACATACACCAGTCCTGGGCTCAGATCCCCTTCCCCTCACCCTAACCCGGATCCGTATCCTTTTCCTACCCCCCACCCTACCCCAACCCCTGCCTCTATCGGGGCCCAGGCACGCACACACACACACACACACATTAGTGTTTGCCACACCTCTCCCATGATGCTCTTAGCCTTTCTTGCTCTGAAAATGTAGTTTGACGTAATGTATTGCTCTATATATGGCTCCGTGTGCTACTAACCCTGTTCTGCCTCCCCTCTCCCTAGTGCCTCTCTCTCTCCCTCCTATCTTCTAACCAGGTCCAGTGGATGCCCCACTGTCACCAATAGACCACCCTGAGTCCGATAGATACCCCTGTATCTGCTGCAGATGTCGTAGCAAATTAGTTAACACACACACACGCACACACAGACATACAACAGTCCACTTCCGGCCTTAGGCCTGGGTCCAGTACCCCCTTCCCCTCACCCTACCCCGGGTCCGTATCCTCTTCCTACCCCAACCCTACCCCTGACCCCTGCCTCTACCTGGACCCAGGCACACTCACACACACACTGACATACACCAGTCCTGGGCTCAGATCCCCTTCCCCTCACCCTAACCCGGGTCCGTATCCTTTTCCTACCCCCACCCTACCCAAACCCCTGCCTCTATCTGGGCCCAGGCACATTTATGCACACACAGACATACACCAATGTTTGCCATGTCTCTCCTATGATGTTATTAGCCTCTCTTACTCTGAAAATGTAATTTAATGTTATTTATTGCTCTATAAATGTCCTTAGCCGGTAGACAAACATACTCCAGGAGCTTGCTCGATCGCCTTGTTGAGAGGGGTCAGGGAAGAATTTTTAAAGCTCACTTATCTGGCCCTCGGGTGATTACTGTTTTTTTGCTTCCCTCTGGAATATGTAGGGGTGGGATGTCTGCCCACCTCCCTTGTTCTCTGTAAAGCGCATTGTGTTGCCTCTGGGTATGAAATGCGCTATATAAATAAAGCTTTGATTGATTGATTGATTGATCACCTCCAGGGAGATCCAGACCGCCGTGCGCCTGCTGCTCCCCGGTGAGCTGGCCAAGCACGCCGTGTCCGAGGGCACCAAGGCAGTGACCAAGTACACCAGCTCCAAGTAAAGAGGCGGCTTTTCACGGTTCCAATCTACCCAAAGGCTCTTTTAAGAGCCACCCACATATTCTATAAAAATAATGCAATTCCATGGTGGTAGAGACTAGATTTTTATGTTTAATGTTCGTGTACATTGTGTTCTCGGGATGCATGCTGTAATTAATTGATCCCCGAATGTGTAATTTGTTGACCATCTCTGGGGATCAATGCAGTTGTCTCTGTAATCCTGGAGCATTGCGCGCCTTTTCTTATTCTTCTAAGCCCCCCGGTAACGTTAGAGTAAACGGATCGCAGGCTTGGTCGACGGCGAGGATATTTACGATTGATTTAGTGTAGCTACGAGTTATCCCCGTCGGTAGCCGATCACGAAATAAGACCAAGTAGACTGATTCTAGACTATTAGTAGCCTATTACGGTGGGTGACAGTTGAGTGGGATTCAACCCTCTTCTACAGGAAAACAATGCCAGCAGTGTTGGGGGGAGCAGCCATTCTTGCATTGCCTCGCAGCCAGACTCGACGCGAAAACAAATATTTCACAATAGAAACTGGACTTCCAAGCCGTCCGGGACGATTTGAGTGGGAGACCTAGGCTAGCAAACGTTCACTGCGGACTACAAGCTACAACAATTAATTGTAACACAATTCCAATCGGAATAACGGCGAAAAGGTATTTTCCTCTTAGAAACTCCGCTAGCCGATGGTCTTACTTAAATTGTTTACGTAATTCGATAACGGCACTCGGTTGATTTTATTAACGCTACCGCTCGTGAGCTGCAATTGTGTACAGCACTTAGAATATCTTACAATACTTAATCTGGAGCTTTTAAATAAAATGTATTCATACATTTACTATGAGCATCTATTGCGCATGAAATGAGCATTCGACAGAGACATGGCTTTTAATTGTAGATGTGGGTGGCTCTTAAAAGAGCCGTTGGGTCGGTATGCCACAAATTATCCAGAAAACGCTTATCCGCCGAAGCCGTACAGGGTGCGTCCCTGGCGCTTCAGAGCATAGACCACATCCATGGCGGTGACGGTCTTTCTCTTGGCGTGCTCGGTGTAGGTCACGGCATCACGGATGACGTTCTCCAGGAACACCTTCAGAACACCGCGGGTTTCTTCGTAGATCAGGCCAGAAATACGCTTCACGCCACCACGACGAGCCAGACGACGGATCGCAGGCTTGGTGATGCCCTGGATGTTATCACGAAGAACCTTGCGATGGCGTTTGGCGCCTCCCTTGCCGAGTCCTTTTCCTCCCTTACCGCGGCCTGACATTTTTCACACTTCGTCTACCAAGTTGTTAGCTTGACTGCTGCACTCCAGAAGTGTGGCGTGTTTATTATGTCGTGAATGCGGATGTGATTGAACACAGTGGGCGCATTTTTCTGCCTGGGTGGAGCCCCACTAGATAGAACCTCCTACCTCAGCCCAACCCTTCAAGCAGCACGTCCTCAACCAGGCCAGGTCCAGCCTGGCCTATGTGCGTGGCTGGCTTGTTTCTGTTAAGGACGGGTAGGACGGAAGCTAGTCATGCCACTGAAATAGCTGTGAATTGAAATTACATGAAATAATGTCTGATAAATGAAGATAGGTCTTGTCGCCTGGACACATCAGTTCCAATACTAATCCAGCACAATAAGAGTGGGATAGCCAGTTAGCTCACAATAACTAGCAGCAGCATATAACATTAATGGTAGTGGTCAGTGGCTAAAGAAGTTACACTGATGATTACTGTAACGTTAGCTATTTTGCTGCAATTGGTTCAACTTCTGTTTCTGGACAAAGGTAAGGGATAAACCCAGATAACACAAGGCTAGCGGACCTACAACGGGTACCCAATGAACGAGTTGGCGGACCTCAGGCGGAATACAACACAAGGCTAGCGGACCTACAGCGGGTCTCCGATGGACGAGCTGCCGGACCTCCGGCCGAATCCGCTGGCGGGTTCCTGGCCATTTGCACATCGAATACCAAGCGGACCTCTGGTGGATTATTAGCGTCAGGGACAGCGGTCCACTAGTAATCCGAAATGCTCCCGCTGTTGCTCCACCACCATTCCACCGTTAGTTTATTGTCTATATCCCAGGCCCATTGGCCCTAGGCTTATGGGTTTCTATTGCTAAATTAACTTACTCTGAAATTTTTTGGGGTAACCCTTCCTTTCATAGTCATTTCATTAGTAAAAAATGTACCTGGTAAATTCATGCAAAATTACTAAGGCACATATACTTGATTGTGCCACAGCTTCTTGTGGTGGCACAATCAGTTTGACACAGTTAATTAATCTGCAAAACAGACTGTACATTTCCTTAAAGATGAAAACAAATATTGTTTTGTTCCCATGGGATCTCTCCCGTCCGTCTGAAAAAAATGAAACATTTACATGGTAAATACATGCAAAGTATAGCCTAATATATATTACTGAGAGATCTATGCTGTAGGTATTTCAAAACAGGAGTATTTAAAATGTTAAAGGGGAACGTTTAGCTCCAATGTTGCTTCGTCCTCAATGAAACCGATCCGTACACACCAACATTTAACCGATCCGTGCAGTAGTAAGCTAGCTCCTTTTTCCTCTGTGCGCACAACCCCTTTATAATGGAGTTCTATGGGCCTCTGCTAAAAACTATGATAAACATGCATTTTCCAGGCAGGAATATGTAATGATTTTCCCTTTATTGTTTCTTTTAAATCTGTTCCCGCTGTGTTTATATGATTTATGTGTTTATCCTTCTCCCTTTATGTGAAGCATTACGTGCTACATTTGTATGAATAGTGCTATAGAAATACAATGACATTGACATCGACATTCTAAACATATAGGCTATTATGTCACCTATTCCCCATTCGGAATTACCTAATTTGGCTGTTTCAGGGAAGGGGTGTGTCTACAGAAATCTCATTTGCAGTAAAACTGTACTAGATATGTCCATACAACCACAGTTTTTTCAGTTCAGACTGTCCTTCACTTATGATCTTCACAGATTTTTTTCATATCAAAAAATTAGCCCACAGCGCATCAAAATGTTTTACTGTAAACAATACTGTATGCAGCTACTGCAAGTACTTGCTCAATAAATCTCCCATGTCATGAAAAAACGAAGTATTGTGACATTTTTTCAGAATTTGAATTGTCCGATTGTCACTCCCTCCCTCCCTCCTTGAGAACAGTCCAGCTGCAGCCGTGCATCTTTTGCAACAGTGCCACCCAGTGAGTGGGAGTAGTAATTGCAGCCATCGAGCGACAAGAAATATGACCCTTCATTTTTTTTCAACAGCTTACCAATTTTTTCATAATTTTGTCCATGCTTTTCAAGTTTTAATCAGTTTTGAGATGACAAAAGCATGGATTCAGATTCGAACTATGAGGGAGTTTTATCAAAACATTGATTCAAAAATAAATAGTAACAATTCATATTAAAATGGCAACAATAAATATTAAAATACACACACAAACACAATCATTGCATATTAACATTGAGCATTTTAATAATAATAATAATAATAATAATTAATAATAATGAAGGTGTCAATTTGAGTGTCAAGTGGCAGAAGATTCCACTGAAGTTGAGGTCCCGAGACATCAGCTAGTCCTCCACGTTCTCCTGTGCCCACTTGTGCTCCACAATCTCCAGGGCGTCCCACTCACTGACACACACACACACAAACTCACACACAAATAGACAGACACAGACAGACAGACACACAGACAGATCTCCAGGGCCTCCCAGTCTGACAGACAGGCAGAGGCACACAGACAGACAGATGCACACATAGATAGACAGACAGACAGACAGACAGATGCACACAGACAGACCCACTCACGCACACATACAGACGGACAGATGCACACACACATACAGACAGACAGACGCACACATACAGACAGATGCATACACACAGACAGATGCACACAGACAGATGGACACAGACAGACAGGCAGATGCACACATAAAGACAGACAGATGGACACAGACCAACAGACAGACAGAAAGATGCACACAGAGAAGGCAGACAGATGCACACATACAGACAGATGTACACAGACAGACAGACAGATGCACACATACAGACAGAGATGTACACAGACAGACAGATGTACACATACAGACAGGTGTACACAGACCAGTGGCGGCTGGTGACTCAAAAAACTGAGGAGGACAGGAGGAAGAGAGGCGAACCGCCCATGGGCGCCGGGGGGGACTTTCCCTCAGTCAGTTATTATTTGAAATATCAGCTTTAAAGTGGATTTACAGTCAATTTTAGCATACAAAGAACTGAATAACACTTTCTTTAACTACATGCAGCATTTATTTATCATATTCATGATAAAATATTACAAAACAACAATAAAACATGATAGCAATAGTTGTTGTAATGGATTGTACTCTTCTCTAAAGAGAGAAAATAATTGATATTGGTGAGGTGCTGGAGAGGTTAGGTGATATATGACACTGAGGTGTGCTGGCTCTCAAACAGTTTGTTGGCAAATAGATTTAACAACTGGACAATGGAATAGCCTACGTTGCACAGCAATACAGTATCCAACAGTTCGCTCATGGCTAGCTAGCAATGGTACAGCTATGGGATGAGCTCATTTGGGTTGCTGTCAAAGCTGCCACTGTTGCTATAGCCTACAATTATCAGAACAATATGAACATTCAGTTGAAAGTTTTCCATCCACCCATCCATCACTGGATGAGGAATAAGCACCGCAAAGCGATCAATTCTCACGCAAGCAGGAGCCAGGCTGTGGATTTTTCCGATCCGGTATTGCGACCCAGTCTCTAGAAATGTTTTGGACGAGTTGCCGACAGTTTGCACCTCCAGCCAATCAGCGCGCCTGCCTATGCCGTAGCCTGACGTGCACCTCGTAGCTAACTTTACCGGCTATAGCCAGCCAGTGGAACTGTCGTGTTCAGACGGCTCTAGCTCAAAATGTATTTATGTCAGCTTGGATATTTAGATGGCTAGAATCAAGACAAATAGACGAACAGTTTGATGTATAATATGTCGTATAATCCTTTGGGATGTATTATATTATGGAGCTACGAACACACAAAAAGTCTCCAATGGCACAGGGAAGAGAAACACAGACATCAACGCAGACTCAATCGGCCTTCACTGTGGTAAATCTGGAATCTGGAATGTGATTGGACTAACAAAATGTCAATATCTGAATCCTGTTCAGACAGGGCCGGAGTACTGTCCTCCCTTGCGTACATTTTTCAGCGTTTTGGCCAATCACAAATTAGCAAGAAATAAAGGCATTACATTGATTTAAGAGAAAAGAACCCGCCCTAAGGGAGGCTAGCCTCCCTTACATAGATATCTATCATACCAATCTTGGATTGCTACTACAACACTTCTTGCCACGAAACAATGGTTTGGGTTGGTCTGACATCATCAGAGTGGGCGTGGTCTGTCTTCACAGGGGGTCTATACAGTGAACACACTTGAAGTTCAGTGGCATCTGCCATTCTATTTCTCAGTGTTAAGGCTGTTAATGGAATTGTAATTTGGTAACAAGTTGTACTACTGGGTCATAATGAAGTAGTCTAACCACAGGGAAAAAGTGTTTCATTTTTATGAAAATAATGATTTATGTCACTGGCCCACATTACCTGAACATGCTAGATATTGTGGGCCAGCATTGTTCAGGTAAAGTGGACCAGCATGTTATGCTTTATTTAGTTATCTTTTATCTATAGGCTAAAGTTAAATCCTAACCTAAACCAAAGTCTAATCCACCATTACCCTAACCTTAATCCTACCCTAATCCTACCCCCTAGCTAGCTAAATGAAATGATCGTTGTAGTCCAAAGGTTAAAGGGTAGGGCTATGGTTAGCTAGAGGAAAAGGTGGTCCAAACAAACAAAAAAGGAAAAGTGGGCATCAGTCAAGACCAAACAAAATGCAATGGCTGCCAGGAGACCTATGGGGATAAAGAGGACCCCAAAAAAGAAGAGGACTGGGTCAAATGTGTCATGTGGGAGCTCTGGTATCACCGGTCCTGTGCGGAGGAAAACAGACTCTTGATGAAGGAGTTTTCATTTGCAGGGAGTGTTTCCTAAAAATGTAGACTGAATGACAAAAAGTCTACTGCAGGAACATTGACAAGAGTGATTGACATAGACCTCCATGATTAGAACAATTTTTTTTTTTTTTACTACACATGATATTTTTAACTACACATGATATTTTTTAAACCTAAAGGCCTATAGTGCCTAAACATTGAATTACATGATTAATAAGTATCTAATAAAAATGTTCATTGTTAATCTTCATGTTAATATCCAGTGAAAATAAACCTGTTTTAATCTAAAAATGACTGGCCCACATTATCTGAACATGCTGCCTAAGTGAAAGAGGGGGTCAAGGTAGGTTTGAAGTTGTGTAGTTTCTAAAAATGATTGTATTCCAATTTAATTCCAGCTCAGACATTTTTATAAGTCCTAAAATGATTTATTGAAGCATCACTGGGTTAAGTTAATATTTGTTTAAAAAGTCTAACGGAGCATCTACTAAAAACTGTCCCACATTACCTCAATCCACCCTACACATACAGACAGACAGATGTACACATACAGACATACAGATGTACACCTACAGACAGATGCACACAGACAGACAGACGCACACACACACACACACATAAAGACAGATGCGCACTCGACAGACAGATGGTTGCAATGTTAACTAAATCGTCAGCACCACACAGTAGGCTATAACACACAAGAACATCAATATTATTATACAACTAGCCTAATAGCCTACATTTGATTGTTGTTATATGCAAATTAGACATTAGGCCTATATTTGCAATAATAACGTTAGCCTGCTATTCTAAAGCCCAGTTCAGTCCAAACATTAACAACAAGACCGCTAGCAATAAACAATAATAATTCTAACCTTATTGTAGTCTAATCTCGCTTATTGCATGTCGTTAAAACACTGGTTGCAATTGACTAGACTGTGTGTGGTTACTGTTGTTTCCGTATGCTGTGCGTTATTGCTGGTATTCTAAATTGCAAATAACGTTAGAGGGGCGGCATAATGCATGCGCCGGGAATAATAAAGACTGTCTTATTCCAGCCAGATTTGTCCTGAAATGCCTGTCCTTAAAATAATTGGGGTATATAACAATTGAAAGTGTTATATCACTGATTAGCTGTTAGCTGCTATGTCAATAAATGAAAAGTAGTCTTGAGCTTTGAGTAACTTTACAGCGCTTAGCTAACTAGCTAGCTACTAGCTACAGTCACTGAGGTCATTTTTAGTCTAATTTTTAATCTTTTGTCACAAATCTGGATGATTACATATATGACAACTAGCAATACATATAGGCTGTAGTGGACTCTAATTCCCAGAATACCTGCGGTGCGGTCCTATTTCCCGGGTCCTAATTCTCAGGTCCTATTTCGGTGGCTGCACGGCTGCAGCTGGATACTATTGCCCTCCTTCCCCTCTTTCCCTCCGTCGTGTTGTTGACCTGCAGTTCTATGTTGCCACCACAAGAGGCAGTGGTCCCAGAACACCAAAACAAAAACACTATGACACCGCACATTATCCAGATCCCTGGTGGTATAGTTGATAAAGCACCTGACTCCCATGTGGAAGGGCAGGAGTTCAAACCCTGGTGTTGGAGACTTTTTGTCACTGGATGTTATAGAAGCTATGTAAATGTGGTTACCTGGTGGTGCTATGTAAGTTATTGAATTAATGTGCAGTAATTTAAAGGGGAACGCCGCTGTCATAGCAAGTTTAGCTCAAATGTCGCTTTGTCCTCAATGAAACTGGGCCTCGTTTCCCAGATTTGCCGAATTTCTCCGCACTACGACGCTTCTCAAGGTATACCTTGGCGAAATGACAGAGTTTCCTACGAGTGTTACCCAAACTATCCCTTAGCGTGCGCGTGAAGATACATCGTTAGGTCCGTCCCAAGATACATCGTTAGAGGAGCTGTCCCTGGGCGCGGTGCTGAAAAAAGAATTAATCGATGCCGCACACATCGATGGCCATTCGTAAAGTCACTGAAATGACGTGACAATATAATACGTGTCGTGTAAATCATTGTCATTGCAGCCTAATATTACCAAAAAGGAAGTCCTGCTCCCGAAGCTAATCTGCGAATATATCTAAGAGTCAATGCGAGCCCGCGTGATAGTCACAATGCATAGCCTACTATTGCATCAAAGTTAATATACCAGCAATAACATGGATCGGATCGGGTCATATAAGCCTCGTCTGGGATGTCTTGAAAGCGCATGAAAAAATACATGAATAGGCAGTGATGATCGCAAAATGAACACCAATTTAATCATCACACAAACTAAGGTTTAATGCTCATATGAATAGCACCTGTGTCAGTAGCATTCCCACGTTAGAATCCACGCGGATACGATGACTAATTCACTTTATCACGCACCGGTGTGGGCGCACGCGGTCTATAAAAAATCAAGGGTAATTGAACACATTGAGCGACATGGCAGAAACGAGGGTAAGAAGACGGGCGATACCCTTCAGCAAGGAGGAGATGACCATCATGCTGGATGAGGTGGGGGAGCGGAAGGCGGTCCTTTTTGGCGGCTTCCGCACCGCCAATGCCAACCAGCTAAAAAGGGCCGCCTGGACCAGTATCGCGACGGAGATGGCTGCTTCCACTCCCGGCCCACCCAGGGCGTGGACAGTCATCCGGAAGAAATGGCAAGATTTTGCCAGCCAGGCCAAGAGTCGGGGTGCAGCGGTGCGGCGAGAGGCGGGGAGGACAGGTGGTGGCCAGAACACCGTGCCTCCCCTCACCCCGGAAGAGGAGAAGGCGCTGGCCATAATCGGCCCCACAGCCTCCCAAGGCATCACGGGAGGCATTGATGTGGACGCTGCGGAGGGCCCCTCCAACATCCAGTCACCCCACCCCTCCCACTGCTCAGCTGAGTCTCCCCTATCCTCCCACTGCTCAGCTGAGTCACCCCAACCCTCCCACTCCTCTGGAGAGGACACCTCAGACACCGAGCGCCCCACGCGCTCGCGCTCTCCCCACACCTCCCACACCCCCCGTGATGCCCCCACCCCCGTTAGGGGCGGCCGCACCCCACGGATGCGAGGGGGCCTCGCCAGTTCGCAGACACGCGTGGGAGGCGTGCTCTGCGACTGCAGTGCGGGGCTCCTGGAGGTGGAGAGGCAGAGGCTGACTGTGGAGCGGGACCTGCAGTCGGACACCGCCAGCTACCACCGTGAGAGGCTGCAGCTGCAGCGTGAGAGACTGGAACTGCAGCTCAGGAAGCAGGCCCTTGCGGAGGCACAGTTCGAGCGGTCCTCCATCTCCATGCCCTTGCCAACCCCAGGTAGGCTAAGTGTGTATCTTGTACACTGTCTATTCCCATTCTGCATGCATTCCATTCAATGTCGCTAAATTATTTCCCCTCCCTTGCAGATGATCCAGAGGCCTGAGGCACACTGCACACACTCACCACACCCCACCCACCCACCCACCCCACTACACACACTCACCACACCCCACCCACCCACCACACTACACTGCACACTCACACCACATGCACTCACCACACCACTCATCCTCCATGACCTTGAAGGCTATACCGGCGGGGGGGTAACCCCCCAGCAGGTGCAACCATGCCGGGCAGGCTTCGGGGTAGAGGTCCTTCCCGTGTGTTGCTACCTTGTCGTGGTGGGAAGGCTTGTGTGTCTCCATGACCATGAAGGCTATACCGGCGGGGGGGGTCACCCCCCCAGCAGGTTCAACCATGCCGGGCAGGTTTCAGGTAGAGGCCAGACGAAAAGCAACACCTGGCCCTCCAGGTTGGGGGTTGGGCGTGGGGCTAACAACCCCACCCCGGAAAAGGACAACCTGTTCCAGCATTTACACCAAACACATCTTGAATCTTAAGAATAAAATATGTTTGGACCCAAGTTACTTATTCTCTATTGGTCTTTCTTCTAATGGTGTGTCATACTTTGAAATGTGACTAGCAGAAGATATGCTTTTCCAATGCAGGTAAATGTTAATGATTCTGTGTACCAAGACATTTTGGACTAGTGTATGCTTCCTACTTTGTGGGGACAGTTTGGGGTAGGCCCTTTCCTGTTCCAGCATGACGGTGCTCAGGTGCACAAAGCAAGGTCAATCAAGGCATGGTTGGGTGAGGTTGGTGAGGAAGAACTTGACTGGCCCCATAGAACACCTTGGGGAGGAACTATGACGGAAACTGTGAGCTAGGCCCTCTCATCCAACATCAGTGTCTGACCTTAAATGCTTGAATGGATGAATAGCCCAATATTCTCACAGACACACCAGAATATTGTAGAAAGCCTTCCCAGGACAGTGGAGGCTGTTGTAGCTGCACAGGGGGACCAACTCCATACTGATGTCTATTAATTTAGAATGGGATGTCAGGAAATTTCCTGTAGGTGGAATGTGTAGGTGGCCCAATGCTGTTGGCCTCAGTGTACTTTGCTAACAGATTCCCAGTGTTTAGTGATGTTACAAATGTTTGGTTGTCATATTGGGTGCCTACTTCCAAAGGTCTACTGTTGTAATGTGGCAAGAAATGACAAATATACAGGAAGAAGGGAATTAGTTTCATATCGTTTGGGAAAGAACATGGGCAGGTTTGTCCTTCAGACAGACACACTTTTGTCCTTCACAGTATGACACATCATTAGAAGTAAGAGCAGAGATCAATTCCACCTGTGGCTACCCTACTGTGGGTCTAAGTAGGTGAATCAATTCGCCAGGATATCTTTCGGTAGGCTATCTGACATAGTATGATGAAAGCCAGACAAGCCATCTTGATTATCCCTTTACATGGGAAAATGTTGTTGTTGTTGTTGTTCAGAGTGGATTATAGTAGGCTATGGATAGTCCCTATATGTCGTTTGCCTCAATAAAAGTAGTCAAAACAACATTTCCATGATGTGTTCTGTAGGCGCCATAACATTTTGTTCATCATTCAAGTTCTTTGTATTTTGTGTACACTAATGATGTGAATCGCGCAGTAGGATAGATAGATGTGCGCTGCTGTATTGCAACTCTCCTTTTTCAAAGTGCAATTTCGCTCGAATCGAGCTAAAACTATGACGGGATGAACGGAGCGCATCGCCAAGGTACACTAACGATGGGGTCCGACCGCCCTTCGTAACGTATCCCTTGGCTGTGGTATACCTTGGCTAAGAAGGCTCTGGGAAACAGCGCTTCGGCTCCAAGGAAGGCTAACGATGTATCTTCGGAAGGTACATCGTAAGGGCGATTTCCGATGTACCTTGGGTGGAGCTGTTTCCCAGAGCCTTCGTAGCCAAGGTATACCTTGGCTTGAGAAGGTTCTGGGAAACGCATCGCCACCTAGTGGTGGAGCTAACGACGTTCTTAAGAAGCACGTAGCGCTACGATGCCTTAACGATGCCTCTGGGAAACGAGGCCCTGATCCGTACACACCAACATTTAACGGATCCGTGCAGTAGTAAGCTAGCTCCTTTTTCCTCTGTGTGCGCACCCATTTTATAATGGAGGTCTATGGGCCTCTGCTAAAAACTATGATAAACGTGCATTTTCAAGGCAGCCAGCTCGTCCTTTGGGTACCCGCTGTAGGTCCGCAAGCCTTGTGTTATATTCCGCCTGAGGTCCGCCAACTCGTTCATTGGGTACCCGCTGTAGGTCCGCTAGCCTTGTGTTATCTGGGTTTATCCCTTACCTTTGTCCAGAAACAGAAGTTGAACCAATTGCAGCAAAATAGCTAACGTTACAGGAATCATGAGTGTAACTTCTTTAGCCACTGACCACTACCATTAATGTTATATGCTGCTGCTAGTTATTGTGAGGTAACTGGCTATCCCACTCTTATTGTGCTGGATTAGTATTGGAACTGATGTGTCCAGGCGACAAGACCTATCTTCATTTATCAGACATTATTTCATGTCATTTCAATTCACAGCTATTTCAGTGGCATGACTAGCTTCCGTCCTCCCAGTCCTTAACAGAAACAAGCCAGCCACGCACATAGGCCAGGCTGGACCTGGCCTGGTTGAGGACGTGCTGCTTGAAGGGTTGGGCTGAGGTAGGAGGTTCTATCTAGTGGGGCTCCACCCAGGCAGAAAAATGCGCCCACTGTGTTCAATCACATCCGCACTCACGACAAAATAAACACGCCACACTTCTGGAATGCAGCAGTCTAGCTAACAACTTGATAGACGAAGTGTGAAAAATGTCAGGCCGCGCGCGGTAAGGGAGGAAAAGGACTCGGCAAGGGAGGCGCCAAACGCCATCGCAAGCTTCTTCGTGATAACATCCAGGGCATCACCAAGCCTGCGATCCGTCGTCTGGCTCGTCGTGGTGGCGTGAAGCGTATTTCTGGCCTGATCTACGAAGAAACCCGCGGTGTGTTGAAGGTGTTCCTGGAGAACGTCATCCGTGATGCCGTGACCTACACCGAGCACGCTAAGAGAAAGACCGTCACCGCCATGGATGTGGTCTACGCTCTGAAGCGCCAGGGACGCACCCTGTACGGCTTCGGCGGATAAGCGTTTTCTCGATAATTTGTGGCATACCGACCCAACGGCTCTTTTAAGAGCCACCCACATCTACAATTAAAAGCCTTGTCTCTATGTCGAATGCTCAGGTCATGCATAATTGATGCTCATAGTGAATGTAGAATACATTTTATTTAAAAGCTCCAGATTAAGTATTGTAAGATATTCTAAGTGCTGTACACAATTGCAGCTCACGAGCGGTAGCGTTAATAAGTTCTATTTCGTGGAGCTCCGCCCCACAGGGCTAGCTCCTATTGGCTAGCGAAACCCAGCTAGCTACATTGACTGAAGAAAAAAACATACACGCACCTGTGTCCAACCAGGTCCGGTGCACCACTGTATAAGCGGGCTACGCCCGCACATCTGCTCCTTCGAAATTTTCAGCTCGCATTGCTACTGGAGAAGATCAGAAGATGTCTACTCAGCGGACCCAAGCGGACCTGGCGGCGTCCCTAGATGACCCCCTGCCGGTGCCGATGGATCCGCCGGATCGTTTCTGTGTCTGCGGCTCCCGCTACAGCGACGTGGGACACCACCTCTGCTTCCGCTGTCTGGGGCCGCAGCACGCCAGAGCGGGTCTGGCTCCGTCCCCCGCCTGCGAGATCTGCGCCCTCCTGGACCCCATGGAGAGGATGCTCCGGGCGCATTTCTTCGCTCCGCCGCCGCTGGAGACTGAAGGTCTGGTCCAGCTGGTCGGCGAGGACATCGGCGCGCCCCCGCAACAACCGGCGGCCCCGATTACCTCCCTCGCGCCTACGGATGATGGGGATGAGCTCTCCGGGGAAGACGAGGTTCTCTCTGCGTCGGAAGCCACTACGGCTAGTGGCGCCTCCTTCCCGGGGCGGGGTTCCTTCGATCGCGACCTGCCCCGGCTGCTGGAGAGAGCCGCGCATCACCTCGGTATCTCCGTCCCGGAGGTTGCTGCGACTACGGGGCTCCCACTGTGGAGCTCCGTCTGCTACGGGCGTCCCTCTCAGCCTGCTCCTCGTCTCCTGCCGGCTATGCCTGACCTGGAGGCGTTCGTCGAGGCTGAATGGGAGCGGCCGTTGGCCATCAGAGGTCCGCTTCGCCAGTTCAGCAGAGCTACGAGGGTAACCGGCTGGACTGACGTAGCAGCTGTCGGCTCTCCTCCTCTGGAACCCGACATTGCAGCGGTCCTGGTGCCTGGTTCCTCCGCCTGGGGCTCGGCCAGGAAGCCTCTCATGCCGGACGTCAAAGACAAGACAACCCTGTCCTTGGCCGACAAAGGTTTTTCTCTGGCCGCGCAGGCCGTGGCTGCCTCCTCCTCCATTGCTATGCTGGCCATTTACATCGGCCAGCTAGCTACGGAGCAAACCCCCCCCTCTATGGATGAAGACAGGAGAGCGGAGATGGCCGAAGCCGCCGGAGCCGTGGCTCAGCTTGTGAGAATCTCCGCCTCCTGTCTGGGTGGAGTGATGGCCACGTCGGTGGTGCAGCAGCGCCACCTATGGCTCTCCCTGACTCGTCTGCGCGAGGAAAGCAAGAGTGTCCTCCTCAACTCGCCGGTCAGTAGGGAGGGGTTGTTTGGGGCAGCTGTGTCTAAAATCCTGGAGCAGTGTCGCAGCCAGGAGCAGGACCGGCTCCTCCTCGCTCGCCACCTCGCGGCTCCGGGGGAGCGCAGTGTGCCGGCACGTCCGCGTGCTCCGGCTGATGCTGCCGCGACTGGGAGCAAGCGCCGGCGGACACACAAGACTAAACAACCTGCCACGGGGTCCCGCCCCGCTACGGCCCATGGACCGGCTCGCCCGGGCTCCTGGACTGCGCACGCGGCTCCTCCCCCGCGACCTCCCCCTGCCTACCCCGCCCAGGGTGCCGGGACCGGTCCGGCGTCTTCAAGCGCGCCCACCGCTCCGCCTCCGGCTTGGGGTAGGAAGAGGCGCACCTATTGACGGTGCGTGAAGATGCGTGACTGTGTTGTGCCCACACCACGCTCTGTTCAGAGCGGCGGTGAGCAAGTTTCCCTGTTCAATAAAACAAACACGATGCAACGTTATCAAGCTGGTTGTAATGTGCAGTCCGCATCTCCTCCCTTTTCAACTACTGTAATGTTCTCGGCTAGAGCCGCTGGGTCTTCTGTGAAAGAGTCAGAATTGACCACGGCAGGTCTCGCCGCAGCTGGGAGACCGGCTCGAGCCGCGGAGTCTTTTCCTGCTAAAGCAGACGTGACTCACGCGGGGCTCGCCGGCTCAGCTGATGTGATGTATTCGGCTAGAGCCACCGGGTCTTCCGTGAAAAAGTCGGAATTGACCATGGCAGGTCTCGCCGCAGCTGGTAAACCGACTCGAGCCGCGGAGTCTTTTCCTGCAAAGAGAGCAGACGTGACGCGCGCAGCTCTCGCCGGTTCAGCGAATGTAATATATTCGGCTAGAGCCGCCGGGTCCTCTGTGAGAAAGTCAGATTTGACCACGGCAGGTCTCGCCGCCCCTGTTCTAAACAGACCGGTTGGGTTTTTAACAGAGGGGATGTGTGCGCCCAGGCCAAGTGCTATGGCTGTACTGCCCTGTTCGAAGTTTTCTCGGGACCGACCGCTGGCGGGGTTTAGCGGCGAAAAAGATGCGCTAGACCCCCAGACGGCGTTCGTTCATTCGGGCCGAGCGTTCGAGCCTCTCCCTGTGTGTTCGACAGGTAGAGAGTTTTCACGCTCACCGGTCAGTGAGAATACTTCCGTGTTTACTGCCTCGGCTGGCTATTTAACACTGCCCGCCTCTCATGTCCCGTCTAGTCGGTCTGCGAAAGACGGCACCTTGCCAGATCATGCAAATGAGAAGGCGGGGCTTCCCGCATTGCAACACTCCGCCGTTTTCTCTCAATGGGATGAGCGACGGCGGCTTGTTAGCAATGCGGACGGTGTCGGCTCACTTCCTCTTTTTGTGAATGAAGTGCTTCTTGACAGGAATGCCATTCATTCTCGCGCTGTTCAGGGACATGGAACTCCCAATGGGGATTTTTCATCTCCCTTTCGAGGGTGGCCCGCCTTGGGCCAGGACAGCAGAGTTTCTCAGCTGTCCGGTGGCGGTCAGGGCCAAATTGAACTATGGCAGGTTCCTCGATCTGTTCCCGCGATCTCCGGCACAACCTCTTTCCAACCGCTTCACAGTCTGGCAGGAGAGATGTCTCCTGGACAGCTGGTTGCAGCGTGTTCTACGGGAAGGGTATCTCATTCAGTTTTGTTGCCCCCCACCGCCCTTCATGGGCGTAGTGGAGACAGTGATACCGCGTCCCGCTCAGGCTGCCGCTCTGTCAGCAGAGATTGCAGAACTGATGGCGAAGGGAGCGGTAACTGTGGTCCCGTCAGGCCAGAGGGACGAGGGATTTTATTCCCGCTACTTCCTCGTGCCAAAGAAGACGGGGGGCGTGAGGCCAATTTTGGACCTCCGCCTTTTCAACAAAACGGTGGCGAATCTGAAGTTCCATATGCTTACGGTGCGACAAATGCTGGAGGCATTCCTTCCCGGCGATTTTTGCACCAGCATAGACCTCAAGGACGCTTACTTCCACATACCGATAGCTCATCGGCATCGGAAGTTTTTGCGTTTCGCCTACCTGGGTGTGGCGTACGAATATACCAGACTCCCGTTTGGATATGCGCTCGCCCCCAGAACCTTCTCCAATTGTGTGGAGGCGGCGTTGAGGCCACTGCGCCGGCAGGGCATCAGGATCCTGGCGTACCTGGACGACCTGCTGGTACTGGCTCCGTCGCCTTTGTTGGCTCTGATGCATACCGCCACGGTGGTGCGGCATCTCACCGACCTGGGGTTTGCAATCAACTGGGAGAAGAGTGCTCTGTGGCCGGCCCGTCAGATTGTTTACCTAGGTATCAATCTGGACACGAGCGCCATGAGAGCACGGCTATCCGATTCAAGGAGGGAAACACTGGAGAAGAGTCTCAGTGTTTGCCGTCCTTCTCGAAAGATCGCGGTTCTGTCGATCATGCGCCTTCTGGGTCTCATGGCAGCCGCCCATGTGGTAGTGTCACTGGGCCTTCTTCACATGAGGTGCGTGCAGAGATGGTTCGCGCGGCTTCGTCTGGACCCTGTGAGGCACAGACGGCGCCTTGTGCGGATGCCGGGGTCGTTGTCAGCAGACCTCGACTATTGGAGGGACCGGCGCGTAATAGCGCACGGTGTTCCAATAGGCAGGGTGTCGGCTCACGTCGCTGTCTTCACAGACGCGTCTCTAAGCGGCTGGGGTGGTACATGTCTGTCCCAGGCCGTAGGTGGTTTGTGGGCCGTCGGAGAACGGCGCCACATCAACCTCCTGGAGTTGGAGACGGTGCTACTGACATTGCGCCACTTTGTACACCTGGTACAGGGGCGCGATGTGCTGGTGCGGTCAGACAACCAGGCCACAGTAGCTTACGTCAACCGACAAGGGGGAGTCCGCTCGCCAGCGCTTCACCGTCTGGCGGTAACGCTGTGGCGATGGGCTCATGTCAATCTCCGGTCACTGACAGCGCGGCACATTGCCGGCCGTCTGAACGTCGGGGCGGACCTGATGTCTCGGGGCGGGCCTCACCCGGACGAGTGGAGCCTACATCCTCAGGTAGTGGCTCAGCTCTGGACCCGGTTCGGCAGAGCAGGGGTGGATCTCTTTGCTTCGAGAGAGAACGCGAAGTGTCCCCTCTGGTTCTCTCTGAGACAGCAGGACCAGCCTCCGCTGGGCGTGGATGCGTTCGCGCATGCCCCCTGGCCGGGGGCGCTGCTGTATGCTTTCCCGCCGATGGGGCTGATTTTACCATTGTTGGCCAGGGTGCGGTCGGAGGGTGCATCAGTGATACTGATAGCGCCGGACCGCCACTGGGCGAGATGGTATGCGGAAGTGATGGCCATGACGACTGTAGAACCGTGGCACATCCCTCATTGGCCGAACGCTCTGTCCCAGGCGGAGGGCTCAATTTGCGCACCTCCAGTCTTGGGACGGCCGCTGGTGGCCTGGCTCTTGAACGGCGGAGATTGTCTGATAGGGGACTCTCTCCGGCCGTGATCTGTACAATTCAGAGCGCGCGCGCGGCTTCCACTGCCTTGGTTTACTCTGGCAAATGGGCTGCTTTTGCGCGTTGGTGTGAGGAAAGGGACTTCGCTCCCGAGTCATGCTCGGTCGAGGCGATTTTGGAATTCCTTCAGCACCTGATGGGTCATGGTGGCGGTTTGGCAGCATCCACTATCAAGGTGTATGCGTGTGCTATTTCCGCATGCCATGAGGGGTTCGCCAAAACTACGGTTTTCGGGCATCCCCTGGTTAAACGCTTCCTGGCCGGCACGCGCCGTCTTCGCCCTGTGCGTAAGGCTGCGGCGCCGCCTTGGGATTTGCTCTTGGTTCTGGATGCGCTATGTAAAGCGCCGTTCGAACCAATGGAGCGGATATCTCTCAAGTGGCTGTCGATTAAGACCGCGCTGCTCCTTGCTCTGACGTCGGGCAAGCGGGTCAGTGATCTGAGGGCGTTGACGGTTTTTCTCATCACGGGTGATGGGAGCAAAGCTGTGTTGCGCACGGATCCATCTTTCGTTCCGAAGGTGGTCCGGGGCGCCTATAGGGCACGGGATTTGGAGCTGGGAGCCTTCTATCCTCCGCCTCATGCGAGCGAGGAAGAGGCCCGCCTGCATTTGTTGTGTCCTGTGCGTGCGTTGATGTGTTACGTCCAGCGCACGGCTGCGGTCCGCACCACCCCCCAGTTGTTGGTTTGCCACGGCCCAGGGAAGGTGGGTTCTCCGTTGTCGAAACAGCGTCTCTCCCATTGGATCTGTGAGGGCATCGCCCAGTCTTACGTGACTGCGGGTCGTCCTCTGCCTGGTGCTGTTCGGGCACACTCCACAAGGGGTGTGGCCACGTCAGTTGCCCTGTTCAATGGTGTGTCAGTGGAGGACATCTGTGCGGCGGCGACTTGGTCGTCCCCGTCTCCTTTTGTCCGTTATTACCTTTTATCCATGTCCTCTGTCTCTGTGGCGTCATCTGTGCTAAACACAGCCGCCGGTGCGAGCCAGCGTTAGACAGGATTTTTCATGTAGGTGTTCGGCTCGAGTCGCCGGGTCTTCTGTGAAAGAGTCAGAATTGACCATGGCAGGTCTCGCCGCTACTGGAGAACCGGTTTGAGCCGCGGGGTCTTTTCCTGCTAGGAAAGCAGACGTGACTCACTCAGGTCTCACCGGTTCAGCTAAGGTGGGAGCGGGCCCGTCTAGTGACGTTCCGTTCCTGTTTATGTGTGAGGCTGGGACGGGCTTGTTACGGAGTAACCGCTTTGGTCCAGCTCTCGCCCCACGTACCTCTCCTTGCCCTCGGCTGTGATAGACTGAGTGTGGCGGGGTGGGGCCAGTGCTTGGGTCGGATCAACTGTTAGTATGGTCTCGCCTTGGAGCCCTGGCTTGTGTCCTGACTGGTTCCCTTACTGGGGCCAGCAAGAGTGTATGGTGCGGTCGTGTAGCTCCGCTTATGCCAATAGGAGCTAGCCCTGTGGGGCGGAGCTCCACGAAATAGAACGATGGTTACGTATTGTAACCCTAGTTCTATGAGTGGAGCGGAGCCCCACAGGGAACAGACTTGCTGCCCCGCAGTCTGCTCGCTGAAAATTTCGGTTAGGAGCAGATGTGCGGGCGTAGCCCGCTTATACAGTGGTGCACCGGACCTGGTTGGACACAGGTGCGTGTATGTTTTTTTCTTCAGTCAATGTAGCTAGCTGGGTTTCGCTAGCCAATAGGAGCTAGCCCTGTGGGGCTCCGCTCCACTCATAGAACTAGGGTTACAATACGTAACCATCGATCAACCGAGTGCCGTTATTGAACTACGTCAACAATTAAAGTAAAGACCATCAGCTAGCGGAGTTTTCGCCGCTAGAAAAGACGTTTTCGCCGTTATTCCGATTGGAATTGTGTTGTTACAATGAATTGTTGTAGCTTGTAGTCCGCAGGGCAAGTAGCCTAGCCTAGGTCTCCCACTCAAATCGTCCCGGACGGCTTGGAAGTCCAATTTCTATTGTGAAATATTTGTTTTCGCGTCGAGTCTGGCTGCGAGGCAATGCAAGAATGGCTGCTCCTCCCAACACTGCTGGCATTGTTTTCCTGTAGAAGAGGGTTGAATCCCACTCAACTGTCACCCACCGTAATGGGCTACTTATAGTCTAGAATCAGTCTACTTGGTCATATTTCGTGATCGGCTACCGACGGGGCTAACTCGTAGCTACACTATCAATCGTAAATATCCTCGCCGTCGACCAAGCCTGCGATCCGTTTACTCTAACGTTACCGGGGGGCTTAGAAGAATAAGAAAAGGCGCGCAATGCCCCAGGCTTTTAGAGACAACTGCATTGATCCCCAGAGATGGTCAACAAATTACACATTCGGGGATCAATTAATTACAGCACGCATCCCGAGAACACAATGTATACGAACATTAAACATAAAAATCTAGTCTCTACCACCATGGAATTGCATTATTTTATAGAATATGTGGGTGGCTCTTAAAAGAGCCTTTGGGTAGATTGGAGACGTGAAAAGCTGCCTCTTTACTTGGAGCTGGTGTACTTGGTCACTGCCTTGGTGCCCTCGGACACGGCGTGCTTGGCCAGCTCACCGGGGAGCAGCAGGCGCACGGCGGTCTGGATCTCCCTGGAGGTGATGGTTCTACGCTTGTTGTAGTGCGCCAGGCGAGAGGACTCTCCGGCAATGCGCTCGAAGATGTCGTTAACAAAGGAATTCATGATCCCCATGGCCTTGGAGGAAATGCCGGTGTCGGGGTGCACCTGCTTCAGGACTTTGTACACGTAGATAGCGTAGCTCTCCTTCCTCGACTTTCTGCGCTTCTTTCCGCCTTTGGCAGCGGTCTTGGAGACGGCTTTCTTAGAGCCCTTCTTGGGCGCGGACTTAGCTGCCGGTTCGGGCATTTTTTTACGTGTCGTTGCTTCTCAGGACGTTTTTAAGAGCTTTATTGATAATTTTAGTACATTACAAAAAATACAATACTTGACAGTTTAACAACAATAATCATATTAAAAATTCAAAGTGCCATTGTGCAATAGCCAGTTGAATAACAGGCCTACAATTCAATACAATATTACAAAACAATAAACAATTCAAGTCAGGTCAGATCAATTGTGGCCCAGTTAAGTCTCGGGTGTGTCCTGTTTAGATCAATGGTCCTTCTCCTTTTGAGTTCGGTTTTGATCTGTTTGAAAACCATACATGAGCCAATGAAGGTGCCATCAATAGACATTTTGCACCGGGTTTTCCATAGTTTAAAAACAGTGATACAGATACATAAATAAAACAGTTTATGGTTGTCGGTGCTGTCAAAATTGGCATACACCATTTTCCATTCACAAGGCACTTTGACTCCTATATCATGCATTTTTTTCCATACATATTTGGCTCTATCACATTCTATTATAAGATGTTCTATTGTTTCTATTTCTTTACAGGTTGGCATTGGGCACTCCACTGTCCTGACTGAGGGGAGGTAGTTCAGCACCTCTCTGACGGGTAGTTTGCCGTTTACCGTCAGCCACATAGTGTCACGCATGACTCCAGATATATCATCACAGTTTAAATATTTGATTAATTGTTTACTTTGGTCTTCTGTTAAATCTTTATACAATACCATCCCCCCATAGAGGTGGTCACTTATCTGTTGATATATGCTTTTGCTAGTTTGAGAGCACCAATCAATATTTAGACCGGCGTACTTGTCTACGAAGACTGCATATGACACCTTGTGGCCAGGTACGGTTGGTCCACGTCTTGTTCGTTTCCACTGGTCTTTTTCCCCTATCCATGTTGCTTTATTTTGTATTCCTTTTGCTATGTTTTTACAATAAGCTATGTTCAGCTTCAGGCCAACATCTACAGCACCGAGACCACCATGTGCCGTGCTCTTATACATCAGGGCTCTCTTTGCCACTTCCCTGTTGCTTCCCCATATAAAACGAACACACATTTTATTAATCTTTTGCATTGTGGTTGCAGGTGGTGGGAGTATGTTGGCTAAAAAAAGTAGTTTTGATATAATAAAGGTCTTTACAATCTGTATTTTTGAGTTGTATGTACTTGTCCTGAATCTCCACTTGTTAGTCTCTTCTTCTATTTCTTTTTCTTTTCTCTGCCAATTTTTGTGTATGACATCCTTATTGCTGAATAAAATTCCTAATATTTTCATTTCTTCTTTTACATCTATGAGCAGGTTAGGTTTTTTCTTTTCCTCTCCTATCCAGATGCACTCAGTTTTGCTATCATTTAACTTGGCTCCTGAAGCCTGCTCATACTCATGAAAGTGTTCTCTCACTATGTCGAGTTCCTTCTGATTTTTTATAAAGACAGTCACGTCGTCGGCATAGGCAGCTACCCTCTCTCTTGTCCTATGCGGTTTAACTCCTCTGATTCTTTTATCATTCTTTATTCTGTTGAGAAGTGGGCTGATGGCTATAACATAGAGCGCTGCGCTCAGAGGACACCCTTGTTTCAGTCCTTTCTTTAGCTCAATAAAATCAGTAAGACTCCCATTAACCTTGACGGCCACCTGCGACTTCGCATACAATAGTCTAATCATATCAATAAATACTTCGGGGAACCCATATTTTTTTAAGACACACCATACATACTCCCGGTTTATGAGGTCAAAAGCTCTCTTCTGGTCAAACCCGACAATGAAGAAGCCCTGCAGATCTGTAGGCCTGTCTGCCATTATCATTTCTCTGATTTTACTCAGGTTGTCCCACATGACGCGACCTTTTATTGCACATGTCTGTTCCTCCTCTATGATTCGTTCTAGGACACTACTTATTCTTAACATTATTATTTTAGCAAAGATTTTATAATCTATGTTCGTTAAGGTTATCTGTCTCCAGTTATTAAAATCACTTTCATCACCCTTTTTAAAGATCAGAGAAATAATGCCCTGGTAAAAACTACTGTGCATGTGGTTTGTAGCAATACCTTCATTGAAGGTAAAAGCCAACAATTCTACGAGCTCCCCGGAGAAAGCCTGGTAGAACTCACTTGGGAGGCCGTCAGGACCTGGTGATTTACCTCTGCTCAGAAGTAAGATGGCAGACATGATCTCCTCTCTGGTTATGGGACCCAGCAGCCCTGCAGTTTCACAGACACCTGCCAGCGAGGCCTTCGATAGGAAGTACTCGGGACCCTGTGAGCTGTCATTAACATTCCCATACACTTCCTCGAAGTTGTCTATGATCACTTGAGTGATTTCTTTATCATCATGGACAATATTGCCATCTCTGTTTCTAAGTACTTTGATACATTTATGGTCTACTCTTTCCTTATATTTATGTATGATCGTATTAATGTTTGAAGGGTCATCTGCTTCTACTCCTGCATGCACTTTCACTGTACTTACATATTCATTATTAAAAACTGCAAGCTTTGTCTCAACATCTTCAAGCTTCTTTTCATCATGCTCGGTCAAAAGGCATTTCCTTATACATTTAATATCTATATATGTTTTCATTAAATCATTATACTCCTTATTTCGATTTCCATTTAAAAGTTTACATTGAAGAATAAGGTGCCTTTTAAGGCTTCTCTTCATCTCCTCCCATAGCTCTACAGCCGAGCCGGTGAGAACTCTTAATTCTTTCACTCTTCTAATTTCATTTCTCACACTTTGTAACACATCTGTGTTTTTCAGACAGTGCACATTTAATTTCCAGCTGTTCTGCCGGGGGCCTGCTCTTGGGAGGCTGACCGTGGTCCGTACAGCCAAATGGTCAGAGCTGACCCAGGCCTCTGTTCCATACGTTTGTACATTAAACTTGTCGGATACATAAACCCTGTCTATCCTCGTTTTGTACCTAGCTTCAAAACGAGTGAAACCGGTTGCATTTGGGTGGAGAACTCTAAAAACATCTTTCATTTTGAACATTTCACATGTGGTTTGAAGTGTTCTGCTAGCTCGGCTAGGCTTGAAAGGTCTCGCTGGGATACGGTCGTTGATTTCAGTAGTGGTATTGAAATCTCCTGCCAGAATTATATCATGTTGTCCACACAAAACCTCTTTGACCCTATCAAATAGTTGTACTTTTTCCTTGTCCTTCTGACTTGTATAGACATTGATCAACCTGAGTTTTTGCTTTTTCATGATACAATCCAAGACTAGAAGGCGACCAGGTATGAGCTCTCGTTTCTTTATTATCTCTACGTCTTTTGTGTTAAAGAAGATTCCTATACCATCTGTTCTATCAGTGCCGATGGTGAATTCAGAGTGTCCATTCAACCAACGTGCTTTTACATCTCTAACATCGTCTGTTGTTTTTAGCCATAGCTCTTGTACAAAGATGACATCGGCTTTGATGTTTTTTAGGACTGCTAGCTTCTCTCTCCTCGGCTTTGCCGATAAAATACCTCTGAGATTGATGGTAGCAATGTTTAGGCTCATGAGGTAGGCCTATATAGTTGCAGCTAGATAAAAGGCAAGTCTACACATCATTCATGATTTTTGTTCTTCTTCTTGTCTTTCTTATTTCTCGTTCTCTTTCTTTCCTGGGTTCTAGTGTCCTCAGGGGACAATCTCCCTCTCTTGCCCACTAGATTGGGGAAGTTTTCTGGTGTCACCTGTAGAGAGGCGCCTTCCTCGCCTTCCGTCCGCCCGCACAGCATGGCTAGGGCTTCGTCCAGATCGACGCGCAGGCTGGCTGAGTCGGGTACCACGCTTGCCACCTGGTAACTGGTCAAGCTGTTCTGGCTGATGTCCTGTGATGCCCACGTCCCGACGCCACTGTTGTCTTCCGGGAGCTGGGTTGATGTGTCTGACTCAGAGTCAGACTCAGCTGTTGGTGGTGTCGCTGGTGAGGTTGTCGTCACGTCTGTACCGCCCTCCGCCGCTGTTGACGCCGTCGACAGTGCCGCCTCCCTCGCCGATGCCGCCTCCGTCGCTGGTGCCACCTTCGTCGCCGTTGTCACCACCGTCGCCGCCGCTTCGGTGGATGCTGCCGTCTCTGGAGCTGCTGCCGATGGTGTTGGTGCCACAGCTGGATCCTCCGTCTCTGCCGGTGCAGCCGATGAAGTCACTGGGGGTAGGGGGTTCTGCGGTGCTGCTATCTCTGCTGCCGGTGGTGCCTTGTGCTGCTGGCTCTGAGGATGCTGGTAGGTCTCTGGCTCTGCCGCTGTACTTGTCGTGGGTGCTGGTAATGAAACCTCCTGTTCAGATGTTGATGTTGGTGGAGCTGGGCGCTGCCCACCTGTTGCTCTGGCCCGGTTACTATATGAGGATGGGCAGGTGAAATAGCTGTGGCCTTCACCTAGGCACAGGGTGCAGGTCTCGGTGTTGTCACACTGCTTCCCCTTGTGGCCGACTTGTCCACAGCGCCAGCACTTGACCACGTGACAATCTTTAGCTTGGTGGGAAATTGACTGACAGATGTAGCACCGCTGGGTCTGCCCCGGGTGAGTGATCTTGCCATTGTATGGGCCGAGGGAGATGGAATTTGGCAGGGATGTGAGCCGCCCCTCGCCGTCACGGTTAAGTTTGACTCGGTAGCGCCGCACCCCAAACCAGAGCCCAAGGTTGTCCAAAAGTTTCTCCACCGGCCGCAGGATGGTACAGTACCGGCGGAGGTAGTGCTCCACGTCATGGTCAGCGACCCTTGCGGTCCAGAACTTGACAATAATGGACAGGGTGTCAGCTGGGACGGAGGAGTGTGCCTCAAAGTCTTTCCAATCACTGTCTGCTCTATCTGCAAACAAACCCAAGAATTTCCGCAGAGAGCGATCTGTGTGAAAGCTTAGTTCAAAGTCTTTTCTGGAGGGAAGCTCGATAAACGAGAAAACCTCGCTTACCTCAATCCAGGTCGTGCTAAATAAGCGGCGACCAACAGAGTCTCGGGTAGGAGGCTCACCCTGCCCAACAAAACGCAGCCTTACCCAGTGCCGGCCGGCCTGGTCGGCCATGGTTTTTGCAGGAGCAAATTTCTTTGTTTTTTAGAATGTGTTTGTTTTAATGTTCTTCAAATGTTCTTCAAACGCATTTGGTATGAGGGGACCGCAGACACCGCGAGGTGCTGCGGTCAAAACTTTTTTTCACGTTCCTGATGCTCACAATATGGAGACGTGTTTGTGTAATACGTCTGTCACAGTTCTCACGATGATGACTCCTTGCTTCTCAGGAACGATAGTAAAGCGGCGGGTAGTCACCAGGTATATGTAGGGGGAGTATGCAAATGTTTAGGCAAGGCTCCCGTCATTATCTGCGTTGAACTCTGACGTCCTCGTTTCCCCAACGAACCAAATTGACCGCGCATGCTCAGGAACTCCCTCACCCCCCAGCCCACTTTCCCTGCTGTGGGGCGTGTGGTCTGACGTCACTTTATTGGATGTAGCAGTGCCGCCATTGTGGAGTGTAGTCCAAAATCCCTATGGGGAAAATTAATTATTTGAGACACACTTACGGACATTTTCTCCATAGTCATCCATTGTTGAAGCATTTTGTTTACACCTCCCACCCACATTTGTTTGCACCTCCCACTCATTGGCATATAATGGGCGAGTGGCGCGTGAAGACTTTGTAAGCAAAATGATGGCATTTGCAGAAAATAAAGTCAGTGTTTAATAATGACTCCGTTGAATTTAAAATACATTGTTGAGTTGAAATATATCATTGGAGATGAGTTTTGTGAATTTTGAAGCCCTTAGCCTAGTTGATTCTCAGGTCAGTGTTGAACCTAGCATGACATCACAGGACAGCTTTCTTAAAATCTGGCAAACGACAAACCCTGATATGTCCACAAGCACACCAAAGCAGGTTGCTAGGTAGACTAGATATGGTCACACTAACAAAAGGACACGGTCTGCAGTTGGATTGTTATTCCTTACTCAACTTAGGCTACTTTTAATCCTCTCGGTTCGTTGAGGAACATAAGGCTGTGACTATCTGCTTCCATCTGGTCCTGTCCTGTGCAGCATGTTGTGCCTTTTCCCAAGTTAGGAAGCCATTTTTAGTTCCGAGCTCACAGTTCTTCGCCAGGTTGTTTTTGGCCTCCCTTGTTTCCTCTGAAATTCCAGCCCCCTAAAAGTCCTGTCATCATTGAGCCCAGGGCATCATGTTGCCATTGGGCATTTTGGGGTATTTCCATAAGAGCTCCACTGCACACTGTCGCTCTCACCGCTTTCACTCCTCACTGATATCAGCAGCCAGTTGTTCTGACAGGCGTGTTCCCCATATTCTTTTAATGACTTGTTCACAGTCATTAATCTAAAAATTGGCTGCATAGCCTAGAAAATAAAACTATTCCACAGTAGACATCATTCACTATTGCATCGTAGATAGCTGTATCTGCTTGACTGAGTGTAGCGATTTATTTGCAGCTGCCTATAGGCTACAGTGGTGAATTTAGAAGGTTTAAGTAGTCTTCACATGCCTTAGAAATCAACTATAGCCTATGTACTCTGTGTATCTAAATGATGGATGATTCAACACTGGCAGAGTAGGCCCTGTGTGTGCAAATCAGAAGCTGGGCCTTGGCTGTCACAGAGTAGCGGCAGGGCAGACTAAGGACACCGGACTAGGGTGCTAAGGTAGCCTAGTGCGTAAGGACTAGGAATTGAGGGACCATATGACAGGCATATACATTAGGACTTGAACAAAGGATATTAAAACTAAAGTTTGTAATGAACAGTCTTTGAAGAGTGGACAGGGAGGGATGACCGTGGCCCACAGAAAGTGACCCCAATAAGGTGTAAATCGGCACCAGACAGCTGAATCAACAGTATTGGACAGAAGGCACTGCCCTAACTTATAATAAGATGAACCATCACTCTGAAAAGCCACCTGTGACAACTGATAGATGCAGCCTGTGACAACTGATAGAAACAGATATATTATACAACTGTTAGGCCTATGTGCGAAGGGCATCTCTCCTGCAGGACACTCACTGAGACTGTATTCTCTGTATGAGACTGTATGCTCTTGTTGAAGCAACCACCTTCTGTTGATCGCCTCTGGATTCTCGAGTTTCTACTCATGTTGTTAGCAATAGTCTAACATGGTAGGCTATAGGAGATTGATTCTTAGCAGTTCCCGCTAAGTCACTTATCTTGTTATTCCCTGTAGGTGTAAATACTGTGCTCAAGAACACAATCTTGCTTGAGATAAACATTTCTAGAAATTAAGCCAAATGTATTTCATTCTGCCTCGACCATGCCTATTCACATCAGGTAGGCTCGTTCAGAATCCCAAATCACACAGCCCAGAAAGAGCTAATTGCTCATATCACTCAACAATAAGCGCCTACATGTCCTTCCATGTAGGCTATAGGCCTATCTTCACTACATGGGCTGCGATAGGATCGGCTTGGCGACTGGGCTCCTGCGTTCTCTATAATTCTCATGGCACAATAGCCTAGCCACTCAAGATGCGATTCAGAACCTTATAGCAAGGTCATCAAATTCAGTAAAAAGAAAACGACGCGTGTGTGTTGTGATGGTTGCTTGTCACTTTTTGCAATCCTATGTAACGCAGCCGGTGCGCCTCAGGTCACTTCACTGCATAGGCTACCAACCAAACGAGGACATTGCCCCAGACGAGGGGTGTTATAGGCGACAGACAGTCCAAAAAGACCAGGCGGAGTCATTCTGCTGGGAATCCAAATGTGAATCACCCAGGGAGGGCGAAAGGTAGCCTATACACACGGGCAGACACCAGCAAGATAGGGACCAGGTCTCCGCCCCAGTTTCAACGCTGTGCTTTACGCACCCCAAAAGAGACCCCGTTTAAAAACATCGGCACCACTTCTGTGTACCCTAAATCATTTAAGCCCCTTGCCAGACAACTTGTCTCAATGGGCAACGATTTCTGTCCATTATCGCATGCACTTTTAGACATTTTAGGAGACAAATGCCACTGGAAACCTAGTGCGCACGGCTCTATCCGAGAGATGAACGGCGGTGTTTTTACCCGGTCGCGAATAAACAGACGAGGCCGCCGCCTCCCAAACCACTTTATTTCGAACGACAAATAGGCTGCTCGCTGTCACATTCGCTTTCGGACTTGTGCTCCACTCCAACTTTGATTTTTAGCCCTTTATACACCAGGAGAAAACACAAGAGGAACATGATTTTGGTAACCGAGAGCTCCTCGGTGGTGGAGCTGAGTCCACACGGTTCTCATGGCGCGTTTAAGGCCAACCCCTCGCAGCGTCGAGGACTCACAGTCAGCAGGACCGACATACAGTACGTGTGTGATACCGCAGAGCAAACTCAAGATAGACATGGCAGAAGTCGCCCCAGCTCCCGCAGCCGCCGCTCCGGCCAAGGCACCCAAGAAGAAGGCAGCAGCCAAGCCCAAGAAAGTGGGACCCAGCGTCGCCGAGCTGATCGTCACGGCTGTTTCCGCCTCCAAGGAGAGGAGCGGTGTCTCCCTGGCAGCGGTCAAGAAGGCACTGGCTGCCGGCGGCTACGACGTGGAGAAGAACAACTCACGCGTCAAGATCGCCGTCAAGAGCCTCGTCACCAAGGGCACTTTGGTACAGACCAAAGGAACTGGCGCCTCCGGTTCTTTCAAGATCAACAAAGCAGCCGAGGCGAAGGTAAAGAAGCCAGCTAAGAAGCCCGCCGCCCCGAAGGTCAAGAAGGTAGCCGCCAAGAAGCCCGCTGCAGCCAAGAAGCCCCAAAAGGTCGTGGCTAAGAAGCCTGCAGCTGCAAAGAAATCTCCCAAGAAAGCCAAGAAGCCCGCAGCTAAGAAGGTGGCAAAGAGCCCCAAAAAGGCCAAGAAGCCCGCGACACCCAAAAAAGCCCCAGCCAAGAGCCCCAAGAAGGCCGTCAAGCCCAAGGCCGTCAAGCCCAAAGCTGCCAAGCCCAAGGCTGCCAAGGCGAAGAAGCTGATCGCCGCCATGCTGTGACCCTTTGCATTGTGGCCAAATTCCGTCCCGACTCGCTCCAACGTGATACGTACTTTGTTGGGTTATACATTATTGCAATTACAAATTAAAATAATTAGTAAAACGGTATTTTGAGAAACGCCCATAGACATGCATGCATTCTCTCCAAGTCTAAAGCGACGTACAATGTTTTGAGTTGGGGTTAAGTGGCACAGCGGTAGGTACGAAATTGTCTTATTTGTTGGTCTTTACAGGTCAAACAGAATCATTGTAGTTTGATGGTGTGCATGAAACCAGGGAAAGGAGGGAGTAGTTAATAGTAGCCCTGTTGCTCTTTTCTGTCCATTATTGTATAAGTCTACGAGGAGATCAAGCCATTTATAAAGGGACGTCTAATTATTAGGGAGGACAAACTAGGTCATTCATGCAGCACACTTCATCCACAGGCAACACGAAGCGTTTCAATTAAACACGTTTTAAATTAAAATAACCAAGAGAAATACAACTATGCCCAATAACGGTATAACATGCTGTAAAACCTGCAGCCGGCAACGTCCGTGGAATAACTTTAACTGACAACCCAAACACATGTCTGCAACAACTTCAAATCAGACTGAATTAGCTCGATTTCAAGCGAGACTCCTACTTGCAGGAGTCTCATGTGGGCGAATGTGCCTCAACTCGGGAGGTGGCCCACGTAGTCTCAAGTAACAGAGAACACGAGGATGATGGAAACGCATTCCAGAGGACAATGGAAATACACTTTGCGCTTTTAAGGATTGAAGTGGGTGGCTCTTAAAAGAGCCTTTGGGATTATTGGGAGAATTCACGTCAGTGGCGACTTCACTTGGCTTTGACAGCCTTCTCGGTCTTCTTGGGGAGAAGCACTGCCTGGATGTTGGGCAGCACGCCGCCCTGGGCGATCGTCACGCCTCCGAGAAGTTTGTTGAGCTCCTCGTCGTTGCGGACAGCCAGCTGGAGGTGACGGGGGATGATACGAGTCTTCTTGTTGTCGCGGGCAGCGTTGCCGGCCAACTCCAGGATTTCAGCAGTCAGGTACTCGAGCACAGCGGCCAGGTAGACCGGTGCACCGGCTCCCACACGCTGGGCATAGTTGCCTTTACGGAGAAGTCTGTGAACACGACCCACCGGGAACTGGAGACCGGCGCGAGATGATCGGGTCTTGGCCTTGGCCCTGGCTTTGCCTCCTGTTTTCCCCCTTCCGCTCATTTTCAATAAAGAAGTATTTTAAAAACTCAGTAATGTGACTCAACGGCGGTCGGATTTTTATACCTTCTGTAAAGTGGCGCCCTTTTGCTTTTGTCGCTTTATCCAATCCCAGTCTCCGTGTTAATAGCCAATGGGGAGAAGGAGGCGATAGCCAGCCAATGAAGTCGCCCAGAGAGGCTGTCCAATCAGCGCACGGCAGCGGGCGTTATAAAAAAGGCACATTACCCTCTTGAAAGCTTTACCTTCGACTCTCGGAAAAGGAAGCTGAGATCATGGCCAGAACCAAGCAGACCGCCCGCAAATCCACCGGTGGCAAAGCCCCGAGGAAGCAGCTCGCCACCAAGGCGGCTCGTAAGAGCGCACCCGCCACCGGCGGTGTGAAGAAGCCCCATCGTTACAGGCCGGGCACAGTAGCCCTGAGAGAGATCCGTCGTTACCAGAAGTCAACCGAGCTGTTGATTCGTAAGTTGCCCTTCCAGCGCCTGGTGAGGGAAATCGCTCAAGACTTCAAGACCGACTTGCGCTTCCAGAGCTCTGCTGTGATGGCCCTGCAGGAGGCCAGCGAGGCGTACCTGGTCGGCCTCTTCGAGGACACCAACCTGTGCGCCATTCACGCCAAGAGGGTGACCATCATGCCCAAGGACATCCAGTTGGCCCGCCGCATTCGCGGAGAACGCGCCTAAAATGGTCTGAGTTGTTTTATCATTTCAACATCCACCAAAGGCTCTTTTAAGAGCCACATCATTATCTCTAATGATAAAGCCAATGTGTTCCTATTGTTACCTGCACAGTCTAGTGTGTCCTAATAGGAGTAGGTTGGACTGCTAGTTCTACTACACTGTCCATTCACCACCGTCTTGACATCCACGTATACAATGCAAGTATTTTTGTACATTGACCTTACGCCCAGCCATGGATTTCAGATTGTACCGCCTTTTTTGACACCCAAGAAGAGAACTTGGAACGGAATAAGTCAAGACTTAAGTCCCTTCCAGCATTTGATTACAGCCTCAGAGAGAGTATGAACTTAGTTTCAAAATGTTTTATTCAAACACTAGTAACGTGCTTTGTTTAGCGTATGAGGTGGTTTAAACAAGTGAATAGCCGTTCAATCTATTTTAACGTGATGGGAAAACCACAGCAAAGTGAGATTAAGGTGGTTTTTTTGTCTTGTTTCTTTTTCCTCCTGCGTTGTGGTATGTTACAGGTGGACTAAAGTGTACCATACCTAAACAATACCACAAAACGGGAAAAACAAAGTCACAACAAGCAACAAAAAAGCCCTTTAGCTCCCTCTAGTGGCTATAGTTATAAATTCCATTCTGGTACAGATATGGATTTTGATCAACTCTATATCTTTTGACTGTGGTGCCTGTCTTTACCTGTCGGTTGGCAACCCCTATGTCTTCTCCTCATTTGGATAGTTGAGAACAGATTGTAGCACAGCTAAGACGGACCTCCATCCTGTCAGTCACAGTGTGAAATAGTACTGTTCCCTCCACGGTTCCCTCAGGTCAAATGGGAGCTGAAGGAGGTGGATGTTGATGGTCCCCAGTCCCCAGCCCAGTAGGTTCAGCTGCAGCACCACAACACCAGTGGCACAAACATTTTTAATCCATACATACAGTTCACCTGTGTATTTACATGGAACCCATATATTGTATTGCATATTATATCGACCTAAACCTATTTCATATCGCTTGAATGTGGCTGTTGTAACAGTGCAATTTCCCCTCTGGAATTAATGAAGTACCTGCCTGCCCTGAAAATGGACTACTGTTAAATCAGTTGTCTCTGCAGTACCCCTGTACAGGGGTCCGAGTCCTGCCCTCCTGTAACAGGAACTTACCAGCCCAGCGACTTCTCGTTCGTGTGGGTTTCTAATAGATAGTTTAGGCAGGTGAGATTTGTCTATAGCTTCTAACAGTCTTTCCCAGAGCCCACCCTGCCTACGCTCCAGCAGCACCCCCTATGACCTGAGAGGGGGGATACAGCACAGGAGCCAAATCAGGTTCACCACTGCTCTTCTCTAAAGGAGATGTCTGTTGACGTGGTTGCTAGAATTAGGTTTTAGCAGCTAGTATACTTCAGCTACAAGGGTGTGTCGTTTACAAACCAGGGCAACCTATAAGAATAACAATGTGTGCATCACCTAAAATTTCACATCACCTAACATTTCACAACAACGAATCAATCAATCAATCAATCAATCAATCAATCAATCAATCAAAGCTTTACTTGTATAGCGCATTTCATACCCAGAGGCAACACAATGCGCTTTACAGAGAACAAGGGAGGTAGGCATACGACCCACTCTCTACATATCCCAGAGGGAAGCAAAAAAACAGTAATCACCCGGGGGCCAGATAAGTGAGCTGTAAAAATTCTTCCCTGACCCCTCTCAACAAGGCGATCGAGCAAGCTCCAGGAGTATGTTTGTCTACCGGCTAAGAACATTTATAAAGCAATACATTACATTAAATTACATTTCAGAGTAAGAGAGGCTAAAAAGCATCATAGGAGAGATTACATTCTACGGACATGCTACGACATCCACAGCAGACACGGGGGTATCTATCGGACTCCGGGAGGTCTGCTGGTGACAGTGGGACATCCACTGGACCTGGTTAGAAGATAGGAGGGAGAGAGAGAGGCACTAGGGAGAGGGAAGGCAGAACAGGGTTAGTAGCACATAGAGCCATACAGACCACACAGATATTGAAACAGGCAACCTGGGGCTAGCTCCTGGATTATATTTGTCTAATGGCTAAGAACATTTAAAGAACAATAAATTACATTAAATTACATTTTCAGAGCAAGAAAGGCTAAGAGCATCAGGTCCAGGCCTAAGCCGGATGTGGACTGATGTGTGTCTGTGTGTGTGTGTGTGTGTGTGTACTAAATACTACGACATCCACAGCTCCACAGCTGACCTGGACCTGGTTAGAGGATAGGAGGGAGAGAGAGAGGTGCTAGGGGAGGCAGAAAACGGTTAGTAGCACACTGAGCAATTGAAGCAACACAGCTGTCAGAACAGAACAAGCCTGTTTCAGGGTAACCAGCTTCTGTACACTACTTGATATACATACAGTGCATAGCAGGATAAATACCAATGTATACAGAGGATTCACAGGTAGGTTTGAGGCTGCCTTTCTGTGTCTCAAGGTCCTAGCTAGTGATTGTAGGCTAGGTCGAAAAGGTACGTCTTGAGGTCTCGCTTGAAGACCTCCGTTGACATAAACAAAGTACCATAGATAATGATGAGATACTTTTACTTTTTATAATGCTCAATAAATGATTTATTTTGAATAGAAGCTCCATTTCTAGACGCAGATTCATGCAATATGTAGGGTATTACCAAATTACATCAATCACAATCACACAACAAATGGCAACATGGTTGGAGAGATTCTATAAAGATGGCCTATCATACCCTATATGGACAAAAGCTGTTATAGCTGCAAACGGCGGACCAACTCCTTATGAATGCCTATGAATTTAGAAAGGGATGTCATAAAAGCTCCTCTAAGTGTAATGTGTAGACATCCTAATACTTTTGTCCATATAGTGTACATAAAAAAAAAACTATCGGTGCTTCTTACCTACAGGACCAAACACACCTCATGTGAGAGATATTGTGGCGACATGATCAATCAATCAATCAATCAATCAATCAATCAATCAATCAATCAATCAATCAATCAATCAATCAATCAATCAATCAATCAATCAATCAATCAAAGCTTTATTTGTATAGCGTATTTCATACACTGTGGCAACACAATGCGCTTTACAGAGAACAAGGGAGGTGGGCATAGGCCCCACCCCTACATATTCCAGAGGGAGGGAAAAAAAAACAGTATCACCCAGGGAGAGAAAAGTGAGCTGTAAAAATTATTCCCTGACCCCTCTCAACAAGATGATCAAGCAAGCTCCTGGAGTATGTTTGTCCAACTGTTAAGAACATTTATAGAGCAATAAATTACATTAAATTACATTTTCAGAGCAAAAGGGGCTAAAAATATCATAGGAGAGACATGGTAAACACTGGTGTATGTCTGTGTGAGCGTGAGTGTGCCTGGGTCCAGGTAGAGGCAGGGGTCGGGGGTAGGGTGGGGGTGGGAAAAGGATACGGACCCGGGTTAGGGTGAGGGGAAGGGGGACTGGGCCCAAGTCCAGGCCAAAAGCCGTAAGTGGACTGGTGTATGTCTGTGTGTACGTGTGTGTGTGTACGTGTGTGTGTGTGTGTGTTACCTAAATGCTACTCACTTTACCGAGACCAATGGGAGGGTGGGCATAGTTCCCACCCCTACATATTCCAGAGGGAAGCAACAAAACAAAAAAAAGAGTTTCACCCGGGGGCCAGAAAAGTGAGCCGTAACAATTATTCCCTGACCTCTCTCAACGAGACGATCGAGCAAACTCCTGGAAAATGTTTGTCTATTAAACTTATACAGAGCAGTAAACATGGGCTAGATACTTCATAAGAGAGACATGACTAACAGGAGAGTGCACAAATAGTTACAGAGAAGTTGCCTACATGGTAGGCCATTATGTGTTAGCTATCACTGTAGTCTATAATATGATATTTGAGTGAATCTTATAACAAAGCACAATACACACTTAGCATAACAGGCTCATAGAGAATGCCGCAAGGCAGAGGTGGGGAAAGCGGAGAGCCAAGGGTAAAACATGGGTAGGGTTGGGTGGGTAGGGACAGCTGACGACACAGTGTGGGAAGGAGGAGCCAGTGGTCCGGTTCCAGTTCCTGCTTGGTTGTTGCCTACTCACCTTCCCGTATCCTGTATCACCTGCACCTCATCCCTCATTACCCTTAGCATTAAAGGAGTAGTAAAGGGAAAAATCATGTTTAGCCCTGTTTTAAGGTTACTTATCATCATATACAATGGTTCAGATCAAAAAGTTGACAAAACTAGCACGTTTGAGAAAGTGATGATTGCTCTACCACCGTTTTGGTCAGACAATGGATGTGGGTGGGCACCTTGAAAAATCATTCAAAAAACATGTTAAACTCTCAATTTCAAAGACAGCCAAATGGTCGGGCTGGAGAGGGATATTTCTCAGGGAACCCCGCCCTTCGAGCTCTCGCTGGCATCCCACCTGGTCCCGGGGGCGGTCTCATGGGCGTCCAGCAGGTCAGCGCAGCTACCTGGGGCCATGGCGACACAATGGGGCGAATTCACTAAAGCAAATTGCGCCTGCTAATTGCACCATTACATTGCGCGTCAGTTGCTCCAGCTATGTGCTCCGTTTTAAAAACCTATTCACTAAAGACATTGCGCTAATAATATCCCAGCGCAAACACGCCCATTCGGTGTTTGCGGCTGAGTGCAATTTGCTGCTGATATAGGAAATGACTATAAATACTGCGCATACAGCGCATACAACTCGTATGCATATCATTGGACGATGGCAGACAGAAAAAGAAAGATACGATTTTCAGACAGCGAACTTGAAGGCCTCACGGACGAGGTTCAAAAACATGTCTCACAGCTTTCCACCAAAAAATATCACGACTGCAGCAAAAAATCATATTTGGGGTTTAATTTCCCAATCAGTCAGTGCCATTTGTGTGTGTAAACGCGGAAGACTGCAAACGGAGGTGGAATGATTTAAAAAGACGAACAAAGGAAAAATTGTCATTTTATGTCATGCAAGTTGCAGTACGATGATCTGGCATACTTTTGGGGGAGTGTATAACATTGCCCCACCGGTACGATCTAGGCATCTAAACGGCTTTTCAGGATTCCAAATGTGCACTCAATCACACCGCGCGTCCTGATGTGAGGCCGGTTGTACGCCGCCTCTCCAACGTTGGAAGGATTAGGCACGGGAGTCATCATCCATGGCTGAAGATGATACCTGCCGTCACCTATGATATAAAAGCAAAATATTTTCAAGACCATTCAAAAAAAAAAAATATTGTGTAGGCTATGTTTTTTATTTATTTATACCTATATCGGCCCCCAGCCGTTCAATGAACAGCTATAGGGAATGCGCAGTTTCGCGTATAGACTATTATACGCACAGTTTCGTGCTATGTAGGCTATTATAAATAAGTATTATTCATTGGGGGAGCTTGGACTCGCTGGGGACGGGTGGAGAGACGCATAGTCAACTGAGCCTCCCCAGACGCGACTTCATCCTCCAGTTGGCTGAAGAGCTGCGCGCTCTGGTGTCCAAACAGCTACCGCGGTGGTTCTAGTGTTAAATCAAAAAGTGACCTTCTTCTTAATATTCTCTCACGAACAACATGCCTGGCATTGCGATGCCGAATTCGCCTCGCAACAATCACTGCTGCCATGATCAGCGGAAAGGCTGGCCATGACACCCCTTGCGCTTGAATACCACCACGTCTCTGAAAACGGAATTAATTTCACTTTAACTGCGTGAGGCAATTTGCGCCGATCTTTGTGAATTGGGCGGGTTTTGCAATAATGTTCATTTGCATAGAGAGGGGAACATTCTCCGCCCATATTACCTAATTTAAATATGAGCTAATAACACCGGCGCAGAGAAACGCAATGACGAACGCAACGCAGTTAACACCGTATTTCACCCTTTGCGAGGGCTTTGTGAATAGCAAACATAATTTCTGACTTATTTGCACAGGCTTTGCATCAGGAAAAGCTGCGCAATCCTTTAGTGAATTCGCCCCTATGAGTTTAACATGTTTTTGAATGATTTTTCAAGGTGCCCACCCACATCCATTGTATGACCTAAACGGTGGTAGAGCAATATCAGACTTTCTCAAAAGGGCTAGTTTTGTCAATGTTTTGATCTGAACCATTGTATATGATCATAAGTAACCTTAAAACAGGGCTAAACATGCATTTTCCCTTTACTACCCCTTTAAAAAAAATAATCCGGCTAAAAGTGGGCTATGCTAAACCGGCTATATCTGGTATATGTTTAGCCTAGACTTCTATTAGACGTATTTTGCTTGCTGGGCAGCGTGAGTCACATCTGCTTTAGCAGGAAAAGACTGCGGCTCGAGCCGGTCTTTTAGCTGCAGCGAGACCTGCTTTTGAGTAGAGTGTTTCCGCCGACTGACAAAACTGTTAAGAAAATAAACAAAGAAGGTTTCCGTTTGGTATGGGGCACTACCAGAGAAGTGACAAAACGAGAACTCCTCTTCAAGCCAAGAGTCTGCGGAGGTTTAGGCTCCATTGATTTTGGTATTAAATTGATGATAAGCCTGTGTAAAACAGTTGCAAAAGGCATGAGCCGAAATGTGAATTGGATTGGTGATGTCACAAAATGGAGGCACAAAATAGGAAGAGGTAGAAAAGACATCCCATACTACAAGCTCATATATAGTGACTTTGTAAAAAAATATGAACATCTATAAATTGACTGGTGCACTCAATCAAATGTAACCGGGTGGTAAATAATAATTATGTGTTCCCCAGGTGTTGCGCTGTGTAGCGAATGTGTTTTCTTTTAGTTTTAAGTTAACGTGTAATTGCGTGGGTATTTGGGCCGCCACCACTAGAGGGCGATGTCGCATGTTCTAGTATCATGTGCAGTGAGATAGTTTCCTGCGCAGTAAGAGAGTCTTTTGGTGAGAAGCACTTCTGTGTAAGCATCGCTGTGTAAGAAAGCGCATCTTCGGAATCCAGTATTATCTGTGGTAAATAATATTAAAACAATGTACATCTGTCCACTGCCGTATTGTTTTGGGAAAACTAAATTGAAACTTCCTGCCAATTTTAGGAACTTGTTGTCACTCTTTATTTTTCTATGAGTGACATCACTAACAAAATAAAGAACTCCCCCAGAAGCAGTTGTGCCCGGTGTGTCCCTAAAATCCACGGGCTACAATATTGGTACCAGGAGTGGGGTCGAAGACAAATTGGCAAAGATAAATCTACGGCAATACGGCAGTGGTGAAGATTGGCAGGCGGTGAACGGTGTCACCAGTGGCCAGCTTGGTGGAGGAGTAGCTGTTGGGAGTGACGACTGGTGGTGTTCCAGAGGGAGCCAGTGACGACAGCTGTACCTGTGAGGAAGATCATCGTTCCTGCCTTGGTGGTTCCTGTTACAAAGTCATCAAGAGACTGTGTCATCTATATCTCCAAGCAAGTCCCAGCAGAGCTTACATCATCAAGAGACTGTTTTATATCCTTGAGACTGGTGTGGTGTATGGGACTGAGTATCATAGTAGTTATCACCTATAACTGTAACAATGTCAGTGGTAGAAAATGATAATGGTGAAAATAATGGGGCCGCCGCAGGTGGTGATGGGGACACAATGGAGGAGCTGCGGCACCAGATCAGGGAGCTTAACAGATGGAGAGATGAAACGAGGGCAAGTAGTGCCAACAGGGGAAATAGTTCCCAACAATACATCTGTGTACCAAGAGAAAGGCAAATCCAAATTGTTACTGGGGATATCAGTAAGGATGGGAGGTCAGTGGGGGAATTCATTGAGGAAGTGGAAAGGGTCCTCAGGACCAGAGAACAGTCTAGCGAAGAGAAGTCTGACTTCCTCCTCTCCCTCCTAAGAGGTCCTGCTCTAGAAGAGGTCCGACTGTGTATGGGAGATGGGTCTAGGCCTAGGCCACCTAGTGATCTTTTCACTTTCTTGCGTGAGGCATTTGGGGAGAAACGCAGCGCTACACAACTCCTGTAGACCTTTTACCAACGTAGGCAGCTAGAAGGTGAGAATCTCCGGGATTACTCCCATGCGCTTTCCCAGATCCTAACCTCTGTAACCCAGCAGTCACAGGATGCTGTATCCAATGATAAAGTAGTCCTCAGAGATCAGTTTGTTGAGGGTTTGAGGGATGCAAACCTTAAGCGGGAGCTCTTCAAGTTTATCAGAGACAAACCTGAGTCAAACCTCCTTGATGTTCGTAAGGAGGCAAACATGTGGTCGGTGGAGGACGATAGGTCCCACGGCCCTAGAGTGGTAAAAAGCCGACAAGTTCAGTCAGAAGTAACCTGTGAGCCACAGTGTGCAGCCATCTCTGCCAGTGATCAGCCAGCTACTTTAGACCATGTCCTAAAGGTGGTTGCACAGCAAGACAAACGGTTGGCTGAACAAGACCAAACCATTTCAGAGCTAACTAAAGCAATTAGAGAACTGACAGCAGCAACTAACAGGCCTAGAAGGCAGCCAAGGTACACTGAGGATGGGCAGCCCATATGTCTAAGGTGCAATGGGGTGGGACACATAGCCAGGAAGTGTACTCAAACTCGGGGTCGAGACAGTGTGACCGTCCCGTCATCTGCGGTCCAGGAAAACTGATGCCCTCGGATGCTAAGAGCCAAGCCGTTCGAGAGAAACTTACTGGCTCATATAGAGACATCCCTTACAGAAGTAGGATACTTGAACATGCAGTTGGAAAGTGCCCTGTAGTAGACTTAAGGATTGAAGGTGTACCAGCATCATGCATACTAGACACAGGCAGTAATGTAAGTACGATCACAGAGAGCTTCTTTAGGCATCATTTGTATGGAAAAGATGAGGACATCGAACCTACATCTGAGTGGTTAAAGATAAAGGCAGCCAACAAATTAGACATCCCTTACCTAGGCTATGTAGAACTGGATGTAGAGACCATGGAGATGACCATACCAGAGTGTGGGTTCTTGATCGTTAAGGATGAACTGAACTCCTCCCCTTTCCCTGGGCTGGTGGGCATGAACATTGTCAAGAGGTGCAGACAGTTAGCACAGACAGAGTTTGACACCACCTTAGGTGGACAGCTTGATTCAGGATGGAGAGAGGCTTTCCAACAGTTGCAGACAGCCAGTATGACTGAGCGGGCAACTTTTGCCAGAGTCTCAGGGAAGGATATTGTCCATATACCAGCCTCATCTATCGCAACAGTAATGGCCAGGGGGAGTAGGACTGAAAAATATGGGGGACCTGCGCTACTGCTAGAGCCAGTGAACATACCGTTGCCGGGTGGCCTAGTAGTTGTGCCTATGCTAGTGTTCACTGACAGTCAGGTCTTTCCAGTTCAAGTTATGAATCTCTCTCAGGAAGATGTGTGGTTACAGCCTAGGACTAGACTGGGAGTGCTGTCCAGCGTAAAGAGCATGGAAAACGATGGGCGCTGTGAGGTCAAGTTTCAGAGAATCTCAGCAGACACTGAGGAGGTCACAGTCGATACCCACACAGGCCAGCCATTGAACACACCGTCCATGTTTGAGAATGTCAAGATAGGAGGGAGCCCTGAACAGCAGGCCAAGCTAAGAGTGATGCTGGAGAAATACTCTACCGTCTTTGCGTCAGAGGATGAGGATTTAGGTTACGCGGACAACGTACAGCATGAAATACATCCTAGTGATGACAAACCAGTGACCCAACCTTACAGGCGAATTCCACCTACACAGTATAGTGAGGTAAAGGAGCACATCGCCGAGCTTTTAAGAAAGGGTGTCATTCAAGAGAGTGCAAGCGCCTACGCATCCCCTGTAGTACTTGTGCGCAAGGCTGATGGTAGTCTACGGTTGTGTGTCGACTACAGGAGACTGAACTCTAAGACCAAACGTGATGCATTTCCGTTACCTCGGATAGATGAAAGTTTTGATGCACTGAGGGGGGCCAAGTTCTTCCCACATTAATCTGCCTTTAACTGCACAGGTTTGTTCTTTTTCTATTAATGCGTCCAGGCAGCTTTGAAGCCGGTTCATCATCACCTAGGTAAAGCTTTGCATAGATCTTGTAATCAGTGTTAGTTAAAGTTAAGTGCCTCCAGTTGTTGATATTTCTTTCGTCTCCTTTTTTATATAATAGAGTAATTACTCCTTTATAGAAGGACTCATAAAGGAGGCCCTGTTTGATTCCTTCGTTGAAGGCCCGGACCAGCAGTGGGGAGACCTCGGAACTAATTTCCTGATATAGGTCTGCCGGCAGGCCATCTTTTCCAGGCGCACGTTGCTTATTCAGTTGTTTAAGTACCTGTTGAATTTCATCTGCTTTTATTTCATCAGTGAGTGAGGTGGGATCTTCACATTTACATAAATCCGCAGATGTCAAGAAGTCTTTTGTAGCCGATTCCTCGAAGGGGAGTTCGTCATACATCTAATCAAAGATTTATTTGACGGTCTGTCTCATCTTAGATTCATCTGTGATTACTTCCCCATTCTCGTTTAGGATAGCATTAATTTGTCTGCTTCCTTTTCGTCACATTTCTTCGCTCCGCCGACGCTGGAGACTGAAGTTTTGGCCCAGCTGGTCGGCGCGGTCGACGGCGAGGACATCGGCGTGCCCCCGCAACAACCGACAACCCCGATGCTCTCCCTCCCGCCTGATGATGAGGAAGAGCTCTCCGAGGCAGACAAGGGTCTCTCTGCCTCAGAAGCCACTATGGCTAGTGGCTCCTCCTTCCCGGGGCAGGGTTCCTTCGACCGCGACCTGCCCTGGTTGCTGGGTAGAGCCACGCATCACCTTGGCATCCCCGTACTGGAGGCTGCTGCGACTACGGGGCTCCCCCTGTGGAGCTCCGTCTGCTACGGGCGTCCCTCCCAGCCTGCTTCTCGTCTCCTGCCGGCTATGCCCAACCTGGAGGCGTTCGTCGAGGCTGAATGGGAGCGGCCGTTGGCGATCAGATGTCCGCTTCACCAGTTCAGCAGAGCTAACGAGGGTAACCGGCTGGACTGCTGTAGCAGCTATCATCTCTCCTCCCCTGGAACCCGACATCGCAGTGGTCCTGGTGCCTGGTTCCTCCGCCTGGGGCTCGGCCAGGAAGCATACTGGACGTCAAGGACAAGACAACCCTGCGTTTTTCGCTGGCCGCGCAGGCCGTGGCTGCCTCCTCCTCTATTGCTATGCTGGCCATTTACATCGGCCAGCTGGCTATGGAGCAAACCCCCCCCTCTATGGATGAAGACAGGAGAGCGGAGATGGCCGAAGCCGCCGGAGCCGTTGCTCAGCTTGTGAGAGTCTCTGCCTCCTGTCTGGGTGGAGTGATGGCCATGTCGGTGGTGCAGCAGCGCCACCTATGGCTCTCCCTGACTCGTCTGCGCGAGGAAAAAAAAGGTATCCTCCTCAACTCACCGGTCAGTAGGGAGGGGTTGTTTGGGGCGGCTATGTCTAACATCCTGGAGCAGTGTCGCAGCCAGGAGCAGGACCGGCTCCTCCTCGCTCGCCACCTCGCTGCTCCGGGGGAGCGCAGTGTGCCGGCACGTCAAGGTTAAACAACCTGCCACGGGGTCCCGCCCCGCTACGGCCCATGGACCGGCTCGCCCGGGCTCCTGGACTGCGCGCGCGGCTCCTCCCTCGCGACCTCCCCCTGCCTACCCCGCCCAGGGTGCCGGGACCAGACCGGCGTCTTCAAGCGCGCCCACCGCTCCGCTTCCGGCTTGGGTTAAGAAGAGACGCACCTATTGATGGTGGTGGTGTGCCCACACCACGCAGTGTTAAGAGCGGTGGTGAGCAAGTTTCCCTGTTGAGGAATGAAGTAAATGGTAATGGTAAATGGTAAATGGACTGCACTTATATCCAAAGCGCTTTACAATGGCCTCTCATTCACCCACTCACACACACATTCACACACCAATGGCGGCAGCTGCTATGCAAGGTGCTAGCCTGCTCATTGGGAGCAATTTGCTGTTCAGTGTTCACTTTGCCCAAGGACACTTCGACATGTCCGATGATCATTGTACGACCCGCTCTACCTCCTGAGCTACAGCCGCCCCGGGGGGGGGGGGTGTAGGCACATCACCCACTGCCCATAAAGCAAACACAATGCAACGTTATCCTGGTTGTCATGTACAGTCCGCATCTCCTCCTGTTTCAGCTACTGTAATGTTCTCGGCTAGAGCCGCTGGGTCTTCTGTGAAAGAGTCAGAATTGACCACGGCAGGTCTTGCTGCAGCTGAAAGACCGGCTCGAGCCGCAGTCTTTTCCTGCTGAAGCAGATGTGACTCACGCTGCCCAGCAAGCAAAATACGTGTAATAGAAGTCTAGGCTAAACATATACCAGATATAGCCGGTTTAGCTTAGCCCACTTTGAGCCGGATTATTTTTTTTAAAGGAGTAGTAAAGGGAAAATGCATGTTTAGCCCTGTTTTAAGGTTACTTATGATCATATACAATGGTTCAGATCAAAACATTGACAAAACTAGCACTTTAGTTACTTGAGTAGCATTTAGGTACCACACACACACACACACACACACACACGTACACACAGACATACACCAGTCCACTTACGGCTTTAGGCCTGGACTTGGGGCCCAGTCCCCCTTCCCCTCACCCTAACCCGGGTCCGTATCCTTTTCCCACCCCCACCCTACCCCCGACCCCTGCCTCTACCTGGACCCAGGCACACTCACGCTCACACAGACATACACCAGTGTTTACCATGTCTCTCCTATGCTCTTTTTAACCCCTTTTGCTCTGAAAATGTAATTTAATGTAATTTATTGCTCTATAAATGTTCTTAACAGTTGGACAAACATACTCCACGAGCTTGCTTGATCATCTTGTTGAGAGGGGTCAGGGAATCATTTTTACAGCTCATTTTTCTCTCCCTAGGTGATACTGTTTTTTTTTTTTCTTCCCTCTGGAATATGTAGTGGTGGGGCCTATGCCCACCTCCCTTGTTCTCTGTAAAGCGCATTGTGTTGCCTCTGTGTATGAAATACGCTATACAAATAAAGCTTTGATTGATTGATTGATTGATTGCTTGATTGATCATGTCGCCACAATATCTCTCACATGAGGTGTTTGGTCCTGTAGGTAAGAAGCACTGTTAGTTTTTTTTTATATACACTATATGGACAAAAGTATTGGGATGTCTACACATTACACTTAGAGGAGCTTTTATGACATCCCTTTCTAAATTCATAGGCATTCATAAGGAGTTGGTCCCCCGTTTGCAGCTATAACAGCTTTTGTCCATATAGGGTATGATAGGCCATCTTTATAGAATCTCTCCAACCACGTTGCCATTTGTTGTGTGATTGTGATTGATGTAATTTGGTAATACCCTACATATTGCATGAATCTGCCTCTAGAAATGGAGCTTCTATTCAAAATAAATCATTTATTGAGCATTATAAAAAGTAAAAGTATCTCATCATTATCTATGGTACTTTGTTTATGTCAACGGAGGTCTTCAAGCGAGACCTCAAGACGTACCTTTTTGACCTAGCCTACAATCACTAGCTAGGACCTTGAGACACAGAAAGGCAGCCTCAAACCTACCTGTGAATCCTCTGTATACATTGGTATTTCTCCTGCTATGCACTGTATGTATATCAAGTAGTGTACAGAAGCTGGTTACCCTGAAACAGGCTTGTTCTGTTCTGACAGCTGTGTTGCCTCAATGGCTCAGTGTGCTACTAACCGTTTTCTGCCTCCCCTAGCGCCTCTCTCTCTCCCTCCTATCCTCTAACCAGGTCCAGTGTCAGCTGTGGAGCTGTGGATGTCGTAGTATTTAGTACACACACACACACACACACACACACACACACACACACACACACACACACACACACACACACACACACACACACACCGGCTTAGGCCTGGACCTGATGCTCTTAGCCTTTCTTGCTCTGAAAATGTAATTTAATGTAATTTATTGTTCTTTAAATGTTCTTAGCCATTAGACAAATATAATCCAGGAGCTTGCCCCAGGTTGCCTGTTTCAATATCTGTGTGGTCTGTATGGCTCTATGTGCTACTAACCCTGTTCTGCCTTCCCTCTCCCCAGTGCCTCTCTCTCTCCCTCCTATCTTCTAACCAGGTCCAGTGGATGCCCCACTGTCACCCGCAGACCACCCTGAGTCCGATAGATACCCCCGTGTCTGCTGTGGATGTCGTAGCATGTCCGTAGAATGTACTCTCTCCTATGATGCTTTTTAGCCTCTCTTACTCTGAAATGTAATTTAATGTAATGTATTGCTTTATAAATGTTCTTAGCCGGTAGACAAACATACTCCTGGAGCTTGCTCGATCGCCTTGTTGAGAGGGGTCAGGGAAGAATTTTTACAGCTCACTTATCTGGCCCCCGGGTGATTACTGTTTTTTTGCTTCCCTCTGGAATATGTAGAGAGTGGGTCGTATGCCCACCTCCCTTGTTCTCTGTAAAGCGCATTGTGTTGCCTCTGGGTATGAAATGCGCTATACAAGTAAAGCTTTGATTGATTGATTGATTGATTGATGTGAAATGTTATGTGATGTGATGTGAAATGTTAGGTGATGCATGCATTGTTATTCTTATAGGTTGCCCTGGTTTGTAAACGACACACCCTTGTAGCTGAAGTATACTAGCTGCTAAAACCTAATTCTAGCAACCACGTCAACAGACATCTCCTTTAGAGAAGAGCAGTGGTGAACCTGATTTGGCTCCTGTGCTGCATCCCCCCTCTCAGGTCATAGGGGGTGCTGCTGGAGCGTAGGCAGGGTGGGCTCTGGGAAAGACTGTTAGAAGCTATAGACAAATCTTCTTCTCACCTGCCTAAACTATCTATTAGAAACCCACACGAACGAGAAGTCGCTGGGCTGGTAAGTTCCTGTTACAGGAGGGCAGGACTCGGACCCCTGTACAGGGGTACTGCAGAGACAACTGATTTAACAGTAGTCCATTTTCAGGGCAGGCAGGTACTTCATTAATTCCAGAGGGGAAATTGCACTGTTACAACAGCCACATTCAAGCAATATGAAATAGGTTTAGGTCGATATAATATGCAATACAATATATGGGTTCCATGTAAATACACAGGTGAACTGTATGTATGGATTAAAAATGTGTGTGCCACTGGTGTTGTGGTGCTGCAGCTGAACCTACTGGGCTGGGGACTGGGGACCATCAACATCCACCTCCTTCAGCTCCCATTTGACCTGAGGGAACCGTGGAGGGAACATTACTATCTCACACTGTGACTGACAGGATGGAGGTCTGTCTTAGCTGTGCTACAATCTGTTCTCAACTATCCAAATGAGGAGAAGACATAGGGGTTGCCAAAAGACAGGTAAAGACAGGCACCAGTCAAAAGATATAGAGTTGATGGAAATCCATATCTGTAGCAGAATGTAATTTATAACTATAGCCACTAGAGGGAGCTAAAATGCTTTTTTGTTTGTGACTTTTTTTCCCGCTTTGTGGTATTGTTTAGGTATGGTACACTTAAATAGTCCACCTGTAACATACCACAACGCAGGAGGAAAAAGAAACAAGACAAAAAAACAACCTTAATCTCACTTTGCTGTGGTTTTCCCATCACGTTAAAATAGATTGAACGTCTATTCACTTGTTTAAACCACCTCATACGCTAAACAAAGCATGTTACTAGTGTTTGAATAAACCATTTTGAAACTATGTTCATACTCTCTCTGAGGCTGTAATCAAATGCTGGAAGGGACTAAAGTCTGACTTTCATTCCGTTCCAAGTTCTCTTCGTGGGTGTCAAAAAAGGCGGTACAAGCTAAAAGGCATGGCTGGGCGTAAAGTCAATGTACAAAAATAATTGCATTGTATACGTGGATGTCATGACGGTGGTGAATGGACAGTGTAGTAGAACTAGCAGTCTAAACTACTCCTATAAGGACACACTAGACTGTGCAGGTAACAATAGGAACACATTGGCTTTATTATTAGAGATAATGAGGTGGCTCTTAAAAGAGCCTTTGGGGGATGTTGAAATGATAAAGCAACTCAGACCAATTTAGGCGCTTTCTCCGCGAATGCGGCGGGCCAACTGGATGTCCTTGGGCATGATGGTCACCCTCTTGGCGTGAATGGCGCACAGGTTGGTGTCCTCGAAGAGGCCGACCAGGTATGCCTCGCTGGCCTCCTGCAGGGCCATCACAGCAGAGCTCTGGAAGCGCAAGTCGGTCTTGAAGTCTTGAGCGATTTCCCTCACCAGGCGCTGGAAGGGCAACTTACGAATCAACAGCTCGGTAGACTTCTGGTAACGACGGATCTCTCTCAGGGCTACTGTGCCGGGCCTGTAACGATGAGGCTTCTTCACACCGCCGGTGGCGGGTGCGCTCTTACGAGCCGCCTTGGTGGCGAGCTGCTTCCTCGGGGCTTTGCCACCGGTGGATTTGCGGGCGGTCTGCTTGGTTCTGGCCATGATCTCAGCTTTCTTCTCCGCGAGTAGAAGTTATAACTTTCGAAGAAGAGTCTTGTAGTTTTACAGAAGGTAATGTGCCATTTATATAACGTCCGCTGCCGTGCGCTGATTGGACGGCCTCTCTGGGTGACTTCATTGGCTGGCTATCGTCTCCTTCTCCCCATTGGCCATTAACACGGAGACTGGGATTGGATAAGGCGACAAAAGCAAAAGAGCGCCACTTTACGCAAGTTATAAAAATCCGACCGCCGTAGTATCACACCACTCAGTTTCTGAACTACTTTGATACTGAAAATGAGCGGAAGGGGGAAAACAGGAGGCAAAGCCAGGGCTAAGGCCAAGACCCGATCATCTCGCGCCGGTCTCCAGTTCCCAGTGGGTCGTGTTCACAGACTTCTCCGTAAAGGCAACTATGCCCAGCGTGTGGGAGCCGGTGCACCGGTCTACCTGGCCGCTGTGCTGGAGTACCTGACTGCTGAAATTCTGGAGTTGGCCGGCAACGCTGCCCGCGACAACAAGAAGACTCGTATCATCCCCCGTCACCTCCAGCTGGCTGTCCGCAACGACGAGGAGCTCAACAAACTTCTCGGAGGCGTGACGATCGCCCAGGGCGGCGTGCTGCCCAACATCCAGGCAGTGCTTCTCCCCAAGAAGACCGAGAAGGCTGTCAAAGCCAAGTAAAGTCGTTACTGAACTTCAGTTTCCCAACATCCCCAAAGGCTCTTTTAAGAGCCACCCACTTCACTCCTTAAAGAAAGCGCAATATGTATTTTCATACCAAGTTTTTAAGACTTGGCCTACTAAGACCTACAACGTGGCCAATCCTCCAAGTAAACCCATGTTATTTCTCTTAAGGGTTTGTCACGAGGATTCAGAAACGTCTCGGGATTGTTTTAATAATGTGCCATCAACTGCATGCTGCCTACAATTGTCAGTGTTATTACCGGCATATAGTTTTCTTGATCACTGGGCTGTTTGATCTGTGTTTTGGATTGAATCGCATTGTGTTGCGTTTTGTGTATTAAGTGCGCTACCATAAAGGGAACAATTCACGTCAAGTAATGTTTGATTTGTCATGCCTGTTGATCCTCCCTACCAAATAGACCTCCATTGACTTTCCGTCCTGTCCGAAATAGAAAGGCAGAAAAGAGCAGCAGCTCTGAATGATCCCATCAGCCCCAACAGACTGCTTACTACCTGTAGCCTACTACTAATACTATCCTACTCCGTCCTTCACCAGGTCTTATGCGCAGCATGATCTGCAACTAAAAAAATAAAAATAATCTTACCTACCGGTGTGCCACCACACTGTAGCTCAACGTTGTAAGTCGCTTTTGATAAGTGCCTGCTAAATGACCCAATTGCATGAGCACCAGGAGCTACACGGTCAGACACTAGTCCTGTTTTAGTTCAACCTGTTGCTATATAGACAAATACAAGCGAAATTAGTATGGGCACATGGCGAAAGACAGCTTATGCCTTGATCTACTGCCACTTACATTACCCTCAGAGGGCAAACAGAGAGAATGCATGGGGGTCTATGGAGGTTTTTCAAAAAGCCTTTTATAATTTGTGATTTGAATGAAGTGTGTGTCATGATTGAAGTAGTAAGTATGGCCAGTGGACGTACCACATAGTCATAACTGTCTCTTCTTTAAATATGAGATCATAACTGTCTCTTCTTTAAATATGAGACCGTAAGTGAAGCGGCTGTTCAAATGATAAAATGGCTGTGGCTGGAGGCAAGTCGGTCGAAATTTAGCCAGAGGCCACAGCAAGTCCTGATCCTTACGAACGAGCCCACGGTCAGCGCTTGTCCCCAGCTCTCACACTAACTCTGCTAATTTTGGGCGCCAGAATGACGATGTTCATAAACTAGCCTAGTGTTGATCTGATCCAAAGCCTCAACAATTTAGTCCTAGAGTTGACATCCCAAGCCTGTGCTGTGGAAGTTCATTACAATGAAACATCAGCGTGCATAAAACGCGCACCCGCATGAATAAGGTACCCATACATGGATATGCTTTTATGGAGAGGGGTGGGTGGCTCTTAAAAGAGCCTTTGTTATGTAGAGGACGAAAACAGGACGTTTACTTCTTCTTGGGGGCTGCCTTCTTCGCCTTGGCAGCCCTGGGCTTGGCAGCTTTGGGCTTGACGGCCTTCTTGGGGCTCTTAGCTGGGGCTTTCTTGGGTGTCGCGGGTTTCTTAGCCTTTTTGGGACTCTTGGCTGGGGCCTTCTTAGCCGCTACTGGCTTCTTGGCTTTCTTGGGCGATTTTTTTGCGGCTGCAGGCTTCTTAGCCACAGCCTTTTTGGGCTTCTTGGCCGCAGCGGGCTTCTTGGCGACTACTTTTTTGGCCTTCGGGGCGGGGGTCTTCTTAGCTGGCTTTTTTGGCTTCACGTCGGCGGCCTTGTTGATCTTGAAAGAACCGGAGGCGCCAGTTCCTTTGGTCTGTACCAAAGTGCCCTTACGCCCGGCTCACACGCTTGCGTTTCATGCGTCAACTTTGACGGATGCCATTCACTTTCAATGGCCGCAGCCGAATGGCATTCTGGTTCCGTTGTTGTCCCGGTGCGTTGCGTTGCCTGCGTTGCTAGCGTCGAAAGTTAAAATATTTCAACTTTCAGATGCGTTGCCGGAGCTGCCGACCAATCAGATGTCTTGACGGAGAAAGACGTCATCGCAAGGCGTGATTTTCACATTTTTCGATACCAAGATGGAGGACAAACTAATAATCGCCGTATGCAATCACCCGGCCATATATGACCAATCTCTGTTCGTTTACCGGGACAAAAATCAGAAGGAGAAGGCCTGGAGAGAGGTCGCAGAGGCTGTTGGTGAATCTGGTATGTATTTGTCTCGTCGGGAGTTTATTTAGTAGGCTACTAACATTGCAGTGATAGTAGCTAACAGCTCGCTAGCCATGCTAGCTATGTCCCATTTTGCTCGCTAGCATTCAATAACTTGCATTAATACGAAAAGTAGCCTGGCTCACCATATATATCAAGAACATAGCCATAAATGTTATGTAGTTACAGTTTTATTACCATCTTCTTTTGTACTGTTATTCTTAGGCACTGCTTATTTGTATGGTTACTGTATGCTGGAGCAACCTTGTGAAATAATTTCCTTTGGGAATAAAGTACTTTACTATTTATCTATCTATCTCGCTCACACACATTTTGCATTTCAATAGAGGAAGTGTGCAAGGTGAGGTGGAGGAGCCTGAGGGACAAATTCAAAAAAGAGCTCAATGCAGAGAAGGAAGGAAAAAGGAGTGGGGCAGGAGCAGTGCAGACCCCGCAGTGGAGCTACATGGCAGTCTTGCGGTTTCTGACCCCTTTTGTTGCTGACCGCAAGACCACCAGCAACATCCCCAGGCGCACTGCTCCCTGCCCCGCTCCTAGGCCCACCACCCCAGCCCCCCCTGCTCTTCACCCCCCCACCCCAGCCCCCCCTCATCTTCAGCCCCCCACCCCAGCCCCCCCTCATCTTCAGCCCCCCACCCCAGCCCCCCCTCATCTTCACCCCCCCACCCCAGCCCCCCCTCATCTTCAGACCCCCACCCCAGCCCCCCCTCATCTTCACCCCCCCACCCCAGCCCCCCCTCATCTTCAGACCCCCACCCCAGCCCCCCCTCATCTTCACCCCCCCACCCCAGCCCCCCCTCATCTTCAGACCCCCACCCCAGCCCCCCCTCATCTTCACCCCCCCACCCCAGCCCCCCCTCATCTTCAGCCCCCCACCCCAGGCCCCCCTCATCTTCAGCCCCCCACCCCAGGCCCTAGTAACATGCAGGTGGAGGAAGAGCCAGAGAGGGATTTTTCACAGCGGCCAGAGGAGGTAGAGAGCCAGATCAGCCACATGACAGACTAGTAATGAAACCAGTCTTTTCAAGGAGGAGCTAGTACCTTATGTTACAATATGCTTTTGAGAATGTTTACTAATATTGCATGTCCCGCCAATAAAGCTGGTTGAATTGAATTGAGTAATTATTAGACTATCCATTATAGTAAAAGACTAAAGATAAACATTTGGACAGGATAGTGCAGGCTTTGGACAACTGTCTTGACCCATAAAGTTTAAGGGACACATTTAGACTCAATACACAGCTCCTTAATAGTTATTATTATTTCAGCATGCAGGTCGACCAAGCCAGATGGAGGAGGGGAGAAGCGAGGCCCATGACTCCAGGTAGATGTTCTCATTAAGTTATTACTTGGATGTCTTGCTACATGTCTACCCGTTTGTATTATGCATTGCATGTCTGTTTATGTACTATAAATGTATACATTATATCCTCTATGCTCAAGACAAATTTAGTAACAATCTTCATTCTTGACAGATGTCGGAAGAGGGCAAAGGACAGCCTCTCTCCATTTGAAAAAATACTCATGGAGACCCTCCAGCAGGCCAAACGGGTGCCAGCAGCACCTCCACCACCACCTCCACCACCACAACCGGATGTGGATGAGGATGACCTTTTTTTGAGGAGCCTTTTGCCAGCCATAAAAAGAATCCCAGCTGCGAAGAGGGCGAGGCTGAGATTCAAAATCCACCAGCTAGTGTTTGAGGCTGAAGAGGCTGAAAATTAAACACTAGCTGGTGGATTTAGAATCTCAGACCTGTGTGTATGTGTGTGTGCGAGTTATTTATTTATTTTTTTAATCATTTGAGTTGGGTTGCTTTTTATTGAATTATTTCTATATTATTTTTATTTTATTAAATAATTTTATATTTCAATATAATTTATCATTTAAATGTAAATAAAGGTTTCTAAAATTAACTCATGGTCTAACTGTGCCTTAATTGTATGTAGTATTAAAAGGTTTGTCCAACAATTCAAGATACCAAACACTTGTCTATTAATAGGTAACTGGAATGTACAGTCATTGTTATTAGTGCTTCTGTGAAAACCTGCAGAAAACAGCTAAAAGGGAAAAGTGTAAGATTAAAACACATTAAACAGGAATGTTATGTTAGTGATGGTGCTTTTTTTAAATGACATTTGGAAGATGCATGCTTTTTCTAAGAGAAACACCTTGTATATACAGAATCTGCTTTGTTACTGTAGGGATTTCAATGACAATGTTTACACAACCATAAAACGACAACCACAATATTACGTTGTATTAACTTTATTCGTCAAGTTGCACCAGAGCCCCGTCTGCCAGAACATTATGTCCTGTTGCCACCTCCTACGGCGTGGACGTGGGGTTGGATTTTAGGAGGCAAGGTAGCTCTTAAAAGAGCTTTTGTGTGGCTCTGACAAGAGCCTTTGGTGTGTGCACGCTACACGACGTTCCACTGCCACGGTACCGCACCCTCCTGGTTCATGTAGGAGCAGTAGGTCTCCCTCACCTGGATGGCCCTACGTGAGGCGTTGTTGGAGCCCATCCTCGGCGCATCATGCAGACAACCCTCGGTGGTGCTGGACTCAGCTGCAGGTCCATGTGTGGCTGGCATCGTCTCTAGTGCCTTCATCCGGAGGAAGTTGTGGAGCACACATGTAGCCTTCACACACTCCCCAGCTACCTCTGGACTGGTGCCGATGACACGGTGGTACATCCTCCACCGAGAGGAGAGCTGACCAAAGGCACACTCAACTACCAACCTGGCCCGGCTCAGTCGGTAGTTGAACACCCTCCTCTCAGGTGTCAGATGGTGTCCAGGGAATGGACGCAGCAGGTGAGGTCCGAGGGGGAAGGCCTCATCCCCTACAAACACGTAGGGGAGTGGGCCTCGCTGCTCTGCTCCTGGGATGGAGGTGTCAGGTGGAATGGCCAGGGTTCCATCTCTGAGGGCCTCTCCGAACGCCGAGTTCCGCAGGCTCCCGCTGTCACTGGTCCTGCCGTAGCCCCCAACATCCACGACCCTGAACAGGTAGTTGGCATCTACCACAGCCAGGAGTACAAGGGAGAAGGTGGACTTATAATTGTGGTACAGTGACCCGGAGTTGCCTGGAGCTTTCAGGACCACATGCTTCCCGTCGATGGCCCCGATGCAGTTGGGAAAGTTCCAACGCTCCTGGAACTGCACAGCGATGGCCCTCCAGTCGTCCATCTTGAGAACTGGCATGGTCTCCTCCACCAGGGCAGTCCAGATGGCACTCGCAACCTCCCTGACGATGCCACACACAGTGGAATGACCAAGCCGGTAGCTGAAGGCAATGGTCTTGAAGGAGTCACCGGTGGCCAGATACCTAAAGAAAATATACAAATATACAGTTAAAAAAAGTGCAAAGTGATTAACTGTATAACCTGTACTATTTGTAGTGGCAGTGGCCTATCATAAGATTAGGTTACTGCATTTTACTGAAACTCTTAAGCAAACATACAAGCTGTAGATAAATTATCCTTTTGCAACATTAGATGAGACTGGTATTTTATTAGGCCTACACACACACACACACCTCTAGGCTAATCACAGTAAACAAAATCAAATCTTACCGTAGGCAGATAGCGAGTCGCTCGGCAGGTCCGATGGACAACCTCATCCCCGTGTCTGCCTTTGTGATGAGGGGACCGACTTTACCGAGCAACTCGCCAAAGGTGTCCCGCTTCATCCTGAAGTACTTCTCAAATCGGTCACCATCCAAACGGAGTTCCTGGACAAGTCCATGGAACTCTCCCCGTTGCCGGCGGGTTTGGAGGATAGGATGTACCCAATACCTGCGGACACCACGTCGCCTCAACCACAATGCATAAACGATCGCCACACGTTCGACCAGATCAGCATCCATGACAGCACTAAACGAAAAGCCGGGTGGGTTTTCAAAATAGCGCGCGCTAGCAGGTTCGGAGAATCTACTGGCTGTTGTTTCGAGCGCAGTTTTGGACAATGTGATTGGTTGTTGTTGCGTGCGGCAGATACGCCTTCCGCCATCCGTCAAAGTTGACGCATCAAACGCAAGCGTGTGAGCCGGGCGTTAGTGACGAGGCTCTTGACGGCAATCTTGACGCGGGAGTTGTTCTTCTCCACGTCGTAGCCGCCGGCAGCAAGAGCCTTCTTGAGCGCTGCCAGGGAGACACCGCTCCTCTCCTTGGAGGCGGAAACAGCCGTGACGATCAGCTCGCCGACGCTGGGTCCCACTTTCTTGGGCTTGGCTGCTGCCTTCTTCTTGGGTGCCTTGGCCGGAGCGGCGGCTGCGGGGGCTGGGGCGACTTCTGCCATGTCTAGTTTCAATTTGCCCTCTAGTAACACACGTTGGTTTTGCTGACTACGAGTCCTCTTGACGCTGCTCTGTGCTGTTGTGTTGCTCGCCTGTGCAAAGGGTTGGCCTTAAACGCGACATGAGAACCGTGTGGACTCAGCTCCCCAACTCTGCAGCTCCCGGTTACCAAAATGTTCTCCTCTTGTGTTTTCTCCTGGCGAATAAAGGGCTAAAAATCAAAGTTGGAGTGGAGCAGAAGTCCTAAAGCGAATGTGACAAGGAGTAACCTATTTGCCGTTCGAAATAAAGCGGTTTGGGTAGCGGCGGCCTCGTCTGTTTAGTTGCGACTGTGTGAAAACATTGCCGTTGATCTCTCGGATGGAGCTGTGCGCACTGGGTTTCCACTGGCATTTGACTCCTAAAATGTCTAAAAGTGCAAGCGATTTTGGACACAAACCGTTGCCCAGTGAGCAAAGTTGTTTGGCGAGGGACTAAAATGATTTAGGGTACACAGATGTGGTGCCGGGGTTTTTAAACAGGGTCTCTTTTGGGGTGCGTAAAGCACAGTGTTGAAACTGGGTCTGAGCCCTGGTCCCTATAAAAGTGGTGTCTGTCCGTGTGTGTATGCTACCTTTCTCAGAGGGTGACTCTCATTTGGATTCCCTGCAGAATGACTCCCTCTGGTCTTTTTAGACTAGGCTACTACTACTACTACTACAGTCTACGTCCCTCGTCTGGCGCAATGTCGTCGTTTGGTTGGTATGGCTATGCAGTAAAGTGACCTGAGGCGCACCGGCTGCGTCTCACCTGGGTTGGTTTAGGAGGAGTCTCTGAGCACACCTATGTCGTAGTTCCCTTTGAGGAGCGATGAGTTAGACTCATTGTACATGGGTTGAGGGTTAGGGTTAGACCGACTTCTGATTTCGATTGCTGCCTGGAGACCGTGCATTGTTGTTGAGGCAGTGACCTCAGCTCCCTAGGGTTTCGTCATTTAGATTGTACCACAGCTTGTTCTCATTCAATAACCTCCTTTCTTAGTAGCCTACAAATCAAACCAGATGAAATCGCCTAAAAGCACATTGGTTGCAGAGGGCAGAAAGGTGAAACATAGCCCAACAATCACAACACACTCTTTTTCTTTTTACTTAATTTGATGACCTGACTATATACATCTCTTCATCGTGTAATTGAATGTGCCATGAGAATTACACAAAGCTTAACAATTTGAAGAAGCCTAGCTTAGGCTATAGGTAGGCTCCTACTGAAGATTTAGGCTACACCTTACACTTCACACGGAAAGTGCTTATTGATGAGTGATCAATTGATCAAAGCTCCTTCTGTGCTGTTCTTTACTAAACTACGCACACGCACGCACACACACACACGCACGCACAGGTCGCCTGGTGAAATGTTCTGCCTTTGACCCATCCTATGCTATCCTTCCTCCAAGGGCTGCCAGGAGCAGTGGGCGTGTGCAGGGAACCAATCTGTCCAATTCTGTTCACCTTTTGAGAAAGCTGTCTTTTGATGTGTGTCGTGCTAGCTTGGTGACAGATGCTGCTGTAGCATCGTTGGATTAGAGCTACCGCTTGCTTACGCACACACAAAATATTCATTATTATTGTTACTATTATCATTAATAATAATAATAATAATAAATCTGTGTTTCATTACTGTACTTGTACATCTCAGATTCATGAAGCAAGATTGTCCCTCCCACTATTTTTTTTGGGGGGGGAGGGGGGGTTGACTAACTTAGTTTGTATGGATAGGCTACAAAAAAAAAAGGCAGACGGAGGGGGGGTCCCGGCATGTGCAATTGATTTGGGTCACAGGTGAAACGAGGGCGTCGAGCTCAACGCAGATATTAGAGGGAGCCTTGCCTAAATATTTGCATACCCCTCCATATATAGTGGGTGAATACCAGCGGCTTCTTACATTTGTTCCTGTGAAGCAACGAAGAATCGAGATGCCTGAACCTGCTGCGAAGTCCGCGCCCAAGAAGGGCTCCAAGAAAGCCGTCTCCAAGACCGCTGTCAAAGGCGGCAAGAAGCGCAGAAAGTCGAGGAAGGAGAGCTACGCTATCTACGTGTACAAAGTCCTGAAGCAGGTCCACCCCGACACTGGTATTTCCTCCAAGGCCATGGGGATCATGAATTCCTTTGTGAACGACATCTTCGAGCGCATTGCCGGAGAGTCCTCTCGCCTGGCGCACTACAACAAGCGTAGAACCATCACCTCCAGGGAGATCCAGACCGCCGTGCGCCTGCTGCTCCCCGGTGAGCTGGCCAAGCACGCCGTGTCCGAGGGCACTAAGGCAGTGACCAAGTACACCAGCTCCAAGTAAAGCGGCTGCTTTCCACGGCTCCAAACTACCCAAAGGCTCTTTTAAGAGCCACCCACATTTTCTGTAAAATAATGCAATTCCATGTTGATTTGGCTACTTTTCGTATAAATCGCAAACTCTGCAAATGCTGCAATTGGTCACCGAATGTGCCTTTTGTTGTTCAATCTGCGATGGTAGAATTATTTTTTTACAATGTATATTTGCCTCATCTTTCCAGGGATCAATAGTTATCGAAGTAGCATGTAGTCCCATCTATAGCTAGATCTCAAATTTTTGCTATTGCACCCTTTTTCAAAACTCCCGCCTCTGGAAGACGGCGAGGCTGGATCTGCTTCTTGAATAAATCGATCTAACCCTACCTTTCAGTAAGTTTAAACAATCGATTTGATGTACTGTGCACTGTCATCCTTGTAATTGCATACTTATTCATCTAGTGTCCTTGTTCATGTATATTTTAAACGTAGTATTCAAGTCAAATTCAGTGACTAGAAGGAAACGGAAGATCTCAGTACATAGGCTGCATACAGAATATTGCATACAGAATATTGCAAACAATATTGCAAGGTAATCTTGATGTGGATGGGCAACAAACCGAGTATGGGATTTTTTCCTACAATTAAACAATTTAAACTGTTGGCGAACAAGCCATTCATTCCGGTTAACCAACTGGATTGTAGTTAATGTAGTTATATGCGAGTGTACAACGCAATGCGTATTTCGGAGCTCCTCAGATGCAAACTCACGATTAATAAATACAACCTTAAAAATTAGAATGAGCGTTGACTATTAATACCCGAGCTTCACTCAACATGGACCCATCGCTTTTAATTGTAGACGTGGGTGGCTCTTAAAAGAGCCGTTGGGTTGGTGGACTACAGAAACGGGGAGACGATGCTTATCCGCCGAAGCCGTACAGGGTGCGTCCCTGGCGCTTCAGAGCGTAGACGACATCCATGGCGGTGACGGTCTTTCTCTTGGCGTGCTCGGTGTAGGTAACGGCATCACGGATGACGTTCTCCAGGAACACCTTCAGCACACCACGGGTTTCTTCGTAGATCAGACCAGAAATACGCTTCACGCCGCCACGGCGAGCCAAACGACGGATTGCAGGCTTGGTGATGCCCTGGATGTTATCACGAAGAACCTTGCGATGGCGTTTCGCACCTCCCTTTCCGAGTCCTTTGCCTCCTTTTCCGCGGCCAGAAATTTTTTGACGGTTTTCTTTTAATTGTTCTACACGAAACCTTCGAGTTGACTGTTCAATTCTCGAAACGTGGCCCGTCTATTATGTCGAAAATGCGGATGTGATTGAACACAGTGAGAGCTCTTTTCTGCTGGGCGGAGCCATGGAGGTATGATGAGACGGCATTGAAAATGGCTGCCTATTCATTTCAATGAAAGTTGCTCACCGGCGCATGAAGCCATTTGACGTAGGCTAGTGGCCAAAGCTCGGTATTGCAAGTCACGTGACGGCATGCGGCCCAAGACCTATTCCCCATGATTTGTGGATTATGATACATAGGGCTAGAAAAGGAAAACAAAATGTTTGTATTCATGGCTGAAGATGGTCTGATACGACTGAAGCGGTCCTTTTTTTGTGTGTTGTCACATTAAATCACTTTTTATTTGTATCCTGAGTGCCTCCTCTCTTTTTTGTCAGTGTGCAGGCTTTTTCTTCTATTTTTCCTTGATCAGTGCATTTGGGCCCACGCACCTGACTTAGATTTGAATCAGCCTAATTTTAAGAGCGCCAACTTTTCCTTCAGTTTGAACAGTATGCAAGCCAGCAGGTTCTCTTTTTAACATTAGTTTCAATGTTTCACCTATGGGATGCGCATGCGCGACCCTACGACGGAAGCTTTTATACAGCGTCTGTCGTGATAGGTCAGACTGGCAGTGCATGACAGGAGGCTCCACCCTCCCAGGTTATATACCTGAGACACCGCGCCAAACGTCATTTTCGGTTTCTTCCCTGTGAAGATTTGTGTGAACCTATGTTCGAGTTGGCAACTCTAAAGCCGCCTTTACACTATTACGGAAAAATTACCGCGGTACGGTCCTGAAAAGACCGGAAGTCATTCGTTTCCTATGAGAGTCCGCAGACCGCATGCGACAGGACTCCGAGGGATGCGGTGCGGACAAAATTCCGCTCCGGTGGACGTCTGTATGCGTTCAAAAAATTGAACTCATCCGGCAAATCCCAGTCCGGCAGTACGACCGGGAAATAGCGTTGCTATGGTTTTGGTAAATAATGGTGTGTGTAAACAATGATAGATCGCTTTCTTGTCACTTTACTTGAATAATTTAATGTTATAAACTATATAAAAAACAGAATTAACAAGCCCATGTGATCTAGTGGAGCACGTTGTCAACATAACAAATATAACGAATATAACCAGACAATCTAACCAGCATAGAGCCGGCTTCGGCTATGGCTAGTTAGCTAACGTTAGCTATAAGCTTCGTAGATTTGTCAAACTTGATAAATACGACACACACACAACCCAAAGCTGTCAAAATAGTTCAATATTGGTGTAACTAAGATAGCTGGGTAATATTTTTTTTTTTTCCACAGACACATTTTGCTACAAAGTCTGTAACCTTTTAATATAGTTTGGCAAATTTCTACCGCTTCGATGTCCACCATGACTGTTGACAGATCACTGACTGCTCGGTGACGTCGACACTTGACGTATCGTCCGGCAGTTCTATTTCGCGGAGCTTCGCCCCATAGGGGGGCTTCGCTCCTAGTGGTTTACCCCGTTGCCTAGGCAACGCAGACTGAATATGAATATTAAAAATTGAACGCATCTGACAGCCAATCAGGTACAGGTGCCTTTCTCTCTAAACTGTATAAAAGAGAGCTAAACCCATCAAACTGCTCCCAAAATATTTCAGCGAGCTGAAATATTGACTGAGTGTGAAGATCTACCTCAAGTATGAAGAAAGCGGTCAGCAACCTGGAAGCGGCGGGACTGGGAGACATTCCAGCCCCACCAAAAGCCCTTCTAAGGGCTCAGTGTTGCTGCCGGAAGCTCAACCCGAAGACAGACCGGCACGATTTGTGCTTTGTCTGCCTCTGGGCCCAGCATGCGAGGGATGGTCTGCTTGTGCCTCCCCCGTGCGCGCCGTGCTACCTCCTGCCGTTGGTAGAGAGGCAGTATCGTGCTGCGTTTTTTGCTGAGGAAGTTCCTCTGACCCCAGTGGACTCACTCTCTATGGCCGCCTCCGGTTCGGAGTCCGGTTCTGAGGGAGAGGACGAGGAGGAGGGGAGAGGCGCTGTCGGCGATCGGTTCGGTCGTCCAGAGCCCCCTCCCAGGTGTCTGAACCCGAGGACTCTGATGGTTCGTTGGACCGCTCTGAGAGTCCCGGGGGAGGGCACAGGGGCTCTGTGACCGGAAGCTTTATGCCGTCCTTCCGCCGGGAGTTTCCCGGTATCCTGGAGAGGGCGGCGGCTTACGTCAGCATCCCCCTACCACCGGAGCCGGTCGAGGAGGAGCTGCCTGGATGGAGCCACTCCTACTTCGGTGACCGGCAGGCGAAGAAGGAGAAGAGGCTGCTCCCCGCGATGCCACGCATGGAGTCCTTCATCGAGGGATCGTGGGAACAGCCTGTCACAGCGAAGGCACCTGTGAAGTCCTTTCTCCACGCCACCCAAGTGGTCGGGCTGGAGAGGGATATTTCTCAGGGAACCCCGTCCCTCGAGCACTCGCTGGCGTCCCACCTGATCCCGGGGGCGGTCTCATGGGCGTCCAGCAGGAAGGCGTAGCTACCTGGGGCCAAGGACAGGGCGACTTTGGCGTTCGCAGTGAAGATGTGTTACACATGTGTCTTACACTATTGTTTGAAATGATTATTCAGTTGTGCCTGATCATTGTGCTGCAGTCAGGCACACCTGAATAATCATTTCATCCAAAGTGTAGGACAAGAAATAGAGAAGCATGTCTAATTTCAGGAAGTAGCCTACTGGAGTTGTGCATAGGCCCTACTGGTAGCCGCCAAACAGGACGGCCTTCGGCTGCTCCACCTCATCCAGCATGATCACTAGTTATTCTTTGGTGAACGCTACCACACGCTTCCTCTTCATATCTGCCATGTCGCTCAATATGTGCAGTTACCCTTGTTTTTTTTATAGGCCACATGCGCCAACACCGGTGCCTGATAGATTCAATTAGTCATCGTATCCGCGCAAATTCTAACGTGGGAATGCTACTGCCACAGGGGCAATTTAAATGGCCATTATACCTTTGTTTGTATGATAACTAAATCAGTGGTAATTTTGCTATCATCATTGCCTATCATCATTAAAGTATTTTTTCCTAGCCTTTCAAGACATCCTCGACGGGGCTTATATGTCCCGATCCGATCCGTGCTCTTTCTTGGATATTTTAGGCTATTTGATGTAATGTAATTTGATGTATGAATTGGGATTATCACGAGGTCTCGCTTTGACTCTTAAATACATTAGCAGATGAGCTTTCGGAGGCATAGCTTCCTTTTTGGTAATATTTAGACTGAAATAAAATAATTAAGACAGCACGTATTATATTGGCACGTCATTTCTGTGACTTTACGAATGGCCATCGATGTGTGCGGCATCGATTAATTCTTTTTTCAGCACCGCGCCCAGGGACAGCTCCTCTAACGATGTATCTTGGGATGGACCTAACGATGTATCTTCAGGCGCCCACTAAGGGATAGTCTGGGAAACACTCGTAGGAAAAACTGTCCCTTCGCCAAGGTATACCTTGAGAAGCGTCGTAGCGCGGAGAAGTTCGGTGAATCTGGGAAACGCGGCCCAGATCCCTGGTGGTATAGTGGATAAAGTGCCTGACTCCCATGTGGAAGGGCAGGAGTTCAAACCCTGGTGTTGGAGACTTTTTGTCACTGGATGTTATAGAAGCTATGTAAGAATGTGGTTACCTGGTGGTGCTATGTAAGTTATTGAATTCATGTGCAGTAATTTAAAGGGGAACGCTGCTGTCATAGCAAGTTTAGCTCAAATGTCGCCTTGTCCTCAATGAAACTGATCCGTACACACCAACATTTAACCGATCCGTGCAGTAGTAAGCTAGCTCCTTTTTCCTCTGTGTGCGCACCCCCTTTATAATGGAGGTCTATGGGCCTCTGCTAAAAACTATGATAAACATGCATTTTCAAGGCAGCCAGCTCGTCCTTTGGGTACCCGCTGTAGGTCCGCAAGCCTTGTGTTGTATTCCGCCTGAGGTCCGCCAACTCGTTCATTGGGTAACCGCTGTAGGTCCGCTAGCCTTGTGTTATCTGGGTTTATCCGTTACCTTTGTCCAGAAACAGAAGTTGAACCAATTGCAGCAAAATAGTTAACGTTACAGGAATCATCAGTGTAACTTCTTTAGCCACTGACCACTACCATTAATGTTATATGCTGCTGCTAGTTATTGTGAGGTAACTGGCTATACCACTCTTATTGTGCTGGATTAGTATTGGAACTGATGTGTCCAGGCGACAAGACCTATCTTCATTTATCAGACATTATTTCATGTCATTTCAATTCACAGCTATTTCAGTGGCATGACTAGCTTCCGTCCTACCCGTCCTTAACAGAAACAAGCCAGCCACGCACATAGGCCAGGCTGGACCTGGCCTGGTTGAGGACGTGCTGCTTGAAGGGTTGGGCTGAGGTAGGAGGTTCTATCCAGTGGGGCTCCACCCAGGCAGAAAAATGCGCCCACTGTGTTCAATCACATCCGCATTCACGACATAATAAACACGCCACACTTCTGGGGTGCAGCAGTCAAGCTAACAACTTGATAGACGAAGTGTGAAAAATGTCAGGCCGCGGTAAGGGAGGAAAAGGACTCGGCAAGGGAGGCGCCATACGCCATCGCAAGGTTCTTCGTGATAACATTTGTGTTAGAATGTGATAAACGTGATAAACAATTGTGTTAGAATGAATTGTTGTAGCTTGTAGCCTAGCCTAGATCTCCCACTCAAATCGTCCCGGACGGCTTTGAAGTCCAGTTTCTATTGTGAAATATTTGTTTTCGCGTCGAGTCTGGCTGCGAGGCAATGCAAGAATGGCTGCTCCTCCCAACACTGCTGGCATTGTTTTCCTGTAGAAGAGGGTTGAATCCCACTCAACTGTCACCCACCGTAATGGGCTAATAGTCTAGAATCAGTCTACATGGTCATATTTCGTGATCGGCTACCGACGGGGATAACTCACTATCAATCGTAAATATCCTCGCTGTCGACCAAGCCTGCGATCCGTTTATTCTAACGTTACCGGGGGGCTTAGAAGAATAAGAAAACGCGCGCAATGCCCCAGGCTTAGAGACAACTGCATTGATCCCCAGAGATGGTCAACAAATTACACATTCGGGGATCAATTACAGCACGCATCCCGAGCACACAATGTATACGAGCATTAAACAAAAATCTACCACCATGGAATTGCATTATTTTATAGAATATGTGGGTGGCTCTTAAAAGAGCCTTTGGGTAGATTGGAGCGTGAAAAGCCGCCTCTTTACTTGGAGCTGGTGTACTTGGTCACTGCCTTGGTGCCCTCGGACACGGCGTGCTTGGCCAGCTCACCGGGGAGCAGCAGGCGCACGGCGGTCTGGATCTCCCTGGAGGTGATGGTTGAACGCTTGTTGTAGTGCGCCAGGCGAGAGGACTCTCCGGCAATGCGCTCGAAGATGTCGTTCACAAAGGAATTCATGATCCCCATGGCCTTGGAGGAAATGCCGGTGTCGGGGTGGACCTGCTTCAGGACTTTGTACACGTAGATAGCGTAGCTCTCCTTCCTCGACTTTCTGCGCTTCTTGCCGCCTTTGACAGCGGTCTTGGAGACGGCTTTCTTAGAGCCCTTCTTGGGCGCGGACTTAGCTGCCGGTTCGGGCATTTTTCTAGGTCTCGTTGCTTCTCAGGAACGAAAGTAAAGCGGCGGGTAGTCACCCGGTATATGTAGGGGGAGTATGCAAATGTTTAGGCAAGGCTCCCGTCGTTATCTGCGTTGAACTCTGACGTCCTCGTTTCCCCAACGAACCAAATTGACCGCGCATGCTCAGGAACTCCCTCACCCCCCAGCCCACTTTCCCTGCTGTCGGGCGTGTGGTCTGACGTCACTTTATTGGATGTAGCAGTGCCGCCATTGTGGAGTGTAGTCCAAAAAGTTAATTATTTGAGACACACATACGGAAATTTTCTCCAAAGTCATCCATTGTTGAAGCATTTTGTTTACACCTCCCACCCACATTTGTTTGCACCTCCCACCCATTGGCATACAATGGGCGAGTGGCGTGTGAAGTCTTTGTAAGCAAAATGATGGCATTTGCAGAAAATAAAGTCAGTGTTTAATAATGACTCTGTTGAATTTAAAATTCATTGTTGAGTTGAAATATATCATTGGAGATGAGTTTTGTGAATTTTGAAGCCCTTAGCCTAGTTGATTCTCAGGTCAGTGTTGAACCTAGCATGACACATCACAGGACAGCTTTCTCAAAATCTGGCAAACGACAAACCCTGATATGTCCACAAGGACACCAAAGCAGGTTGCTAGGTAGCCTAGATATGGTCACACTAACAAAAGGACACGGTCTGCAGTTGGATTGTTATTCCTTACTCAACTTACTTTTAATCCTCTTGGTTGGTTGAGGAACATAAGGCTGTGACTCTCTGCTTCCATCTGGACCTGTCCTGTGCAGCATGTTGTGTCTTGTCCCAAGTTAGGTAGCCATTTTTAGTTCCGAGCTCACAGTTCTTCGCCAGGTTGTTTTTGGCCTCCCTTGTTTCCTCTGAAATTCCACCCCCCTAAAAGTCCTGTCAGCATTGAACCCAGGGCACGATGTTGGCATTGGGCATTTTGGGGTATTTCCATAAGAGCTCCACTGCACACTGTCGCTCTCACCGCTATCACTCCTCACTGATATCAGCAGCCAGTTGTTCTGACAGGCGTGTTCCCCATATTCTTTTAATGACTTGTTCACAGTCATAAATCTCAAAATTGGCTGCATAGCCTAGAAAACAAAACTGTTCCACAGTAGACATCATTCACTATTGCATCGTAGATAGCTGTAACTGCTTGACTGAGTGTAGCGATTTATTTGCAGCTGCCTATAGGCTACAGTAGTGAATTTAGAAGGTTTAAGTAGTCTTCACATGCCTTAGAAATAAACTATAGCCTATGCACTCTGTGTATCTCAATGATGGATGATTCAACACTGGCAGAGTAGGCCCTGTGTGTGCAAATCAGAAGCTGGGCCTTGGCTGTCACAGAGTAGCGGCAGGGCAGACTAAGGTCACCAGACTAGGGTGCTAAGGTAGCCTAGTGCGTAAGGACTAGGAATTGAGGGACCATATGGCATATACATTAGGACTTGAACAAAGGATATTAAAACTAAAGTTTGTAATGAACAGTCTTTGAAGAGTGGACAGGGAGGGATGACCGTGGCCCACAGAAAGTTGCCCCAATAAGGTGTTAATCGGCACCAGACAGCTGAATCAACAGTATTGGACAGAAGGCACTGCCCTAACTTATAATAAGATGAACCATCACTCTGAAAAGTCACCTGTGACAACTGATAGATGCAGCCTGTGACAACTGATAGAAACAGATATATTATACAACTGTTAGGCCTATGTGCGAAGGGCATCTCTCCTGCAGGACACTCACTGAGACTGTATTCTCTGTATGAGACTGTATGCTCTTGTTGAAGCAAACACCTTCTGTTGATCGCCTATGGGTTCTCGAGTTTCTACTCATGTTGTTAGCAATAGTCTAACATGGTAGGTAGGCTATAGGAGATTGATTCTTAGCAGTTCCCGCTTAGTCACTTATCTTGTTATTCCCTGTAGGCGTAAATACTGTGCTCAAGAACACAATCTTGCTTGAGATAAACATTTCTAGAAATTAAGCCAAATTGATTTCATTCTGCCTCGACCACGCCTATTCACATCACGTAGGCTCGTTCAGAATCCCAAATCACACAGCCCAGAAATAGCTAATTGCTCATATCACTAAACAATAAGCGCCTACATGTCCTTCCATGTAGGCTATAGGCCTGTCTTCACTACATGGGCTGCTATAGGATAGGCTAGGCGACTGGGCTCCTGCGTTCTCTATAATTCTCATGGCACAAAAGCCTAGCCACTCAAGATACGATTCAGACATTTTTATAGCAAGGTCATCAAATTCAGTAAAAAGAAAACGACGAGTGTGTGTTGTGATGGTTGCTTGTCACTTTTTGCAATATTATGTAACGCAGCCGGTGCGCCTCAGGTCACTTCACTGCATAGGCTACCAACCAAACGAGGACATTGCCCCAGACGAGGGGTGTAATAGGCGGCAGACAGTCCAAAAAGACCAGGCGGAGTCATTCTGCTGGGAATCCAAATGTGAATCACCCAGGGAGGGCGAAAGGTAGCCTATACACACGGGCAGACACCAGCAAGATAGGGACCAGGTCTCCGCCCCAGTTTCAACGCTGTGCTTTACGCACCCCAAAAGAGACCCCGTTTAAAAACATCGGCACCACTTCTGTGTACCCTAAATCATTTAAGCCCCTTGCCAGACAACTTGTCTCACTGGGCAACGATTTCTGTCCATTATCGCATGCACTTTTAGACATTTTAGGAGAAAAATGCCACTGGAAACCTAGTGCGCACGGCTCTATCCGAGAGATGAACGGCGGTGTTTTTACCCGGTCGCGAATAAACAGACGAGGCCGCCGCCTCCCAAACAACTTTATTTCGAACGACAAATAGGCTGCTCGCTGTCACATTCGCTTTCGGACTTGTGCTCCACTCCAACTTTGATTTTTAGCCCTTTATACACCAGGAGAAAACACAAGAGGAGCATCATTTTGGTAACCGAGAGCTCCTCGGTGGTGGAGCTGAGTCCACACGGTTCTCATGGCGCGTTTAAGGCCAACCCCTCGCAGCGTCGAGGACTCACAGTCAGCAGGACCGACATACAGTACGTGTGTGATACCGCAGAGCAAACTCAAGATAGACATGGCAGAAGTCGCCCCAGCTCCCACAGCCGCCGCTCCGGCCAAGGCACCCAAGAAGAAGGCAGCAGCCAAGCCCAAGAAAGTGGGACCCAGCGTCGCCGAGCTGATCGTCACGGCTGTTTCCGCCTCCAAGGAGAGGAGCGGTGTCTCCCTGGCAGCGGTCAAGAAGGCACTGGCTGCCGGCGGCTACGACGTGGAGAAAAACAACTCCCGCGTCAAGATCGCCGTCAAGAGCCTCGTCACCAAGGGCACTTTGGTACAGACCAAAGGAACTGGCGCCTCTGGATCTTTCAAGATCAACAAAGCAGCCGAGGCGAAGGTAAAGAAGCCAGCTACGAAGCCCGCCGCCCCGAAGGTCAAGAAGGTAGCCGCCAAGAAGCCCGCTGCAGCCAAGAAGCCCAAAAAGGTCGTGGCTAAGAAGCCTGCAGCTGCAAAGAAATCTCCCAAGAAAGCCAAGAAGCCCGCAGCTAAGAAGGTGGCAAAGAGCCCCAAAAAGGCCAAGAAGCCCGCGACACCCAAAAAAGCCCCAGCCAAGAGCCCCAAGAAGGCCGTCAAGCCCAAAGCTGCCAAGCCCAAGGCTGCCAAGGCGAAGAAGGCAGCCCCCAAGAAGAAGTAAACGTCTTTTTTCTGTCCTCTTTACCGTCACAAAGGCTCTTTTAAGAGCCACCCACCCATCCATAAAAGCGCATCTCCATGTATGGCCACCGGATTCAAGCGGGCGCACACCCAACCGTAATAATTCCGATATAAAGCACTTAATCTAATGGTACTGAAAACGTGCTGCACACGCTGGTGTTTCATTATAATACACTTCCACAGCACTGGTAATGGGAGGCTATGAATTTCAACTGTAGGGTAAAACTCATATTATCTGATGCATGTTCATGGTCAACTGGCGTGCACGGGGATCAGATCGACGCGTAGTTTATTCAACATTGTCTTTTTGGCGCCTGAAATGAGGAGTAGTGAGAGAGCGGCGGAGCAGCGCAGGCCGTGGGCGCGTTCGTAAGGATCAGGACTGCTGTGACCCTTTGCATTGTGGCCAAATTCCGTCCCGACTCGCTCCAACGTGATTCGTACTTTGTTGGGTTATACATTATTAAAATTACAAATTCAAATAATTAGTAAAAAGTTATTTTGAGAAACGCCCATAGACATGCATGCATTCTCTAAGTCTAAAGCGACGTACAATGTTTTGAGTTGGGGTTAAGTGGCACAGCGGTAGGTACGAAATTGTTTTATTTGTTGGTCTTTACAGGTCAAACAGAATCATTGTCGTTTGATGGTGTGCATGACACCAGGGAAAGGAGGGAGTAGTTAATAGTAGCCCTGTTGCTCTTTTCTGTCCATTATTGTATAAGTCTACGAGGAGATCAAGCCATTTATAAAGGGACGTCTAATTATTAGGGAGGACAAACTAGGTCATTCATGCAGCACACTTCATCCACAGGCAACACAAACGTTTCAATTAAACACGTTTTAAATTAAAACAACCAAGAGAAATACAAATATGCCCAATAACGGTATTACATGCTGTAAAACCTGCAGCCGGCAACGTCCGTGGAATAACTAAGCGAATGTGCCTTAATTCGGGAGGTGGCCCACGTAGTCGCAAGTAACGGAGAACACGAGGATGATGGAAACGCATTCCAGAGGACAATGGAAATACACTTTGCGCTTTTAAATAGAAGTGGGTGGCTCTTAAAAGAGCCTTTGGGATTATTGGGAGAATTCACGTCAGTGGCGTCTTCACTTGGCTTTGACAGCCTTCTCGGTCTTCTTGGGGAGAAGCACTGCCTGGATGTTGGGCAGCACGCCGCCCTGGGCGATGGTCACGCCTCCGAGAAGTTTGTTGAGCTCCTCGTCGTTGCGGACAGCCAGCTGGAGGTGACGGGGGATGATACGAGTCTTCTTGTTGTCGCGGGCAGCGTTGCCGGCCAACTCCAGGATTTCAGCAGTCAGGTACTCGAGCACAGCGGCCAGGTAGACCGGTGCACCGGCTCCCACACGCTGGGCATAGTTGCCTTTACGGAGAAGTCTGTGAACACGACCCACCGGGAACTGGAGACCGGCGCGAGATGATCGGGTCTTGGCCTTGGCCCTGGCTTTGCCTCCTGTTTTCCCCCTTCCGCTCATTTTCAATATAGAAGTATTTTAGAAACTCAGTTATGTGACACAACGGCGGTCGGATTTTTATACCTTCTGTAAAGTGGCGCCCTTTTGCTTTTGTCGCTTTATCCAATCCCAGTCTCCGTGTTAATAGCCAATGAGGAGACGGAGGCGATAGCCAGCCAATGAAGTGCACAGAGAGGCTGTCCAATCAGCGCACGGCAGCGGCCGTTATAAAAAAGGCACATTACGTTATTGAAAGCTTCAAATTCGACTCTCGGAGAAGAAAGCTGAGATCATGGCCAGAACCAAGCAGACCGCCCGCAAATCCACCGGTGGCAAAGCCCCGAGGAAGCAGCTCGCCACCAAGGCGGCTCGTAAGAGCGCACCCGCCACCGGCGGTGTGAAGAAGCCCCATCGTTACAGGCCCGGCACAGTAGCCCTGAGAGAGATCCGTCGTTACCAGAAGTCAACTGAGTTGTTGATTCGTAAGTTGCCCTTCCAGCGCCTGGTGAGGGAAATTGCTCAAGACTTCAAGACCGACTTGCGCTTCCAGAGCTCTGCTGTGATGGCCCTGCAGGAGGCCAGCGAGGCATACCTGGTCGGCCTCTTCGAGGACACCAACCTGTGCGCCATTCACGCCAAGAGGGTAACCATCATGCCCAAGGACATCCAGTTGGCCCGCCGCATTCGCGGAGAACGCGCCTAAAATGGTCTGAGTTGCTTTATCATTTCAACATCCCCCAAAGGCTCTTTTCAGAGCCACCTCATTATCTCTAATGATAAAGCCAATGTGTTCCTATTGTTACCTGCACAGTCTAGTGTGTCCTAATAGGAGTAGTTTGGACTGCTAGTTCTACTACACTGTCCATTCACCACCGTCATGACATCCACGTATGCAATGCAATTATTTTTGTACATTGACCTTACGCCGAGCCATGGATTTCAGCCTGTACCGCCTTTTTTGACACCCAAGAATAGAACTTTGAACGGAATGAAAGTCAGACTTGAGTCCCTTCCAGCATTTGATTACAGCCTCAGAGAAAGTATGAACATAGTGTCAAACTGGGTTATTCAAGCAATAGTAACATGCTTTGTTTAGCGTATGAGGTGGTTTAAACAAGTGAATAGCCGTTCAATATATTTTAACGTGATGGGAAAATCTCACTTTGCTCAAGGTTGTTTTTTTGTCTTGTTTCTTTTTCCTCCTGCGTTGTGGTATGTTACAGGTGGACTATGTAAGTGTATCATACCTAAACAATACCACAAAGCGGGAAAAACAGTCACAACAGGCAACAAAAAAGCCCTTTAGCTCCCTCTAGTGGCTATAGTTATAAATTCCATTCTGGTACAGATATGGATTTCCATCAACTCTATATCTTTTGACTGTGGTGCCTATCTTTACCTGTCTTTTGGCAACCCCTATGTCTTCTCCTCATTTGGATAGTTGAGAACAGATTGTAGCACAGCTAAGACGGACCTCCATCCTGTCAGTCACAGTGTGAAATAGTACTGTTCCCTCCACGGTTCCCTCAGGTCAAATGGGAGCTGAAGGAGGTGGATGTTGATGGTCCCCAGTCCCCAGCCCAGTAGGTTCAGCTGCAGCACCACAACATCAGTGGCACACACATTTTTAATCCATACATACAGTTCACCTGTGTATTTACATGGAACCCATATATTGTATTGCATATTATATCGACCTAAACCTATTTCATATCGCTTGAATGTGGCTGTTGTAACAGTGCAATTTCCCCTCTGGAATTAATGAAGTACCTGCCTGCCCTGAAAATGGACTACTGTTAAATCAGTTGTCTCTGCATTACCCCTGTACAGGGGTCCGAGACCTGCCCTCCTGTAACGGGAACTTACCAGCCCAGCGACTTCTCGTTCGTGTTGGTTTCTAATAGATAGTTTAGGCAGGTTAGAAGAAGATTTGTCTATAGCTTCTAACAGTCTTTTCCAGAGCCCACCCTGCCTACGCTCCAGCAGCACCCCCTATGACCTGAGAGGGGGGATACAGAACAGGAGCCAAATCAGGTTCACCACTGCTCTTCTCTGAAGGAGATGTCTGTTGACGTGGTTGCTAGAATTAGGTTTTAGCAGCTAGTATACTTCAGCTACAAGGGTGTGTCGTTTACAAACCAGGGAAACCTATAAGAATAACAATGTGTGCATCACCTAAAATTTCACATCACCTAACATTTCACATCAATCAATCAATCAATCAAAGCTTTATTTGTATAGCGCATTTCATACCCAGAGGCAACACAATGCGCTTTAGAGAGAACAAGGGAGGTGGGCATACGACCCACTCTCTACATATTCCAGAGGGAAGCAAAAAAACAGTAATCACCCGGGGGCCAGATAAGTGAGCTGTAAAAATTCTTCCCTGACCCCTCTCAACAAGGCGATCGAGCAAGCTCCAGGAGTATGTTTGTCTACCGGCTAAGAACATTTATAAAGCAATACATTACATTATATTACATTTCAGAGTAAGAGAGGCTAAAAAGCATCATAGGAGAGAGGACATTCTACGGACATGCTACGACATCCACAGCAGACACGGGGGTATCTATCGGACTCCGGGAGGTCTGCTGGTGACAGTGGGGCATCCACTGGACCTGGTTAGAAGATAGGAGGGAGAGAGAGAGGCACTAGGGAGAGGGAAGGCAGAACAGGGTTAGTAGCACATAGAGCCATACAGACCACACAGATACTGAAACGGGCAACCTGGGGCAAGCTCCACGATTATATTTGTCTAATGGCTAAGAACATTTAAAGAACAATAAATTACATTAAATTAAATTTTCAGAGCAAGAAAGGCTAAGAGCATCAGGTCCTGGCCTAAGCCGGATGTGGACTGATGTGTGTCTGTGTGTACGTGTGTGTGTGTGTGTACTAAATACTACGACATCCACAGCTCCACAGCTGACACAGGACCTGGTTAGAGGATAGGAGGGAGAGAGAGAGAGAGGTGCTAGGGGAGGCAGAAAACGGTTAGTAGCACACTGAGCCATTGAAGCAACACAGATGTCAGAACAGAACAAGCCTGTTTCAGGGTAACCAGCTTCTGTACATTACTTGATATACATAGTGCATAGCAGGATAAATACCAATGTATACAGAGGATTCACAGGTAGGTTTGAGGCTGCCTTTCTGTGTCTCAAGGTCCTAGCTAGTGATTGTAGGCTAGGTCGAAAAGGTACGTCTTGAGGTCTCGCTTGAAGACCTCCGTTGACATAAACAAAGTACCATAGATAATGATGAGATACTTTTACTTTTTATAATGCTCAATCAATGATTTATTTTGAATAGAAGCTCCATTTCTAGAGGCAGATTCATGCAATATGTATGATATTACCAAATTACATCAATCACAATCACACAACAAATGGCAACATGGTTGGAGAGATTCTATAAAGATGGCCTATCATACCCTATATGGACAAAAGCTGTTATAGCTGCAAACGGGGGATCAACTCCTTATGAATGCCTATGAATTTAGAAAGGGATGTCATAAAAGCTCCTCTAAGTGTAATGTGTAGACATCCCAATACTTTTGTCCATATAGTGTATATAAAAAAAAAACTATCGGTGCTTCTTACCTACAGGACCAAATACACCTCATGTGAGAGATATTGTGGCGACATGATCAATCAAGCAAGCAATCAATCAATCAATCAATCAAAGCTTTATTTGTATAGCGTATTTCATACACAGAGGCAACACAATGCGCTTTACAGAGAACAAGGGAGGTGGGCATAGGCCCCACCACTACATATTCCCGAGGGAAGAAAAAAAAAAACAGTATCACCCAGGGAGAGAAAAGTGAGCTGTAAAAATTATTCCCTGACCCCTCTCAACAAGATGATCAAGCAAGCTCCTGGAGTATGTTTGTCCAACGGTTAAGAACATTTATAGAGCAATAAATTACATTAAATTACATTTTCGAGCAAAAGGGGCTAAAAAGATCATAGGAGAGACATGGTAAACACTGGTGTATGTCTGTGTGAGCGTGAGTGTGCCTGGGTCCAGGTAGAGGCAGGGGTCGGGGGTAGGAAAAGGATACGGACCCGGGTTAGGGTGAGGGGAAGGGGGACTGGGCCCAAGTCCAGGCCTAAAGCCGTAAGTGGACTGGTGTATGTCTGTGTGTACGTGTGTGTGTGTGTGTGTGTGTGTGTGTGTATGTTACCTAAATGCTACTCACTTTACCGAGACCAATGGGAGGGTGGGCATAGTTCCCACCCCTACATATTCCAGAGGGAAGCAACAAAAAAAAAAAAAAAAACAGTTTCACCCGGGGGCCAGAAAAGTGAGCCGTAACAATTATTCCCTGACCTCTCTCAATGAGACGATCGAGCAAACTCCTGGAAAATGTTTGTCTATTTAACTTATACAGAGCAGTAAACATGGGCTAGATACTTCATAAGAGAGACACGACTAACAGGAGAGTGCACAAATAGTTACAGAGAAGTTGCCTACATGGTAGGCCATTATGTATTAGCTATCACTGTAGTCTATAATATGATATTTGAGTGAATCATATAACAAAGCACAATAAGCACTTAGCATAACAGGCTCATAGAGAATGCTGCAAGGCAGAGGTGGGGAAACAGAAAGCGGAGAGCCAAGGGTAAAACATGGGTAGGGTTAGGTGGGTAGGGACAGCTGACGACACAGTGTGGGAAGGAGGAGCCAGTGGTCCGGTTCCAGTTCCTGCTTGGTTGTTGCCTACTCACCTTCCCGTATCCTGTATCACCTGCACCTCATCCCTCACTACCCTTAGCATTAAAGGAGTAGTAAAGGGAAAAATCATGTTTAGCCCTGTTTTAAGGTTACTTATCATCATATACAATGGTTCAGATGAAAAAGTTGAGAAAACTCGCACGTTTGAGAAAGTGATGATTGCTCTACCACCGTTTTGGTCAGACAATGGATGTGGGTGGGCACCGTGAAAAATCATTCAAAAAACCTGTTAAACTCTCAATTTCAAAGACAGCCAAATGGTCGGGCTGGAGAGGGATATTTCTCAGGGAACCCCGCCCCTCGAGCACTCGCTGGCATCCCACCTGGTCCCGGGGGCGGTCTCATGGGCGTCCAGCAGGACAGCGCAGCTACCTGGGGCCAAGGCGACACAATGAGTTTAACATGTTTTTGAATGATTTTTCAAGGTGCCAACCCACATCCATTGTTTGACCTAAACGGTGGTAGAGCAATTATCAGACTTTCTCAAAAGCGCTAGTTTTGTCAATGTTTTGCTCTGAACCATTGTATATGATCATAAGTAACCTTAAAACAGGGCTAAACATGCATTTTCCCTTTACTACTCCTTTAAAAAAAATAATCCGTCTCAAAGTGGGCTAAGCTAAACCGGCTATATCTGGTATATGTTTAGCCTAGACTTCTATTACACGTATTTTGCTTGCTGGGCAGCGTGAGTCACATCTGCTTTAGCAGGAAAAGACTGCGTCTCGAGCCGGTCTTTTAGCTGCAGCGAGACCTGCCGTGGTCAATTCTGACTCTTTCACAGAAGACCCAGCGGCTCTAGCTGAGAACATTACAGTAGCTGAAACAGGAGGAGATGCGGACTGTACATGACCACCAGGATAACGTTGCATTGTGTTTGCTTTATGGGCCGTGGGTGATATGCCTACACCCCCCCCCCCGGGGCGGCTGTAGCTCAGGAGGTAGAGCGGGTCGTCCAATGATCATCGGCCTGGCTCCTTCTGACGACATGTTGCAGTGTCCTTGGGCAAAGTGAACACTGAACCCCAAATTGCTCCCAATGAGCAGGCTAGCACCTTGCATAGCAGCTGCCGCCATTGGTGTGTGAATGTATGTGTGAATGGGTGAATGAGAGGACATTGTAAAGCACTTTGGATAAAAGCGCTATAAAAGTGCAGTCCATTTACTATTACCATTTACTTAATTCCTCAACAGGGAAACTTGCTCACCACCGCTCTTAACACAGCATGGTGTGGGCACACCACCACCATCAATAGGTGAGTCTCTTCTTAACCCAAGCCGGAAGCGGAGCGGTGGGCGCGCTTGAAGACGCCGGTCCGGTCCCGGCACCCTGGGCGGGGTAGGCAGGAGGAGGTCGCGGGGGAGGAGCCGCGCGCGCAGTCCAGGAGCCCGGGCGAACCGGTCCATGGGCCGTAGCGGGGCGGGACCCCGTGGCAGGTTGTTTAACCTTGACGTGCCGGCACACTGCGCTCCCCCGGAGCAGCGAGGTGGCGAGCGAGGAGGAGCCGGTCCTGCTCCTGGCTGCGACACTGCTCCAGGATGTTAGACACAGCCGCCCCAAACAACCCCTCCCTACTGACCGGTGAGTTGAGGAGGACACCTTTGTTTTCCTCGCGCAGACGAGTCAGGGAGAGCCATAGGTGGCGCTGCTGCACCACCGACATGGCCATCACTCCACCCAGACAGGAGGCGGAGATTCTCACAAGCTGAGCAACGGCTCCGGCGGCTTTGGCCATCTCCGCTCTCCTGTCTTCATCCATAGAGGGGGGGGTTTGCTCCATAGCCAGCTGGCCGATGTAAATGGCCAGCATAGCAATAGAGGAGGAGGCAGCCACGGCCTGCGCGGCCAGCGAAAAACGCAGGGTTGTCTTGTCCTTGACGTCCAGTATGCTTCCTGGCCGAGCCCCAGGCGGAGGAACCAGGCACCAGGACCACTGCGATGTCGGGTTCCAGGGGAGGAGAGACGATAGCTGCTACAGCAGTCCAGCCGGTTACCCTCGTTAGCTCTGCTGAACTGGTGAAGCGGACATCTGATCGCCAACGGCCGCTCCCATTCAGCCTCGACGAACGCCTCCAGGTTGGGCATAGCCGGCAGGAGACGAGAAGCAGGCTGGGAGGGACGCCCGTAGCAGACGGAGCTCCACAGGGGGAGCCCCGTAGTCGCAGCAGCCTCCAGTACGGGGATGCCAAGGTGATGCGTGGCTCTACCCAGCAACCAGGGCAGGTCGCGGTCGAAGGAACCCTGCCCCGGGAAGGAGGAGCCACTAGCCATAGTGGCTTCTGAGGCAGAGAGACCCTTGTCTGCCTCGGAGAGCTCTTCCTCATCATCAGGCGGAGGGAGAGCATCGGGGTTGTCGGTTGTTGCGGGGGCACGCCGATGTCCTCGCCGTCGACCGCGCCGACCAGCTGGGCCAAAACTTCAGTCTCCAGCGTCGGCGGAGCGAAGAAATGCGACGAAAAGGAAGCAAACAAATTAATGCTATCCTAAACGAGAACGGGGAAGTAATCACAGATGAATCTAAGATGAGACAGACGGTCAAATAAATCTTTGATTAGATGTATGACGAACTCCCCTTTGAGGAATCGGCTACAAAAGACTTCTTGACATCTGCGGATTTATGTAAATGTGAAGATCCCACCTCACTCACTGATGAAATAAAAGCAGATGAAATTCAACAGGTACTTAAACAACTGAATAAGCAACGTGCGCCTGGAAAAGATGGCCTGCCGGCAGACCTATATCAGGAAATTAGTTACGAGGTCTCCCCACTGCTGGTCCGGGCCTTCAACGAAGGAATCAAACAGGGCCTCCTTTATGAGTCCTTCTATAAAGGAGTAATTACTCTATTATATAAAAAAGGAGACGAAAGAAATATCAACAATTGGAGGCACTTAACTTTAACTAACACTGATTACAAGATCTATGCAAAGCTTTACCTAGGTAATGATGAACCGGCTTCAAAGCTGCCTGGACGCATTAATAGAAAAAGAACAAACCTGTGCAGTTAAAGGCAGATTAATGTGGGAAGAACTTGGCCCCCCTCAGTGCATCAAAACTTTCATCTATCCGAGGTAACGGAAATGCATCACGTTTGGTCTTAGAGTTCAGTCTCCTGTAGTCGACACACAACCGTAGACTACCATCAGCCTTGCGCACAAGTACTACAGGGGATGCGTAGGCGCTTGCACTCTCTTGAATGACACCCTTTCTTAAAAGCTCGGCGATGTGCTCCTTTACCTCACTATACTGTGTAGGTGGAATTCGCCTGTAAGGTTGGGTCACTGGTTTGTCATCACTAGGATGTATTTCATGCTGTACGTTGTCCGCGTAACCTAAATCCTCATCCTCTGACGCAAAGACGGTAGAGTATTTCTCCAGCATCACTCTTAGCTTGGCCTGCTGTTCAGGGCTCCCTCCTATCTTGACATTCTCAAACATGGACGGTGTGTTCAATGGCTGGCCTGTGTGGGTATCGACTGTGACCTCCTCAGTGTCTGCTGAGATTCTCTGAAACTTGACCTCACAGCGCCCATCGTTTTCCATGCTCTTTACGCTGGACAGCACTCCCAGCCTAGTCCTAGGCTGTAACCACACATCTTCCTGAGAGATTCATAACTTGAACTGGAAAGACCTGACTGTCAGTGAACACTAGCATAGGCACAACTACTAGGCCACCCGGCAACGGTGTGTTCACTGGCTCTAGCAGTAGCGCAGGTCCCCCATATTTTTCAGTCCTACTCCCCCTGGCCATTACTTTTGCGATAGATGAGGCTGGTATATGGACAATATCCTTCCCTGAGACTCTGGCAAAAGTTGCCCGCTCAGTCATACTGGCTGTCTGCAACTGTTGGAAAGCCTCTCTCCATCCTGAATCAAGCTGTCCACCTAAGGTGGTGTCAAACTCTGTCTGTGCTAACTGTCTGCACCTCTTGACAATGTTCATGCCCACCAGCCCAGGGAAAGGGGAGGAGTTCAGTTCATCCTTAACGATCAAGAACCCACACTCTGGTATGGTCATCTCCATGGTCTCTACATCCAGTTCTACATAGCCTAGGTAAGGGATGTCTAATTTGTTGGCTGCCGTTATCTTTAACCACTCAGATGTAGGTTCGATGTCCTCATCTTTTCCATACAAATGATGCCTAAAGAAGCTCTCTGTGATCGTACTTACATTACTGCCTGTGTCTAGTATGCATGATGCTGGTACACCTTCAATCCTTAAGTCTACTACAGGGCACTTTCCAACTGCATGTTCAAGTATCCTACTTCTGTAAGGGATGTCTCTATATGAGCCAGTAAGTTTCTCTCGAAGGGCTTGGCTCTTAGCATCCGAGGGCATCAGTTTTCCTGGACCGCAGATGACGGGACGGTCACACTGTCTCGACCCCGAGTTTGAGTACACTTCCTGGCTATGTGTCCCACCCCATTGCACCTTAGACATATGGGCTACCCATCCTCAGTGTACCTTGGCTGCCTTCTAGGCCTGTTAGTTGCTGCTGTCAGTTCTCTAATTGCTTTAGTTAGCTCTGAAATGGTTTGGTCTTGTTCAGCCAACCGTTTGTCTTGCTGTGCAACCACCTTTAGGACATGGTCTAAAGTAGCTGGCTGATCACTGGCAGAGATGGCTGCACACTGTGGCTCACAGGTTACTTCTGACTGAACTTGTCGGCTTTTTACCACTCTAGGGCCGTGGGACCTATCGTCCTCCACCGACCACATGTTTGCCTCCTTACGAACATCAAGGAGGTTTGACTCAGGTTTGTCTCTGATAAACTTGCGGAGCTCCCGCTTAAGGTTTGCATCCCTCAAACCCTCAACAAACTGATCTCTGAGGACTACTTTATCATTGGATACAGCATCCTGTGACTGCTGGGTTACAGAGGTTAGGATCTGGGAAAGCGCATGGGAGTAATCCCGGTGATTCTCACCTTCTAGCTGCCTACGTTGGTAAAAGGTCTGCAGGAGTTGTGTAGCGCTGCGTTTCTCCCCAAATGCCTCACGCAAGAAAGTGAAAAGATCACTAGGTGGCCTAGGCCTAGACCCATCTCCCATACACAGTCGGACCTCTTCTAGAGCAGGACCTCTTAGGAGGGAGAGGAGGAAGTCAGACTTCTCTTCGCTAGACTGTTCTCTGGTCCTGAGGACCCTTTCCACTTCCTCAATGAATTCCCCCACTGACCTCCCATCCTTACTGATATCCCCAGTAACAATTTGGATTTGCCTTTCTCTTGGTACACAGATGTATTGTTGGGAACTATTTCCCCTGTTGGCACTACTTGCCCTCGTTTCATCTCTCCATCTGTTAAGCTCCCTGATCTGGTGCCGCAGCTCCTCCATTGTGTCCCCATCACCACCTGCGGCGGCCCCATTATTTTCACCATTATCATTTTCTACCACTGACATTGTTACAGTTATAGGTGATAACTACTATGATACTCAGTCCCATACACCACACCAGTCTCAAGGATATAAAACAGTCTCTTGATGATGTAAGCTCTGCTGGGACTTGCTTGGAGATATAGATGACACAGTCTCTTGATGACTTTGTAACAGGAACCACCAAGGCAGGAACGATGATCTTCCTCACAGGTACAGCTGTCGTCACTGGCTCCCTCTGGAACACCACCAGTCGTCACTCCCAACAGCTACTCCTCCACCAAGCTGGCCACTGGTGACACCGTTCACCGCCTGCCAATCTTCACCACTGCCGTATTGCCGTAGATTTATCTTTGCCAATTTGTCTTCGACCCCACTCCTGGTACCAATATTGTAGCCCGTGGATTTTAGGGACACACCGGGCACAACTGCTTCTGGGGGAGTTCTTTATTTTGTTAGTGATGTCACTCATAGAAAAATAAAGAGTGACAACAAGTTCCTAAAATTGGCAGGAAGTTTCAATTTAGTTTTCCCAAAACAATACGGCAGTGGACAGATGTACATTGTTTTAATATTATTTACCACAGATAATACTGGATTCCGAAGATGCGCTTTCTTACACAGCGATGCTTACACAGAAGTGCTTCTCACCAAAAGACTCTTACTGCGCAGGAAACTATCTCACTGCACATGACACTAGAACATGCGACATCGCCCTCTAGTGGTGGCGGCCCAAATACCCACGCAATTACACGTTAACTTAAAACTAAAAGAAAACACATTCGCTACACAGCGCAACACCTGGGGAACACATAATTATTATTTACCACCCGGTTACATTTGATTGAGTGCACCAGTCAATTTATAGATGTTCATATTTTTTTACAAAGTCACTATATATGAGCTTGTAGTATGGGATGTCTTTTCTACCTCTTCCTATTTTGTGCCTCCATTTTGTGACATCACTAATCCAATTCACATTTCGGCTCATGCCTTTTGCAACTGTTTTACACAGGCTTATCATCAATTTAATACCAAAATCAATGGAGCCTAAACCTCCGCAGATTCTTGGCTTGAAGAGGAGTTCTCGTTTTGTCACTTCTCTGGTAGTGCCCCATACCAAACGGAAACCTTCTTTGTTTATTTTCTTAACAGTTTTGTCAGTCGGCGGAAACACTCTACTCAAAAGCAGGTCTCGCTGCAGCTAAAAGACCGGCTCGAGCCGCAGTCTTTTCCTGCTAAAGCAGATGTGACTCACGCTGCCCAGCAAGCAAAATACGTCTAATAGAAGTCTAGGCTAAACATATACCAGATATAGCCGGTTTAGCATAGCCCACTTTTAGCCGGATTATTTTTTTTAAAGGGGTAGTAAAGGGAAAATGCATGTTTAGCCCTGTTTTAAGGTTACTTATGATCATATACAATGGTTCAGATCAAAACATTGACAAAACTAGCCCTTTTGAGAAAGTCTGATATTGCTCTACCACCGTTTAGGTCATACAATGGATGTGGGTGGGCACCTTGAAAAATCATTCAAAAACATGTTAAACTCATAGGGGCGAATTCACTAAAGGATTGCGCAGCTTTTCCTGACGCAAAGCCTGTGCAAATAAGTCAGAAATTATGTTTGCTATTCACAAAGCCCTCGCAAAGGGTGAAATACGGTGTTAACTGCGTTGCGTTCGTCATTGCGTTTCTCTGCGCCGGTGTTATTAGCTCATATTTAAATTAGGTAATATGGGCGGAGAATGTTCCCCTCTCTATGCAAATGAACATTATTGCAAAACCCGCCCAATTCACAAAGATCGGCGCAAATTGCCTCACGCAGTTAAAGTGAAATTAATTCCGTTTTCAGAGACGTGGTGGTATTCAAGCGCAAGGGGTGTCATGGCCAGCCTTTCCGCTGATCATGGCAGCAGTGATTGTTGCGAGGCGAATTCGGCATCGCAATGCCAGGCATGTTGTTCGTGAGAGAATATTAAGAAGAAGGTCACTTTTTGATTTAACACTAGAACCACCGCGGTAGCTGTTTGGACACCAGAGCGCGCAGCTCTTCAGCCAACTGGAGGATGAAGTCGCGTCTGGGGAGGCTCAGTTGACTATGCGTCTCTCCACCCGTCCCCAGCGAGTCCAAGCTCCCCCAATGAATAATACTTATTTATAATAGCCTACATAGCACGAAACTGTGCGTATAATAGTCTATACGCGAAACTGCGCATTCCCTATAGCTGTTCATTGAACGGCTGGGGGCCGATATAGGTATAAATAAATAAAAAACATAGCCTACACAATATTTTTTTTTTTTGAATGGTCTTGAAAATATTTTGCTTTTATATCATAGGTGACGGCAGGTATCATCTTCAGCCATGGATGATGACTCCCGTGCGTAATCCTTCCAACGTTGGAGAGGCGGCGTACAACCGGGCTCACATCAGGACGCGCGGTGTGATTGAGTGCACATTTGGAATCCTGAAAAGCCGTTTAGATGCCTAGATCGTACCGGTGGGGCAATGTTATACACTCCCCCAAAAGTATGCCAGATCATCGTACTGCAACTTGCATAACATAAATTGACAATTTTTCCTTTGTTCGTCTTTTTAAATCATTCCACCTCCGTTTGCAGTCTTCCGCGTTTACACACACAAATGGCACTGACTGATTGGGAAATTAAACCCCAAATATGATTTTTTGCTGCAGTCGTGATATTTTTTGCGGAAAGCTGTGAGACATGTTTTTGAACCTCGTCCGTGAGGCCTTCAAGTTCGCTGTCTGAAAATCGTATCTTTCTTTTTCTGTCTGCCATCCTCCAATGATATGCATACGAGTTGTATGCGCTGTATGCGCAGTATTTATAGTCATTTCCTATATCAGCAGCAAATTGCACTCAGCCGCAAACACCGGATGGGCGTGTTTGCGCTGGGATATTATTAGCGCAATGTCTTTAGTGAATGGGTTTTTAAAACGGAGCACATAGCTGGAGCAACTGACGCGCAATGTAATGGTGCAATTAGCGGGCGCAATTTGCTTTAGTCAATTCGCCCCATTGTGTCGCCATGGCCCCAGGTAGCTGCGCTGACCTGCTGGACGCCCATGAGACCGCCCCCGGGACCAGGTGGGATGCCAGCGAGTGCTCGAGGGGCGGGGTTCCCTGAGAAATATCCCTCTCCAGCCCGACCATTTGGCTGTCTTTGAAATTGAGAGTTTAACATGTTTTTTGAATGATTTTTCAAGGTGCCCACCCACATCCATTGTCTGACCAAAACGGTGGTAGAGCAATCATCACTTTCTCAAACGTGCTAGTTTTGTCAACTTTTTGATCTGAACCATTGTATATGATGATAAGTAACCTTAAAACAGGGCTAAACATGATTTTTCCCTTTACTACTCCTTTAATGCTAAGGGTAATGAGGGATGAGGTGCAGGTGATACAGGATACGGGAAGGTGAGTAGGCAACAACCAAGCAGGAACTGGAACCGGACCACTGGCTCCTCCTTCCCACACTGTGTCGTCAGCTGTCCCTACCCACCCAACCCTACCCATGTTTTACCCTTGACTCTCCGCTTTCCCCACCTCTGCCTTGCGGCATTCTCTATGAGCCTGTTATGCTAAGTGCGTATTGTGCTTTGTTATAAGATTCACTCAAATATCATATTATAGACTACAGTGATAGCTAACACATAATGGCCTACCATGTAGGCAACTTCTCTGTAACTATTTGTGCACTCTCCTGTTAGTCATGTCTCTCTTATGAAGTATCTAGCCCATGTTTACTGCTCTGTATAAGTTTAATAGACAAACATTTTCCAGGAGTTTGCTCGATCGTCTCGTTGAGAGAGGTCAGGGAATAATTGTAACGGCTCACTTTTCTGGCCCCCGGGTGAAACTGTTTTTTTTTTTTTGTTGCTTCCCTCTGGAATATGTAGGGGTGGGAACTATGCCCACCCTCCCATTGGTCTCGGTAAAGTGAGTAGCATTTAGGTAACACACACACACACACACGTACACACACACACGTACACACAGACATACACCAGTCCACTTACGGCTTTTGGCCTGGACTTGGGCCCAGTCCCCCTTCCCCTCACCCTAACCCGGGTCAGTATCATTTTCCCACCCCCACCCTTCCCCCGACCCCTGCCTCTACCTGGACCCAGGCACACTCACGCTCACACAGACATACACCAGTGTTTACCATGTCTCTCCTATGATCTTTTTAGCCCCTTTTGCTCTGAAAATGTAATTTAATGTAATTTATTGCTCTATAAATGTTCTTAACAGTTGGACAAACATACTCCAGGAGCTTGCTTGATCATCTTGTTGAGAGGGGTCAGGGAATAATTTTTACAGCTCACTTTTCTCTCCCTGGGTGATACTGTTTTTTTTTTCTTCCCTCTGATATATGTAGGGGTGGGGCCTATGCCCACCTCCCTTGTTCTCTGTAAAGCGCATTGTGTTGCCTCTGTGTATGAAATACGCTATACAAATAAAGCTTTGATTGATTGATTGATTGATTGATTGATTGATTGATTGATTGATTGATTGATTGATTGATTGATTGATTGATTGATTGATTGATTGATTGATTGATTGATTGATTGCTTGCTTGATTGATCATGTCGCCACAATATCTCTCACATGAGGTGTGTTTGGTCCTGTAGGTAAGAAGCACCGATAGTTTTTTTTTTATGTACACTATATGGACAAAAGTATTAGGATGTCTACACATTACACTTAGAGGAGCTTTTATGACATCCCTTTCTAAATTAATAGGCATTCATAAGGAGTTGGTCCGCCGTTTGCAGCTATAACAGCTTTTGTCCATACATATTGCATGAATCTGCCTCTAGAAATGGAGCTTCTATTCAAAATAAATCATTTATTGAGCATTATAAAAAGTAAAAGTATCTCATCATTATCTATGGTACTTTGTTTATGTCAACGGAGGTCTTCAAGCGAGACCTCAAGACGTACCTTTTCGACCTAGCCTACAATCACTAGCTAGGACCTTGAGACACAGAAAGGCAGCCTCAAACCTACCTGTGAATCCTCTGTATACATTGGTATTTATCCTGCTATGCACTGTATGTATATCAAGTAGTGTACAGAAGCTGGTTACCCTGAAACAGGCTTGTTCTGTTCTGACAGCTGTGTTGCTTCAATTGCTCAGTGTGCTACTAACCGTTTTCTGCCTCCCCTAGCACCTCTCTCTCTCCCTCCTATCCTCTAACCAGGTCCAGGTCAGCTGTGGAGCTGTGGATGTCGTAGTATTTAGTACACACACACACACACACACACAGACACACATCAGTCCACATCCGGCTTAGGCCTGGACCTGATGCTCTTAGCCTTTCTTGCTCTGAAAATGTAATTTAATGTAATTTATTGTTCTTTAAATGTTCTTAGCCATTAGACAAATATAATCCAGGAGCTAGCCCCAGGTTGCCTGTTTCAATATCTGTGTGGTCTGTATGGCTCTATGTGCTACTAACCCTGTTCTGCCTTCCCTCTCCCTAGTGCCTCTCTCTCTCCCTCCTATCTTCTAACCAGGTCCAGTGGATGTCCCACTGTCACCAGCAGACCTCCCGGAGTCCGATAGATACCCCCGTGTCTGCTGTGGATGTCGTAGCATGTCCGTAGAATGTACTCTCTCCTATGATGCTTTTTAGCCTCTCTTACTCTGAAATGTAATTTAATGTAATGTATTGCTTTATAATATGTTCTTAGCCGGTAGACAAACATACTCCTGGAGCTTGCTCGATCGCCTTGTTGAGAGGGGTCAGGGAAGAATTTTTTTCCCGTTTTGTGGTATTGTTTAGGTATGGTACACTTTAGTCCACCTGTAACATACCACAACGCAGGAGGAAAAAGAAACGAGACAAAAAAAAACACCTTAATCTCACTTTGCTGTGGTTTTCCCATCACGTTAAAATAGATTGAACGGCTATTCACTTGTTTAAACCACCTCATACGCTAAACAAAGCACGTTACTAGTGTTTGAATAAAACATTTTGAAACTAAGTTCATACTCTCTCTGAGGCTGTAATCAAATGCTGGAAGGGACTAAAGTCTGACTTTCATTCCGTTCCAAGTTCTCTTCTTGGGTGTCAAAAAAGGCGGTACAGGCTGAAATCCATGGCTGGGCGTAAGGTCAACGAAGAACAATAATTGCATTGTATACGTGGATGTCAAGACGGTGGTGAATGGACAGTGTAGTAGAACTAGCAGTCCAAACTACCCCCATTAGGACGCACTATACTGTAAAAGTTATAATAGGAACACATTGGCTTTATTATTAGAGATAATGAGGTGGCTCTTAAAAGAGCCTTTGGGGGATGTTGAAATGATAAAACAACTCAGACCAATTTAGGCGCGTTCTCCGCGAATGCGGCGGGCCAACTGGATGTCCTTGGGCATGATGGTCACCCTCTTCGCGTGAATGGCGCACAGGTTGGTGTCCTCGAAGAGGCCGACCAGGTATGCCTCGCTGGCCTCCTGCAGGGCCATCACAGCAGAGCTCTGGAAGCGCAAGTCGGTCTTGAAGTCTTGAGCGATTTCCCTCACCAGGCGCTGGAAGGGCAACTTACGAATCAACAGCTCGGTTGACTTCTGGTAACGACGGATCTCTCTCAGGGCTACTGTGCCGGGCCTGTAACGATGAGGCTTCTTCACACCGCCGGTGGCGGGTGCGCTCTTACGAGCCGCCTTGGTGGCGAGCTGCTTCCTCGGGGCTTTGCCACCGGTGGATTTGCGGGCGGTCTGCTTGGTTCTGGCCATGATCTCAGCTTTCTTTTCCGAGAGTCGAAGGTAAAGCTTCAAGAGGGTAATGTGCCTTTTTTATAACGCCCGCTGCCGTGCGCTGATTGGACAGCCTCTCTGGGCTACTTCATTGGCTGGCTATCGCCTCCTTCTCCCCATTGGCTATTAACACGGAGACTGGGATTGGATAAAGCGACAAACGCAAAAGGGCGCCACTTTACGGAAGGTATACAAATCCGACCGCCGTTGAGTCACATTACTGAGTTTCCAAAATATTTCTATACTGAAAATGAGCGGAAGAGGGAAAACAGGAGGCAAAGCAAAGGCCAAGGCCAAGACCCGATCATCCCGCGCCGGTCTCCAGTTCCCGGTGGGTCGTGTTCACAGACTTCTCCGTAAGGGCAACTATGCCCAGCGTGTGGGAGCCGGTGCACCGGTCTACCTGGCCGCTGTGCTCGAGTACCTGACTGCTGAAATCCTGGAGTTGGCCGGCAACGCTGCTCGCGACAACAAGAAGACTCGTATCATCCCCCGTCACCTCCAGCTGGCTGTCCGCAACGACGAGGAGCTCAACAAACTTCTCGGAGGCGTGACGATCGCCCAGGGCGGAGTGCTGCCCAACATCCAGGCAGTGCTTCTCCCCAAGAAGACCGAGAAGGCGGTCAAATCCAAGTGAAGTCGCCACTGACGTGAATTCTCCCAATAATCCCAAAGGCTCTTTTAAGAGCCACCCACTTCTATCCTTAAAAAGCGCAAAGTGTATTTCCATTGTCCTCTGGAATGCGTTTCCATCATCCTCGTGTTCTCCGTTACTTGCGACTACGTGGGCCACCTCCCGAGTTGAGGCACATTCGCTTAGTTATTCCACGGACGTTGCCGGCTGCAGGTTTTACAGCATGTAATACCGTTATTGGGCATAGTTGTATTTCTCTTGGTTGTTTTAATTTAAAACGTGTTTAATTGAAACGCTTCGTGTTGCCTGTGTATGAAGTGTGCTGCATGAATGACCTAGTTTGTTCTCCCTAATAATTAGACGTCCCTGTATAAATGGCTTGATCTCCTCGTAGACTTATACAATAATGGACAGAAAAGAGCAACAGGGCTATTAACCTACTCCCTCCTTTACCTGGTTTCATGCACACCATCAAACTACAATGATTGTTTGATCTGTAAAGACCAACAAATTAAAAAAAAATTACCTACCGCTGTGCCACTTAACCCCAACTCAAAACATTGTACGTCGCTTTAGACTTAGAGAGAATGCATGCATGTCTATGGGCGTTTCTCAAAATACAGTTTTACTAATTATTTTAGTTTGTAATTTCAATAATGTATAACCCTACAAAGTACGTATCACGTTGGAGCGAGTCGGGACGGAATTTGGCCACAATGCAAAGGGTCACAGCATGGCGGCGATCAGCTCTGATCATCGACTGCGCAGTCCTGATCCTTACGAACGCGCCCACGGCCTGCGCTGGTCCGCCGCTCTCTCACTACTCCTCTCATTTCAGGCGCCAAAAAGACAATGTTGAATAAACTACGTGTCCATCTGGTCCCCGTGCACGCCAGTTGACCATGAACATGCATCAGATAATATGAGTTTTACCCTACAGTTGAAATTCATAGCCTCCCATTACCAGTGCTGTGGAAGTGTATTATAATGAAACACCAGCGTGTGCAGCTCGTTTTCAGTACCATTAGATTAAGTGCTTTATATCGGAATTATTACGGTTGGGTGTGCGCCCGCGTGAATCCGGTGGCCATACATGGAGATGCGCTTTTATGGATGGGTGGGTGGCTCTTAAAAGAGCCTTTGTGACGGTAAAGAGGACAGAAAAAAGACGTTTACTTCTTCTTGGGGGCTGCCTTCTTCGCCTTGGCAGCCTTGGGCTTGGCAGCTTTGGGCTTGACGGCCTTCTTGGGGCTCTTGGCTGGGGCTTTTTTGGGTGTCGCGGGCTTCTTGGCCTTTTTGGGGCTCTTTGCCACCTTCTTAGCTGCCGCTGCGGGCTTCTTGGCTTTCTTGGGAGATTTCTTTGCAGCTGCAGGCTTCTTAGCCACGACCTTTTTGGGCTTCTTGGCTGCAGCGGGCTTCTTGGCGGCTACCTTCTTGACCTTCGGGGCGGGGGTCTTCTTAGGTGGCTTCTTAACCTTCGCCTCGGCTGCTTTGTTGATCTTGAAAGATCCAGAGGCGCCAGTTCCTTTGGTCTGTACCAAAGTGCCCTTGGTGACGAGGCTCTTGACGGCGATCTTGACGCGGGAGTTGTTCTTCTCCACGTCGTAGCCGCCGGCAGCCAGTGCCTTCTTGAGCGCTGCCAGGGAGACACCGCTCCTCTCCTTGGAGGCGGAAACAGCCGTGACGATCAGCTCGGCGACGCTGGGTCCCACTTTCTTGGGCTTGGCTGCTGCCTTCTTCTTGGGTGCCTTGGCCGGAGCGGCGGCTGCGGGAGCTGGGGCGACTTCTGCCATGTCTATCTTGAGTTTGCTCTGCGGTATCACACACGTACTGTATGTCGGTCCTGCTGACTGTGAGTCCTCGACGCTGCGAGGGGTTGGCCTTAAACGCGCCATGAGAACCGTGTGGACTCAGCTCCACCACCGAGGAGCTCGGTTACCAAAATTATGTTCCTCCTGTGTTTTCTCCTGGTGTATAAAGGGATAAAAATCAAAGTTGGAGTGGAGCACAAGTCCGAAAGCGAATGTGACAGCGAGCAGCCTATTTGTCGTTCGAAATAAAGTTGTTTGGGTTGCGGCGGCCTCGTCTGTTTATTCGCGACCGGGTAAAAACACCGCCGTTGATCTCTCGGATGGAGCCGTGCGCACTAGGTTTCCAGTTGCATTTGACTCCTAAAATGTCTAAAAGTGCATGCGATTATGGACAGAAATCGTTGCCCAGTGAGACAAGTTGTCTGGCAAGGGGCTAAAATGATTTAAGGTACACAGAAGCGGGGCCTATGCTTTTAAACGGGGTCTCTTTTGGGGTGCGTAAAGCACAGCGTTGAAACTGGGGCTGAGACCTGGTCCCTATCAAGCTGGTGTCTGCCCGTGTGTGTAGGCTACCTTTCGCCCTCCCTGGGTGATTCACATTTGGATTCCCTGCAGAATGACTCCGCCTGGTCTTTTTGGACTGTCTGTCGCCTATTACACCCCTCGTCTGGGGCAATGTCCTCGTTTGGTTGGTAGCCTATGCAGTGAAGTGACCTGAGGCGCACCGGCTGCGTTACATAGGATTGCAAAAAGTGACAAGCAACCATCACAACACACACTCCTCGTTTCCTTTTTACTGAATTTGATGACCTGGCTCTAAAAATGTCTGAATCGCATCTTGAGTGGCTAGGCTATTGTGCCATGAGAATTATAGAGAACGCAGGAGCCCAGTCGCCTAGCCGATCCTATCGCAGCCCATGTAGTGAAGATAGGCCTATAGCCTACATGGAAGGACATGTAGGTGCTTATTGTTGAGTGATATGAGCAATTAGCTCTTTCTGGGCTGTGGGATTCTGAACGAGCCTACCTGATGTGAATAGGCGTGGTCGAGGCAGAATGAAATAAATTTTGCTTAGTTTCTAGAAATGTTTATCTCAAGCAAGATTGTGTTCTTGAGCACAGTATTTACGCCTACAGTGATTAACAAGATAAGTGACTAAGCGGGAACTGCTAAGAATCAATCTCCTATAGCCTACCATGTTAGACTATTGCTAACAACATGAGTAGAAACTCGAGAATCCAGAGGCGATCAACAGAAGGTGTTTGCTTCAACAAGAGCATACAGTCTTATACAGAGAATACAGTCTCAGTGAGTGTCCTGCAGGAGAGATGCCCTTCGCACTGCCTAACAGTTGTATAATCTAGGCTATCTGTTTCTATCAGTTGTCACAGGCTGCTTCTATCAGTTGTCACAGGTGGCTTTTCAGAGTGATGGTTCATCTTATTATAAGTTAGGGCAGTGCCTTCTGTCCAATACTGTTGATTCAGCTGTCTGGTGCCGATTTACACCTTATTGGGGCCACTTTCTGTAGGCCACGGTCATCCCTCCCTGTCCACTCTTCAAAGTCTGTTCATTACAAACTTTAGTTTTAATATCCTTTGTTCAAGTCCTAATGTATATGCCTGTCATATGGTCCCTCAATTCCTAGTCCTTACGCACTAGGCTACCTTAGCACCCTAGTCTGGTGACCTTAGTCTGCCCTGCCGCTACTCTGTGACAGCCAAGGCCCAGCTTCTGATTTGCACACACAGGGCCTACTCTGCCAGTGTTGAATCATCCATCATTGAGATACACAGAGTGCATAGGCTATAGTTTATTTCTAAGGCATGTGAAGACTACTTAAACCTTCTAAATTCACCACTGTATCCTATAGGCAGCTGCAAATAAATCACTACACTCAGTCAAGCAGTTACAGCTATCTATGATGCAATAGTGAATGATGTCTACTGTGGAATAGTTTTGTTTTCTAGGCTTTGCCGCCAATTTTGAGATTTATGACTGTGAACAAGTCATTACAAGAATATGGGGATCACGCCTGTCAGAACAACTGGCTGCTGATATCAGTGAGGAGTGATAGCGGTGAGAGCGACAGTGTGCAGTGGAGCTCTTATAGAAATACCCCAAAATGCACAATGCCAACATGGTGCCCTGGGCCAAATGCTGACAGGACTTTTAGGGGGGTGGAATTTCAGAGGAAACAAGGGAGGCCAAAAACAACCTGGCGAAGAACTGTGAGCTCGGAACTAAAAATGGCTACCTAACTTGGGACAAGGCACAACATGCTGCACAGGACAGGACCAGATGGAAGCAGAGAGTCACAGCCTTATGTTCCTCAACGAACCGAGAGGATTAAAAGTAAGTTGAGTAAGGAATAACAATCCAACTGCAGACCGTGTCCTTTTGTTAGTGTGACCATATCTAGGCTACCTAGCAACCTGCTTTGGTGTCCTTGTGGACATATCAGGGTTTGTCGTTTGCCAGATTTTGAGAAAGCTGTCCTGTGATGTGTCATGCTAGGTTCAACACTGACCTGAGAATCAACTAGGCTAAGCGCTTCAAAATTCACAAAACTCATCTCCAATGATATATTTAAACTCAACAATGTATTTTAAATTCAACGGATTCATTATTAAACACTGACTTTATTTTCTGCAAATGCCTTCATTTTGCTTACAAAGTCTTCACGCGCCACTCGCCCATTATATGCCAATGGTTGGGAGGTGCAAACAAATGTGGGTGGGAGGTGTAAACAAAATGCTTCAACAATGGATGACTATGGAGAAAATGTCCGTATGTGTGTCTCAAATAATTAATTTTCCCCATAGGGATTTTGGACTACACTCCACAATGGCGGCACTGCTACGTCCAATAAAGTGACGTCGGACCACACGCCCCACAGCAGGGAAAGTGGGCTGGGGGATGAGGGAGTTCCTGAGCATGCGCGGTCAATTTGGTTTGTTGGGGAAACGAGGACGTCAGAGTTCAACGCAGACAATGACGGGAGCCTTGCCTAAATATTTGCATACTCCCCCTATATATACCGGGTGACTACCCGCCGCTTTACTTTCGTTCCTGAGAAGCAACGAGACATCATCGTGAGAAGTGTGAAAGACGTATGACACAAACACGTCTCCATATTGTGAGATTCAGGAACGTAGAAAAAAGTTTTGACCGCAGCACCTCGCGGTGTCTGCGGTCCCCTCATACCAAATGCGTTTGAAGAACATTAAAACAAACACATTCTAAAAAACAAACAAATTTGCTCCTGCAAAAACCATGGCCGACCAGGCCGGCCGGCACTGGGTAAGGCTGCGTTTTGTTGGGCAGGGTGAGCCTCCTACCCGAGACTCTGTTGGTCGCCGCTTATTTAGCACGACCTGGATTGAGGTAAGCGAGGTTTTCTCGTTTATCGAGCTTCCCTCCAGAAAAGACTTTGAACTAAGCTTTCACACAGATCGCTCTCTGCGGAAATTCTTGGGTTTGTTTGCAGATAGAGCAGACAGTGATTGGAAAGACTTTGAGGCACACTCCTCCGTCCCAGCTGACATATTATCCATTATTGTCAAGTTCTGGACCGCAAGGGTCGCTGACCATGACGTGGAGCACTACCTCCGCCGGTACTGTACCATCCTGCGGCCGGTGGAGAAACTTTTGGACAACCTTGGGCTGTGGTTTGGGGTGCGGCGCTACCGAGTCAAACTTAACCGTGACCGCGAGGGGCGGCTCACATCCCTGCCAAATTCCATCTCCCTCGGCCCATACAATGGCAAGATCACTCACCCGGGGCAGACCCAGCGGTGCTACATCTGTCAGTCAATTTCCCACCAAGCTAAAGATTGTCACGTGGTCAAGTGCTGGCGCTGTGGACAAGTCGGCCACAAGGGGAAGCAGTGTGACAACACCGAGACATGCACCCTGTGCCTAGGTGAAGGCCACAGCTATTTCACCTGCCCATCCTCATATAGTAACCGGGCCAGAGCAACAGGTGGGCAGCGCCCAGCTCCACCAACATCAACATCTGAACAGGAGGTTTCATTACCAGCACCCACGACAAGTACAGCGGCAGAGCCAGAGACCTACCAGCATCCTCAGAGCCAGCAGCACAAGGCACCACCGGCAGCAGAGAGAGCAGCACCGCAGAACCCCCTACCCCCAGTGACTTCATCGGCTGCACCGGCAGAGACGGAGGATCCAGCTGCGGCACCAACACCATCGGCAGCAGCTCCAGAGACGGAAGCATCCACCGAAGCGACGGCGGTGACAACGGCGACGAAGGTGGCACCAGCGACGGAGGCGGCATCGGCGAGGGAGGCGGCACTGTCGACGGCGTCAACAGCGGCGGAGGGCGGTACAGACGTGACGACAACCTCACCAGCGACACCACCAACAGCTGAGTCTGACTCTGAGTCAGACACATCAACCCAGCTCCCGGAAGACAACAGTGGCGTCGGGACGTGGGCATCACAGGACATCAGCCAGAACAGCTTGACCAGTTACCAGGTGGCAAGCATGGTACCCGACTCAGCCAGCCTGCGCGTCGATCTGGACGAAGCCCTAGCCATGCTGTGCGGGCGGACGGAAGGCGAGGAAGGCGCCTCTCTACAGGTGACACCAGAAAACTTCCCCAATCTAGTGGGCAAGAGAGGGAGATTGTCCCCTGAGGACACTAGAACCCAGGAAAGAAAGAGAACGAGAAATAAGAAAGACAAGAAGAAGAACAAAAATCATGAATGATGTGTAGACTTGCCTTTTATCTAGCTGCAACTATATACCTCATGAGCCTAAACATTGCTACCATCAATCTCAGAGGTATTTTATCGGCAAAGCCGAGGAGAGAGAAGCTAGCGGTCCTAAAAAACATCAAAGCCGATGTCATCTTTGTACAAGAGCTATGGCTAAAAACAACAGACGATGTTAGAGATGTAAAAGCACGTTGGTTGAATGGACACTCTGAATTCACCATCGGCACTGATAGAACAGATGGTATAGGAATCTTCTTTAACACAAAAGACGTTGAGATAATAAAGAAACGAGAGCTCATACCTGGTCGCCTTCTAGTCTTGGATTGTATCATGAAAAAGCAAAAACTCAGGTTGATCAATGTCTATACAAGTCAGAAGGACAAGGAAAAAGTACAACTATTTGATAGGGTCAAAGAGGTTTTGTGTGGACAACATGATATAATTCTGGCAGGAGATTTCAATACCACTACTGAAATCAACGACCGTATCCCAGCGAGACCTTTCAAGCCTAGCCGAGCTAGCAGAACACTTCAAACCACATGTGAAATGTTCAAAATGAAAGATGTTTTTAGAGTTCTCCACCCAAATGCAACCGGTTTCACTCGTTTTGAAGCTAGGTACAAAACGAGGATAGACAGGGTTTATGTATCCGACAAGTTTAATGTACAAACGTATGGAACAGAGGCCTGGGTCAGCTCTGACCATTTGGCTGTACGGACCACGGTCAGCCTCCCAAGAGCAGGCCCCCGGCAGAACAGCTGGAAATTAAATGTGCACTGTCTGAAAAACACAGATGTGTTACAAAGTGTGAGAAATGAAATTAGAAGAGTGAAAGAATTAAGAGTTCTCACCGGCTCGGCTGTAGAGCTATGGGAGGAGATGAAGAGAAGCCTTAAAAGGCACCTTATTCTTCAATGTAAACTTTTAAATGGAAATCGAAATAAGGAGTATAATGATTTAATGAAAACATATATAGATATTAAATGTATAAGAAAATGCCTTTTGAACGAGAATGATGAAAAGAAGCTTGAAGATGTTGAGACAAAGCTTGCAGTTTTTAATAATGAATATGTAAGTACAGTGAAAGTGCATGCAGGAGTAGAAGCAGATGACCCTTCAAACATTAATACGATCATACATAAATATAAGGAAAGAGTAGACCATAAATGTATCAAAGTACTTAGAAACAGAGATGGCAATATTGTCCATGATGATAAAGAAATCACTCAAGTGATCATAGACAACTTCGAGGAAGTGTATGGGAATGTTAATGACAGCTCACATGGTCCCGAGTACTTCCTATCGAAGGCATCGCTGGCAGGTGTCTGTGAAACTGCAGGGCTGCTGGGTCCCATAACCAGAGAGGAGATCATGTCTGCCATCTTACTTCTGAGCAGAGGTAAATCACCAGGTCCTGACGGCCTCCCAAGTGAGTTCTACCAGGCTTTCTCCGGGGAGCTCGTAGAAATGTTGGCTTTTACCTTCAATGAAGGTATTGCTACAAACCACATGCACAGTAGTTTTTACCAGGGCATTATTTCTCTGATCTTTAAAAAGGGTGATGAAAGTGATTTTAATAACTGGAGACAGATAACCTTAACGAACATAGATTATAAAATATTTGCTAAAATAATAATGTTAAGAATAAGTAGTGTCCTAGAACGAATCATAGAGGAGGAACAGACATGTGCAATAAAAGGCCGCGTCATGTGGGACAACCTGAGTAAAATCAGAGAAATGATAATGGCAGACAGGCCTACAGATCAGGGCTTCTTCATTGTCGGGTTTGATCAGAAGAGAGCTTTTGACCTCATAAACCGGGAGTATGTATGGTGTGTCTTAAAAAAATATGGGTTCCCCGAAGTATTTATCGATATGATTAGACTATTGTATGCGAAGTCGCAGGTGGCCGTCAAGGTTAATGGGAGTCTTACTGATTTTATTGAGCTAAGGAAAGGACTGAAACAAGGGTGTCCTCTGAGCGCAGCGCTCTATGTTATAGCCATCAGCCCACTACTCAACAGAATAAAGAATGATAAAAGAATCAGAGGAGTTAAACCGCATAGGACAAGAGAGAGGGTGGCTGCCTATGCCGACGACGTGACTTTATAAAAAATCAGAAGGAACTCGACATAGTGAGAGAACACTTTCATGAGTATGAGCAGGCTTCAGGAGCCAAGTTAAATGATAGCAAAACTGAGTGCATCTGGATAGGAGAGGAAAAGAAAAAACCTAACCTGCTCATAGATGTAAAGGAAGAAATGAAAATATTAGGAATTTTATTCAGCAATAAGGATGTCATACACAAAAATTGGCAGAGAAAAGAAAAAGAAATAGAAGAAGAGACTAACAAGTGGAGATTCAGGACAAGCACATACAACTCAAAAATACAGATTGTAAAGACCTTTATTATATCAAAACTACTTTTTTTAGCCAACATACTCCCACCACCTGCAACCACAATGCAAAAGATTAATAAAATGTGTGTTCGTTTTATATGGGGAAGCAACAGGGAAGTGGCAAAGAGAGCCCTGATGTATAAGAGCACGGCACATGGTGGTCTCGGTGCTGTAGATGTTGGCCTGAAGCTGAACATAGCTTATTGTAAAAACATAGCAAAAGGAATACAAAATAAAGCAACATGGATAGGGGAAAAAGACGTGGACCAACCGTACCTGGCCACAAGGTGTCATATGCAGTCTTCGTAGACAAGTACGCCGGTCTAAATATTGATTGGTGCTCTCAAACTAGCAAAAGCATATATCAACAGATAAGTGACCACCTCTATGGGGGGATGGTATTGTATAAAGATTTAACAGAAGACCAAAGTAAACAATTAATCAAATATTTAAACTGTGATGATATATCTGGAGTCATGCGTGACACTATGTGGCTGACGGTAAACGGCAAACTACCCGTCAGAGAGGTGCTGAACTACCTCCCCTCAGTCAGGACAGTGGAGTGCCCAATGCCAACCTGTAAAGAAATAGAAACAATAGAACACCTTATAATAGAATGTGATAGAGCCAAATATGTATGGAAAAAAATGTATGATATAGGAGTCAAAGTGCCTTGTGAATGGAAAATGGTGTATGCCAATTTTGACAGCACCGACAACCATAAACTGTTTTATATATGTATCTGTATCACTGTTTTTAAACTATGGAAAACCCGGTGCAAAATGTCTATTGATGGCACCTTCATTGGCTCATGTATGATTTTCAAACAGATCAAAACCGAACTCAAACGGAGAAGGACCATTGATCTAAACAGGACACACCCGAGACTTAACTGGGCCACAATTGATCTGACCTGACGAATTGTTTATTGTTTTGTAATATTGTATTGAATTGTAGGCCTGTTATTCAACTGGCTATTGCACAATGGCACTTTGAATTTTTAATCTGATTATTGTTGTTAAACTGTCAAGTATTGTATTTTTTGTAATGTACTAAAATTATCAATAAAGCTCTTAAAAACGTCGTTCCTGAGAAGCAACGAGACCTAGAAAAATGCCCGAACCGGCTGCCAAGTCCGCGCCCAAGAAGGGCTCTAAGAAAGCCGTCTCCAAGACCGCTGTCAAAGGCGGCAAGAAGCGCAGAAAGTCCAGGAAGGAGAGCTACGCTATCTACGTGTACAAAGTCCTGAAGCAGGTCCACCCCGACACCGGCATTTCCTCCAAGGCCATGGGGATCATGAATTCCTTTGTGAACGACATCTTCGAGCGCATTGCCGGAGAGTCCTCTCGCCTGGCGCACTACAACAAGCGTTCAACCATCACCTCCAGGGAGATCCAGACCGCCGTGCGCCTGCTGCTCCCCGGTGAGCTGGCCAAGCACGCCGTGTCCGAGGGCACCAAGGCAGTGACCAAGTACACCAGCTCCAAGTAAAGAGGCGGCTTTTCACGGTTCCAATCTACCCAAAGGCTCTTTTAAGAGCCACCCACATATTCTATAAAATAATGCAATTCCATGGTGGTAGAGACTAGATTTGATGTTTAATGTTCGTATACATTGTGTTCTTGGGATGCGTGCTGTAATTAATTGATCCCCGAATGTGTAATTTGTTGACCATCTCTGGGGATCAATGCAGTTGTCTCTGTAATCCTGGGGCATTGCGCGCCTTTTCTTATTCTTCTAAGCCCCCCGGTAACGTTAGAGTAAACGGATCGCAGGCTTGGTCGACGGCGAGGATATTTACGATTGATAGTGAGTTATCCCCGTCGGTAGCCGATCACGAAATATGACCATGTAGACTGATTCTAGACTATTAGTAGCCCATTACGGTGGGTGACAGTTGAGTGGGATTCAACCCTCTTCTACAGGAAAACAATGCCAGCAGTGTTGGGAGGGGCAGCCATTCTTGCATTGCCTCGCAGCCAGACTCGACGCGTAAACAAATATTTCACAATAGAAACTGGACTTCCAAGCCGTCCGGGACGATTTGAGTGGGAGACCTAGGCTAGGCTACTTGCCCTGCGGACTACAAGCTACAATTCGTTGTAACAGAATTCCAGTCGGAATAACGGCGAAAACGTCTTTCCCGCTTAGAAACTCAGCTAGCGGATACTCGTTCTTTAATTGTTGTTCACGTAGTTCAATAACGGCACTCGGCTGATTTTATTCTGACGCTACCGCTCGAGAGCTGTAATTGGGTACAGCACTTAGAATATCTTCTTACAGTTCAATATTTACAGTTCAATATTTAATCTGGAGCTTTCATATAAAATGTATTCTACATTCACTATGAACATCAATTATGCATGACCTGAGCATTCAACATAGAGACAAGGCTTTTAGTTGTAGATATGGGTGGCTCTTAAAAGAGCCGTTGGGTCGGTGTACCACAAATTATCCAGAAAACGCTTATCCGCCGAAGCCGTACAGGGTGCGTCCCTGGCGCTTGAGAGCGTAGACCACATCCATGGCGGTGACGGTCTTTCTCTTGGCGTGCTCGGTGTAGGTCACGGCATCACGGATGACGTTCTCCAGGAACACCTTCAGAACACCGCGGGTTTCTTCGTAGATCAGGCCAGAAATACGCTTCACGCCACCACGACGAGCCAGACGACGGATCGCAGGCTTGGTGATGCCCTGGATGTTATCACGAAGAACCTTGCGATGGCGTTTGGCGCCTCCCTTGCCGAGTCCTTTTCCTCCCTTACCGCGGCCTGACATTTTTCACACTTCGTCTATCAACTTGTTAGCTTGACTGCTGCACCCCAGAAGTGTGGCGTGTTTATTATGTCGTGAATGCGGATGTGATTGAACACAGTGGGCGCATTTTTCTGCCTGGGTGGAGCCCCACTGGATAGAACCTCCTACCTCAGCCCAACCCTTCAAGCAGCACGTCCTCAACCAGGCCAGGTCCAGCCTGGCCTATGTGCGTGGCTGGCTTGTTTCTGTTAAGGACGGGTAGGACGGAAGCTAGTCATGCCACTGAAATAGCTGTGAATTGAAATGACATGAAATAATGTCTGATAAATAAAGATAGGTCTTGTCGCCTGGACACATCAGTTCCAATACTAATCCAGCACAATAAGAGTGGGATATCCAGTTACCTCACAATAACTAGCAGCAGCATATAACATTAATGGTAGTGGTCAGTAGCTAAAGAAGTTACACTGATGACTCCTGTAACGTTAACTATTTTGCTGCAATTGGTTCAACTTCTGTTTCTGGACAAAGGTAAGGGATAAACCCAGATAACACAAGGCTAGCGGACCTACAGCAGTTACCCGATGGACGAGTTGGCGGACCTCAGGCGGAATATAACACAAGGCTTGCGGACCTACAGTGGGTACCCAAAGGATGAGCTGGCTGCCTTGAAAATGCACGTTTATCATAGTTTTTAGCAGAGGCCCATAGACCTCCATTATAAAGGGGGTGCGCACACTAGTGTTAATTTTGACAGCAAATTATGATTTTGTTTTAGTCATAGTCTTTTGACTAAAATGCCATTTAGTTTTAGTCATATTTTAGTCATCTGACTTGTTTTAGTTTTAGTCTAGTTTTAGTTGACTAAATATCATTACGATTTTAATCGACGAAATCTACCATAGATTTAGACAACTCAAATTTAACAGGCTTAGTTCAATCAATCAATCAAGTTGGATTTATATAGCGCCCTTCATGAAACCCAGAGCGCTTTACAGAGTCCAGTATTCATTCAGACACAGTCATACCGGTGGTGGTAAGCTACATCTGTAGCCACAGCTGCCCAGTTTCATAATGAAGCATTCCTCTCCCCCAGTCTGATGCTAACTTTGTTTGTGCCTGATATAGCAAGCTATAACATTATCATGTCAGCACTAGTTGGCTAGTCAGGCTAGCTAACATCAGGCACAGGCTAGCTAACGTCACACCGGAGGAGAGGGGCTATGGCGGCGCCAGGTAGCTAACTTTTCGTGTCTTATCCATCTAGCTACAGTATAACATTAGACAGCAGCAGTAGTTGCTTAGCTAGCTAACCTAGACTAGCTAACGCTAGATACCCCCGCCAGCCACCACAAGCATAGCCCCACTTGTTGCTAGCTAACCTGTGCCTAACATTAGCTAGCCACTAACGTTAGCGTTGCAATGATCAGACACTTCAGTTCTCCCCCGCCACAAACCTACGTGAAACACTGGTTTCTTTTAGCTTGTATTGTATTTGAAGTATTTCAGAAACACACCAGCTTGGGTTTAGCTAATACAGTAACGTTAGCCGGGGGTGGGGGGGTGCTTACCTTCTCGTGAATTTCGGGATGACCGTTCTCCAAATGTCGCTTTAAGTTTGTTGTATTTTTGCCAGTCATTTAAACCCCACACGGTTTACAAATGGTTTTGTTTTCCTTTGCATCAAATATGAAGTTTATCCAGATGTCTGCTCTCCTCTTTCTCCCGGTGTGTGCGAACATTGACAAAGACATTTCTGAACTGTGGTAATTTACTGAACAGTTCAGGCGCAGCAGTCGTATGCTATTAGTTGACTTCCCGCCGGCCGGTGTAGCAACGGTACTATTCAAATGTAGGCTAAATACACACAGGCTACCTGTAGGTTGCATCCAACTCGTTCTATTAATACATCCATGATCCAACTGCGCACATCCCGAACCTCGACATTCTGATTTGAACTTTTCCCATACGTCCCTCCATAACCATTTTAGTCTAGTTTTTATTTGTTGACGAAAATGTGAATAGATAAAGTCATAGTTTTTGTCATCATACATTCATTTTTATTTAGTTATCGTCTCATGACGATAACCCAAAAAATGTCGTTGACGAATAGTTTTCGTCATAGTTCTCGTCAACGAAATTAACACTGGCGCACACAGAGGAAAAAGGAGCTAGCTTACTACTGCACGGATCGGTTAAATGTTGGTGTGTACGGATCGGTTTCATTGAGGACAAAGCGACATTTGAGCTAAACTTGCTAAGACAGCGGCGTTCCCCTTTAAATTACTGCACATGAATTCAATAACTTACATAGCACCACCAGGTAACCACATTTTTACATAGCTTCTATAACATCCAGTGACAAAAAGTCTCCAACACCAGGGTTTGAACTCCTGCCCTTCCACATGGGAGTCAGGCACTTTATCCACTATACCACCAGGGATCTGGATAATGTGCGGTGTCATAGTGTTTTTGTTTTTGTGTTCTGGGACCACTGCCTCTTGTGGTGGCGACATAGAACTGCAGGTCAACAACACGACGGAGGGAAAGAGGGGAAGGAGGGCAATAGTATCCAGCTGCAGCCGTGCAGCCACCGAAATAGGACCTGAGAATTAGGTCAGTAATTAGAAACAGAAGATTTATTTTCACTGGATATTAACATGAAAATTAACAATGAACATTTTTATTAGATAATTATTAATCATGTAATTCAATGTTTAGGCACTATAGGCCTTTAGGTTTAAAAAATATCATGTGTAGTTAAAAATATCATGTGTAGTTAAAAAAAAAAATTGTTTAAATCATTGAGGTCTATGTCAATCACTCTTGTCAATGTTCCTGCAGTAGACTATTTGTCATTCAGTCTAAATTTTTAGGAAACACTCCCTGCAAATGAAAACTCCTTCATCAAGAGTCCGTTTTCCTCCGCACAGGACCGGTGATACCAGAGCTCCCACATGACACATTTGACCCAGTCCTCTTCTTTTTTGGGGTACTCTTTATCCCCATAGGTCTCCTGGCAGCCGTTGCATTTTGTTTGGTCTTGACTGACGCCCACTTTTCCTTTTTTGTTTGTTTGGACCACCTTTTCCTCTTGCTAACCATAGCCCTACCCTTTAACCTTTGGACTACAACGATCATTTCATTTAGCTAGCTAGGGGGTAGGATTAGGGTAGGATTAAGGTTAGGGTAATGGTGGATTAGACTTTGGTTCAGGTTAGGATTTAACTTTAGCCTATAGATAAAAGATAACTAAATAAAGCATAACATGCTGGGCCGCATTTCCCAGATTTGCCGAACTTCTCCGCGCTACGACGCTTCTCAAGGTATACCTTGGCGAAGGGACAGTTTTTCCTACGAGTGTTTCCCAGACTATCCCTTAGCGTGCGCGTGAAGATACATCGTTAGGTCCGTCCCAAGATACATCGTTAGAGGAGCTGTCCCTGGGGGCGGTGCTGAAAAAAGAATGAATCGATGCCGCACACATCGATGGCCATTCGTAAAGTCACTGAAATGACGTGACAATATAATACGTGTTGTGTAAATCATTGTCATTGCAGCCTAATATTACCAAAAAGGAAGTCCTGCTCCCGAAGCTAATCTGCGAATATATCTAAGAGTCAAGGCGAGTCCGCGTGATAGTCACAATGCATAGCCTACTATTGCATCAAAGTTAATATACCAGCAATAACATGGATCGGATCGGGTCATATAAGCCTCGTCTGGGATGTCTTGAAAGCGCATGAAAAAATACATGAATAGGCAGTGATGATCGCAAAATGAACACCAATTTAATCATCACACAAACTAAGGTTTAATGCTCATATGAATAGCACCTGTGTCAGTAGCATTCCCATGTTAGAATCCACGCGGTTACGATGACTAATTTACTTTTACACAAACTAAGGTTTAATGCTCATATGAATAGCACCTGTGTCAGTAGCATTCCCATGTTAGAATCCACGCGGTTACGATGACTAATTTACTTTATCACCCGGTGTGGGCGCACGCGGTCTATAAAAAACCAAGGGTAATTGAACACATTGAGCGACATGGCAGAAACGAGGATAAGAAGATGGGTGATACCCTTCAGCAAGGAGGAGATGACCATCATGCTGGATGAGGTGGGGGAGCGGAAGGCGGTTCTTTTGGTGGCTTCCGCACCGCCAATGCCAACCAGCTGAAAAGGGCCGCCTGGACCAGCATTGCGACGCAGATGGCTGCTTCCACTCCCGGCCCACCCAGGGCGTGGACAGTCATCCGGAAGAAGCGGCAAGATTTTGCCAGCCAGGCCAAGAGTCGGGGTGCAGCGGTGCGGCGAGAGGCGGGGAGGACAGGTGGTAGCCAGAACACCGTGCCTCCCCTCACCCCGGAAGAGGAGAAGGCGCTGGCCATCATCGGCCCCACAGCCTCCCAAGGCATCACTGGAGGCATTGATGTGGACGCTGCGGAGGGCCCCTTCAACATCCGGTCACCCCACCCCTCCCACTGCTCAGCTGAGTCTCCCCTATCCTCCCACTGCTCAGCTGAGTCACCCCAACCCTCCCACTCCTCTGGAGAGGACACCCCAGACTCCGAGCGCCCCACGCGCTCGCGCTCTCCCCACACCTCCCACACCCCCCGTGATGCCCCCACCCCCGTGAGGGGCGGCCGCACCCCACGGATGCGAGGGGGCCTTGCCAGGTCGCAGACACGTGTGGGAGGCGTGCTCTGCGACTGCAGTGCGGGGCTCCTGGAGGTGGAGAGGCAGAGGCTGACTGTGGAGCGGGACCTGCAGTCGGACACCGCCAGCTACCATCGTGAGAGGCTGCAGCTGCAGCGCTACCAGCTGGCGGCCACCGCCAGCTACCGGCGGGAGATGCTGCAGCTCCAGCGTGAGAGGCTGGAACTGCAGCTCAGGAAGCAGGCCCTTGCGGAGGCACAGTTCCAGCGGTCCTCCATCTCCATGCCCATCATCTTGCCAACCCCAGGTAGGCTAAGTGTGTATCTTGTACACTGTCTATTCCCATTCTGCATGCATTCCATTCAATGTCGCTAAATTATTTCCCCTCCCTTGCAGATGATCCAGAGGCCTGAGGCACACTGCACACACTCACCACACCCCACCCACCCACCACACTACATACTCACACTACACACACTCACCACACCCCACCCACCCACCACACTACACTGCACACTCACACCACATGCACTCACCACACCACTCATCCTCCATGACCGTGAAGGCTATACCGGCGGGGGGGTAACCCCCCAGCAGGTGCAACCATGCCGGGCAGGCTTCGGGGTAGAGGTCCTTCCTATGTGTTGCTACCTTGTCGTGGTGGGAAGGCTTGTGTGTCTCCATGACCATGAAGGCTATACCGGCGGGGGGGTAACCCCCCAGCAGGTTCAACCATGCCGGGCAGGTTTCAGGTAGAGGCCAGACGAAAAGCAACACCTGGCCCTCCAGGTTGGGGGTTGGGCGTGGGGCTAACAACCCCACCCCGGAAAAGGACAACCTGTTCCAGCATTTACACCAAACACATCTTGAATCTCAAGAATAAAATATGTCTGAACCCAAGTTACTAATTCTCTACTGCTCTTACTTCTAATGATGTGTCATACTGTGAAGGACAAAAGTGTGTCTGTCTGAAGGACAAACCTGCCCATGTTCTTTCCCAAACGATATGAAACTAATTCCCTTCTTCCTGTATATTTGTCATTTCTTGCCACATTACAACAGTAGACCTTTGGAAGAAGGCACCCAATATGACAACCAAACATTTGTAACATCACTAAACACTTGGAATCTGTTAGCAAAGTACACTAAGGACAACAGCATTGGGCCACCTACACATTCCACCTACAGGAACTTTCCTGACATCCCATTCTAAATTAATAGACATCAGTATGGAGTTGGTCCCCCTGTGCAGCTACAACAGCCTCCACTGTTCTGGGAAGGCTTTCTACAATATTCTGGAGTGTGTCTGTGAGAATCTTGGGCTATTCATCCATTCAAGCATTTAAGGTCAGACACTGATGTTGGATGAGAGGGCCTAGCTCACAGTCTCCATCATAGTTCATCCCAAAGGTGTTCTATGGGGCCAGTCAAGTTCTTCCTCACCAACCTCACCCAACCATGCCTTGATTGACCTTGCTTTGTGCACCTGGGCACCGCATGCTGGAACAGGAAAGGGCCTACCCCAAACTGTCCCCACAAAGTAGAAAGCATACACTAGTCAAAAATGTCTTGGTACACAGAATCATTAACATTTACCTGCATTGGAAAAGCATATCTTCTGCTAGTCACATTTCAAAGTATGACACACCATTAGAAGAAAGACCAATAGAGAATAAGTAACTTGGGTCCAAACATATTTTATTCTTAAGATTCAAGATGTGTTTGGTGTAAATGCTGGAACAGGTTGTCATTTTCCGGGGTGGGGTTGTTAGCCCCACGCCCAACCCCCAACCTGGAGGGCCAGGTGTTGCTTTTCGTCTGGCCTCTACCTGAAACCTGCCCGGCATGGTTGAACCTGCTGGGGGGGTGACCCCCCCCGCCGGTATAGCCTTCATGGTCATGGAGACACACAAGCCTTCCCACCACGACAAGGTAGCAACACATGGGAGGGACCTCTATCCCGAAGCCTGCCCGGCATGGTTGCACCTGCTGGGGGGTTACCCCCCCGGCGGTATAGCCTTCGAGGTCATGGAGGCACACCTGGGGGGGGGGGAGGGGGGAGGGGGTTCAGGCAAAAATGTTGATGAGGTCCTGCCTGGCCTGGAAACCCGCGTTGTAAAGGGCTGCACGCTCAGGCAGAGGGATGTCACCGCCGTCGTCATCATCACCATCCTCCTCCTCCTCCTCCGCCGCCATCAGACCTGCTCGTGCCCGGATGTTGTGCAGCATTGCTGTGACCACGATGACAGCGCAACACTTCGCAGGTCTTAACTTCAGCCCCCCTGAAGACCGATGGATGCACCGGAACCGATGTTTCCACCGGCCAATGGTGCGCTCCACCAGGCTCATGGTGCGGCCGTGGGCGGAGTTGAAGTCCCGCTCAGCTGGGGTCAGGGGATCCGCCACAGGGGTGATGAGGTGGGTTCGGAGAGGGTAGCCACTGTCCCCAAGGAACACACCCCTACCATACTCCCCTCTGGCAGCCTTCTGTCCCACACTCGAGTTGGCCCAGATGAAGCTGTCGTGGGTGCTGCCTGGCCACTTGGCGACGACGTCCATAAACAGCCCGTTGTGGTCCACTACCACTTGAGTGTTTATGGCCGGGTACCCCTTCCGGCAGATGGAGGCCTGGTCCCACATGGACGGGTTGGTGACAGGGATCAGGGTCCCATCCACAAGGCCACTCACCTGGGGGATGCCCGCCACGGCGTGGAACGCCAGGTGTCGCGCCAGTGTGTCCTCCCTCGTCGCCGGCATACTGAGATGCGTCCGCGCATGACGCACGAGGACATTAGTGACAGCCTCCACGCTCCGAGACACCGAAGCCTTACTCAGCCCCAGTCCATCTCCCACCACCTCCAGGAAACTGCCCACGGCGTAGAACCGTAGGGCTGCCAGGAGCTGTACCTCAGGGCTGAGGGCGAAGTTGCACCTGGTGGCCCTGGTGATGTGGGGTCGCACAATCTCCAGCAGGCTCTGGATTTCCGCACGTGGCAGCCGGTACTTGGCTATGATGGCACGGTCCGAGAGGACATCCAGAGGGCAGAGATTTGGGCGGATGTGATGGTTCACATGAACCAAATCGCTACGCGGACGGCGTCGCCGTTGGTTCCTTTGGTTGAGCACAATGATCCTTTGCAATGCAGCCATGATGTCTACCTGAAGCACGAGTTGCTTGTGACACACTTAAATAGAAGGGAACTCTGATTGATGAGATCAATTCCACCTGTGGCTACCCTACTGTGGGTCTAAGTGGGTGAATCAATTTGCCAGGATATCTTTCGGTACGCTATCTGACATAATATGATGACAGCCAGACAAGCCATGTCATCTTGATTATCCCTTTACATGGGAAAATGTTGTTGTTGTTGTTGTTCACAGAGTTGATTATATTAGGCTATGGATAGTCCCTATATGTCGTTTGCCTCAATAAAAGTAGTCAAAACAACATTTCCATGATGTGTTCTGTAGGCGCCATAACATTTTGTTCATTATTCAAGTTCTTTGTATTTTGTGTACACTAATGATGTGAATCGCGCAGGTAGGATAGATAGATGTGCGCTGCTGTATTGCAACTCTCCTTTTTCAAAGTGCAATTTCGCTCGAATCGAGCTAAAACTATAACGGGATGAACGGAGCGCATCGCCAAGGGACACTAACGATGGGGTCCGACCGCCCTTCGTAACGTATCCCTTGGCTGTGGTATACCTTGGCTAAGAAGGCTCTGGGAAACAGCGCTTCGGCTCCAAGGAAGGCTAACGATGTATCTTCGGAAGGTACATCGTAAGGGCGATTTACGATGTACCTTGGGTGGAGCTGTTTCCCAGAGCCTTCGTAGCCAAGGTATACCTTGGCTTGAGAAGGTTCTGGGAAACGCATCGCCACCTAGTGGTGGAGCTAACGACGTTCTTAAGAAGCACGTAGCGCTACAATGCCTTAACGATGCCTCTGGGAAACGAGGCCCAGATCGGTTAAATGTTGGTGTGTACGGATCGGTTTCATTGAGGACAAAGCGACATTTGAGCTAAACTTGCTATGACAGCGGCGTTCCCCTTTAAATTACTGCACATGAATTCAATAACTTACATAGCACCACCAGGTAACCACATTTTTCCATAGCTTCTATAACATCCAGTGACAAAAAGTCTCCAACACCAGGGTTTGAACTCCTGCCCTTCCACATGGGAGTCAGGCACTTTATCCACTATACCACCAGGGATCTGGATAATGTGCTGTGTCATAGTGTTTTTGTTTTGGTGTTCTGGGACCACTGCCTCTTGTGGTGGCAAAATAGAACTGCAGGTCAACAACACGACGGAGGGAAAGAGGGGAAGGAGGGCAATAGTATCCAGCTGCAGCCGTGCAGCCGCCGAAATAGGACCTGAGAATTAGGACCCGGGAAATAGGACCGCACCGCAGGTATTCTGGGAATTAGAGTCCACTACAGCCTATATGTATTGCTAGTTGTCATATATGTAATCATCCAGATTTGTGACAAAATATTAACAATTAGACTAAAAATGACCTCAGTGACTGTAGCTAGTAGCTAGCTAGTTAGCTAAGCGCTGTAAAGTTACTCGAAGCTCAAGACTTCTTTTCATTTATTGACATAGCAGCTAACAGCTAATCAATGATATAACACTTGCAATTGTTATATACCCCAATTATTTTAAGGACAGGCATTTCAGGACAAATCTGGCTGGAAAAGATTTATTTTCACTGGATATTAACATGAAAATTAACAATGAACATTTTTATTAGATAATTATTAATCATGTAATTCAATGTTTAGGCACTATAGGCCTTTAGGTTTAAAAAATATCATGTGTAGTTAAAAATATGTGTAGTTCAAAAAATAAATTGTTTCAATCATGGAGGTCTATGTCAATCACTCTTGTCAATGTTCCTGCAGTAGACTATTTGTCATTCAGTCTACATTTTTAGGAAACACTCCCTGCAAATGAAAACTCCTTCATCAAGAGTCCGTTTTCCTCCGCACAGGACCGGTGATACCAGAGCTTGCACATGACACATTTGACCCAGTCCTCTTCTTTTTTGGGGTCCTCTTTATCCCCATAGGTCTCCTGGCAGCCATTGCATTTTGTTTGGTCTTGACTGACGCCCACTTTTCCTTTTTTGTTTGTTTGGACCACCTTTTCCTCTAGCTAACCATAGCCCTACCCTTTAACCTTTGGACTACAACGATCATTTCATTTAGCTAGCTAGGGGGTAGGATTAGGGTAGGATTAAGGTTAGGGTAATGGTGGATTAGACTTTGGTTTAGGTTAGGATTTAACTTTAGCCTATAGATAAAAGATAACTAAATAAAGCATACCATGCTGGTCCACTTTACCTGAACAATGCTGGCCCACAATATCTAGCATGTTCAGGTAATGTGGGCCAGTGACATAAATCATTATTTTCATAAAAATGAAACACTTTTTCCCTGTGGTTAGACTACTTCATTATGACCCAGTAGTACAACTTGTTACCAAATTACAATTCCATTAACAGCCTTAACACTGAGAAATAGAATGGCATATGCCACTGAACTTACCAAGTGTGTTCACTGTATAGACCCCCTGTGAAGACAGACCACGCCCACTCTGATGATGTCAGACCAACCCAAACCATTGTTTCGTGGCAAGAAGTGTTGTAGTAGCAATCCAAGATTGGTATGATAGATATCTATGTAAGGGAGGCTAGCCTCCCTTAGGGCGGGTTCTTTTCTCTTAAATCAATGTAATGCCTTTATTTCTTGCTAATTTGTGATTGGCCAAAACGCTGAAAAATTAACGCAAGGGAGGACAGTACTCCGGCCCTGTCTGAACAGGATTCAGATATTGACATTTTGTTAGTCCAATCACATTCCAGATTCCAGATTTACCACAGTGAAGGCCGATTGAGTCTGCGTTGATGTCTGTGTTTCTCTTCCCTGTGCCATTGGAGACTTTTTGTGTGTTCGTAGCTCCATAATATAATACATCCGAAAGTATTATACGACATATTATACATCAAACTGTTTGTCTATTTGTCTTGATTCTAGCCATCTAAATATCCAAGCTGACATAAATACTTTTTGAGCTAGAGCCGTCTGAACACGACAGTTCCACTGGCTGGCTATAGCCGGTAAAGTTAGCTACGAGGTGCACGTCAGGCTACGGCATAGGCAGGCGTGCTGATTGGCTGGAGTCAGGCTACGGCATAGGCAGGCTGCTGATTGGCTGGAGGCGCAAACTGTCGGCAACTCGTCCAAAATATTTCTAGAGACTGGGTCGCAACACCGGATCGGAGAAATCCACAGCCTGGCTCCTGCTTGCGTGAGAATTGATCGCTTTGCGGTGCTTATTCCTCATCCAGTGATGGATGGGTGGATGGAAAACTTTCAACTGAATGTTCATATTGTTCTGATAATTGTAGGCTATAGCAACAGTGGCAGCTTTGACAGCAACCCAAATGAGCTAATCCCATAGCTGTACCATTGCTAGCTAGCCATGAGCGAACTGTTGGATACTGTATTGCTGTGCAACGTATTCCATTGTCCAGTTGTCAAATCTATTTGCCAACAAACTGTTTGAGAGCCAGCACACCTCAGTGTCATATATCACCTAACCTCTCCAGCACCTCACCAATATCAATTATTTTCTCTCTTTAGAGAAGAGTACAATCCATTACAAAAACTATTGCTTACAATGTTTTATTGTTGTTTTGTAATATTTTATCATGAATATGATAAATAAATGCTGCATGTAGGCTAGTTAAAGAAAGTGTTATTCAGTTGTTCATATGCTACAATTGACTGTAAATCCACTTTAAAGCTGATATTTAAAATAATAACTGACTGAGGGAAAGTCCCCCCCGGCGCCCATGGGCGGTTCACCTCTCTTCCTCCTGTCTTCCTCAGTTTTTTGAGTCACCAGCCTCCACTGGTCTGTGTACACCTGTCTGTATGTGTACATCTGTCTGTATGTGTACATCTGTCTCTGTCTGTCTTTGTGTGTTTGTCTGTGTGCATCTGTCTCTATCTGTGTCCATCTGTCTGTCTGTATGTGTGCATCTGTCTTTCTGTCTGTGTACATCTGTCTGTATGTGTGCATCTTTCTGTCTGTCTGTTGGTCTGTGTCCATCTGTCTGTCTTTATGTGTGCATCTGCCTGTCTGTCTGTGTCCATCTGTCTGTGTGCATCTGTCTGTGTGTATGCATCTGTCTGTATGTGTACATCTGTCTCTGTCTGTCTTTGTGTGTTTGTCTGTGTGCATCTGTCTCTATCTGTGTCCATCTGTCTGTCTGTATGTGTGCATCTGTCTTTCTGTATGTGTACATCTGTCTGTCTGTGTACATCTCTGTCTGTATGTGTGCATCTGTCTGTCTGTCTGTGTACATCTGTCTGTATGTGTGCATCTGTCTGCCTTCTCTGTGTGCATCTTTCTGTCTGTCTGTTTGTCTGTGTCCATCTGTCTGTCTTTATGTGTGCATCTGCCTGTCTGTCTGTGTCCATCTGTCTGTGTGCATCTGTCTGTGTGTATCCATCTGTCTGTATGTGTGCGTCTGTCTGTCTGTATGTGTGTGTGCATCTGTCCGTCTGTATGTGTGCGTGAGTGGGTCTGTCTGTGTGCATCTGTCTGTCTGTCTGTCTGTCTGTCTGTCTGTCTGTCTGTCTGTCTGTCAGTCTGTCTGTCTGTCTGTCTGTCTGTCTGTCTGTCTATCTATGTGTGCGTGAGTGGGTCTGTCTGTGTGCATCTGTCTGTCTGTCTGTCTGTCTGTCTGTCTGTCTGTCTGTCTGTCTGTCTGTCAGTCTGTCTGTCTGTCTGTCTGTCTGTCTGTCTGTCTATCTATGTGTGCATCTGTCTGTCTTTGTGCATCTGCCTGTCTGTCAGACTGGGAGGCCCTGGAGATCTGTCTGTGTGTCTGTCTGTCTGTGTCTGTCTATTTGTGTGTGAGTTTGTGTGTGTGTGTGTCAGTGAGTGGGACGCCCTGGGACCTCAACTTCAGTGGAATCTTCTGCCACTTGACACTGAAATTGACACCTTCATTATTATTATTATTAAAATGCTCAATGTTAATATGCAATGATTGTGTTTGTGTGTGTGTGTATTTTAATATTTATTGTTGCCATTTTAATATGAATTGTTACTATTTATTTTTGAATCAATGTTTTGATAAAACTCCCTCATAGTTCGAATCTGAATCCATGCTTTAGTCATCTCAAAACTGATTAAAACTTGAAAAAGGATGGTCCAAATTATGAAAGAATTGGTAAGGTGTTGATAAAAAAGAAGGGTCCTATGCTTTAGTCATCTCAAAACTGATTAAAACTTGAAAAGCATGGACAAAATTATGAAAAAATGTCTTGTTGCTCCATGGCTGCAATTACTACTCCTACTCACTGGGTGGCACTGTTGCAAAAGATGCACGGCTGCAGCTGGACTGTTCTCAAGGAGGGAGGGAGGGAGTGACAATCGGACAATTCAAATTCTGAAAAAATGTCACACTACATCTACCATGTCATGATAATACTTCGTTTTTTCATGACATGGGAGATTTATTGAGCAAGTACTTGCAGTAGCTGCATACAGTATTGTTTACAGTAAAACATTTTGATGCGCTGTGGGCTTATTTTTTGATATTAAAAAAAATCTGTGAAGATCATTAGTGAAGGACAGTCTGAACTGAAAAAAACTGTGGTTGTATGGACATATCTAGTACAGTTTTACTGCAAATGAGATTTCTGTAGACACAACCCTTCCCTGAAATCGCCAAATTAGGTAAATCCGAATGTGGAATAGGTGACATAATAGCCTATATGTTTAGAATGTCGATGTCAATGTCATTGTATTTCTACAGCACTATTCATACAAATGTAGCACGTAATGCTTCACATAAAGGGAGAAGGATAAACACATAAATCATATAAACACAGTGGGAACAGATTTAAAAGAAACAATAAAGGGAAAATCATTACAAATTCCTGCCTGGAAAATGCATGTTTATCATAGTTTTTAGCAGAGGCCCATAGAACTCCATTATAAAGGGGGTGTGCGCACAGAGGAAAAAGGAGCTAGCTTACTACTGCACGGATCGGTTAAATGTTGGTGTGTACGGATCGGTTTCATTGAGGACAAAGCAACATTGGAGCTAAACGTTCCCCTTGAACATTTGAAATACTCCTGTTTTGAAATTATACCTACAGCATAGATCTCTCAGTAATATATATTAGGCTATACTTTGCATGTATTTACCATGTAAATGTTTCGTTTTTTTCAGATGGACGGGAGAGATCCCATGGGAACAAAACAATATTTGTTTTCATCTTTAAGGAAATGTACAGTCTGTTTTGCAGATGAATTAACTGTGTCAAACTGATTGTGCCACCACAAGAAGCTGTGGCACAATCGAGTATAGGTGCCTCAGTAATTTTGCATGAATTTACCAGGTACATTTTTTACTAATTGCGGGACTATGAAAGGAAGGGTTACCCCCAAAAAATTCAGAGTAAGTTAATTTAGCAATAGAAACCCATAAGCCTAGGGCCAATGGGCCTAGAATATAGACAATAAACTACCGGTGGAATGGTGGTGGAGCAACAGCGGGAGCATTTCGGATTACTAGTGGATCGCTGTCCCTGACGCTAATAATCCACCAGAGGTCCGCTTGGTATTCGATGTGCAAATGGCCAGGAACCCGCCAGCGGATTCGGCCGGAGGTCCGGCAGCTCGTCCATCGGAGACCCGCTGTAGGTCCGCTAGCCTTGTGTTATATTCCGCCTGAGGTCCGCCAGCTCGTCCATCGGGGACCCGCTGTAGGTCCGCTAGCCTTGTGTTATCTGGGTTTATCCCTTACCTTTGTCCAGAAACAGAAGTTGAACCAATTGCAGCAAAATAGCTAACGTTACAGGAATCATCAGTGTAACTTCTTTAGCCACTGACCACTACCATTAATGTTATATGCTGCTGCTAGTTATTGTGAGCTAACTGGCTATCCCACTCTTATTGTGCTGGATAAGTATTGGAACTGATGTGTCCAGGCGACAAGACCTATCTTCATCTATCAGACATTATTTCATGTCATTTCAATTCACAGCTATTTCAGTGGAATATAGCTTCCGTCCTACCAGTCCTTAAAGTCCAGGTTAACCCAGTTCAATTTTTTTTTGATTGATGATTAAAAATGTCTATTATATATAGTATATAAAATAAGGCTTCAAAATCGGTTAAAAATCAGCAGCATTCTCTGGTCTGAGACTGTGGGGGCGTGTCTGCTGAAGGCACCGAAGCCACACCCTCAATTGCGTGAGGAGGGGGTGTGGACGGAAGAACCTGTCAAATAGTATCGTTCTCTGGTCTGCATATTGTCACACTGGCACGCCGTCTCTTTTGTGGTAGGAAGGCACAGCTTTGTGAAAACAGAGAGGAGTTGAAATTACACTTGTCTAATGAGTGAAACGCACAGATGCTTCCTCCTAACCTACCTCCTGACAAACAACACAGGTAAAACTGTAGCTACTCTATACCAACGCGCCAGTGTTACTGCCCTTAGATGCAAAATACAAAAACAGGCAACGGGGAATATATGAGTCTGTCCCTATTTTCTCCCTGACACCTCCGGACCCATTCCTATCCCTCCCAGGCGATCCTGTCGTCCCTTGGGATCAATGGAAAAAGTTGTTTAAAATGTACCTTTTAGTCACTGGCTTGAACAGCGCTGATAGCGCGAAGAAGCGTACACTACCAGAGTTGATAATCGGGACAGACTCATCCACTCTTGTTGGCAATGTTATGTGTGAGAATAACGAGCACTCGGCTTCAACTTTCCCGCAACATATCCAACAGAACTGGAATGTTCAGCCAGTAGCCGCCGAGCACCACTTCACTGGGAGAGGGTGCGTCTTTCTCCAGCTGCAGCTGGTCTACATAACCATCCCCCTCGCTCCCGCCTCCCGGTCTCCCGCTGGAGAAATATATTGTAACCATTACCGGTGAACCCATACGCACATCAGGTGCCACAAATATGGCAGGCAGTTTCTGTATAGATAACGCTTATAGTCACAATATATCATCCGTAACGTTATTTGGTGGGTGGTCGCCTGGTCGGTGCTGCTAGCTATGTTAGCTAGACTAAGGTTATATACACACTCCCATCTGCAACAAACTACATAGCTAATGTTAGCTATAATTCCTCCTAAGATTACATATAATTCATCATAGCTGACATTACCACATAAATGTCAAGACACATATTTTGTATATTAACGTAGCAGTGTATTTTCCTATTGCTTACGTTACCTAGCTAACGTTATAACGTTAATTAGCTATAAGCACACAAGGCAGCGGTGTCGGCACCAAAGGTTGATGCGACAGGAGGAGAATGGAGGCCGGGGAGGGAGATGGTTGGCTCCGCCGAATTCACCAGGACCAGTCGTGAGTCCGTGAAATTCAAAAGCCTCATATTATAATTGCAGAAGCTTTCGGGAGTGAAATGTTTGCTGCACAGCCGGGCGCTAGCGGTGACAGACTCCTCTGTAACACCAAATGCTAACCATTTGCTTCTCATTTCAGCTTTACTCGGGAGTTGAAAGAAGGAGACCTTATCATCCCATTCCTGCTGGCATCCAGGAAGGATGCATTTTCGTTTAGTTTTATGCATAGGCATTGCTAACGAAGAAAAATTAGTTAATTCTAGACTGCTGGTTAAAACTAGCTAATTCTAGACTCAAGATTGAGCAGGAGAACCGAAGATTCAAATCCGTTCTAGCTTTATATAGTGTTAGGGCGGGGATATGCTAAGAACACCGCTCTACGTCAACAAGTACCATTTTAAGCCCGCCCAGAAAATCCAGAAATCAAAACTGGTCAAAAACACAAAACTGGTCTAACTTCACAATTCAGTACTACACATGGTTCATTCAATTTTTACATGTTATCAGCAATGCATCACTAACACATAGAATGTGTTTTCAAGCAAATCTCTGATTTTGGTTAACTGGGACTTTAACAGAAACAAGCCAGCCACGCACATAGGCCAGGCTGGACCTGGCCTGGTTGAGGACGTGCTGCTTGAAGGGTTGGGCTGAGGTAGGAGGTTCTATCTAGTGGGGCTACACCCAGGCAGAAAAATGCGCCCACTGTGTTCAATCACATCCGCATTCACGACATAATAAACACGCCACACTTCTGTGGTGCAGCAGTCAAGCTAACAACTTGATAGACGAAGTGTGAAAAATGTCAGGCCGCGGTAAGGGAGGAAAAGGACTTGGCAAGGGAGGCGCCAAACGCCATCGCAAGGTTCTTCGTGATAACATCCAGGGCATCACCAAGCCTGCGATCCGTCGTCTGGCTCGTCGTGGTGGCGTGAAGCGTATTTCTGGCCTGATCTACGAAGAAACCCGCGGTGTTCTGAAGGTATTCCTGGAGAACGTCATCCGTGATGCCGTGACTTACACCGAGCACGCCAAGAGAAAGACCGTCACCACCATGGATGTGGTCTACGCTCTGAAGCGCCAGGGACGCACCCTGTACGGCTTCGGCGGATAAGCGTGTTCTGGATAATTTGTCGCATACCGACCCAACGGCTCTTTTAAGAGCCACCCACATCTACAACTAAAAGCCATGTCTCTATGTCGAATGCTCAGTCATGCGCAATAGATGCTCATAGTATATGTATGAATACATTTTATTTAAAAGCTCCAGATTAAGTATAGTAAGATATTCTAAGTGCTGTACACATTTGCAGCTCACGAGCGGTAGCGTTAATAAAATCAGCCGAGTGCCGTTATCGAATTACCCCTACTAACACACGCAGGTTGCGCAAACGTTCGACATACGGCCGCTATAGGTGACGATTCGTCTGCGCCGCGTGCGGAAATTACGCGGCCATTTACGGAAACGCGAGATCTGCCGTTTAGTAGACGCTACGTAAGAACGACACGTCATTCCGAAGTTGCGGCCGCGTGCAAAGAACGCACGTGATCACGTGGGCAGGAACCTCCGTTATAAACTCACTTGGCTGACACTAGATTTACAGGTATTTATATGACTTGGTCTGCACGTCTTTTTCGCACGGTGCAAATATGGTCACTTACTTACTAAACCCTGACCACTGGCTATATTTAGCATTTGCAGTACCACTGGCTATATTTAGCATTTGCAGTACCACTGGCTATATTTAGCATTTACCAGTACAAAAACGAATTAATGCTATATGGGGATTTAGCAGCAAGCATTATGATACAAACCAATATAAGACTGAACAGTTTAGAACATTTTATTACACAAAGTACATTACAAATTAAAAGTATACATATTTACAAGGATGAGGTTTACGGTCTGTCACATTACGCATAGCCAGAAAAGCAAAAAAAAGCATGTACAAGCTCTGGCTAGCAACCCATTATCTGACAATTGCAAAAGTTCTAAAAACAAAAATGAAACAGTGCGCATTCTGTGGCAGGCAGACCGGGAACAGACCGTTGTATCCCACAAAAAAAAGGTTAAAATTTACAAAAACTATTTACAAAAAAGGCATCCATCCTGGCAGGCTGGAAAGGCAGGTTTAGGGAGACGGGCTGGGGGTCACCCACATCTGAGTCGAGGGTCTGGGCAGAAGAGGTCATCCTCATCTGAATACTCCACTGTGGTCAGGGCTGGAGCTGCGGTCAGGGGCTGGGCTGGGGAGGTCAGCTGGGCTGGAGCAGATGCCTAAGGACATAATGAAATGGCTGTAAAAGCAAGTCGCATACGTTCATTGGAAGCGTGCCATGTCACTGGATACGAGAAAATTAACTGCCTGACATCACATACCTTTTTGCATCGAGCAGGGGCATGTTTCAGCATCTCCTGCAGCTGGGCAGACACTTGATGGCAACCCTGCTGGAGCTGTTGGTCTCACAGGCGATGGCATCAGAGAACTACCTGAAAACCAGAGGATAAAGGGATGAGCAGGAAACTATGGTGCTGGCGTCGTAGTGATTCTGGCATAAGGGGAAGAATCAACTCGACATCAGACATGTCAGACCCTGACCTGGTCTGGCCGGGGTGCTAATCGCTGATGCATGCTGCTCGTGCCTGGACGTCTGAAGGGCTGAAGGGCCTGGGCTCACAGCGCCTTGGCTCAAAGGACCCGGGCGATGAACATCTACTGCCGAGTAGTGAGATGTGAGATGAGCGAATTAGTGAACTGAGTACATGAGTCTTCAGACAGTCCTGAGTTAACTGTAAGTGTGCAAATATGCATAGACATTTCACCAACACAAACATGCATGGATACCTGCATTGATAACTGGCAGAGCAGGCCTTCCGGCTCTGGCACCTGGCATAGCTGGTCTGGTCTGAGTTCTGCCGACCGGCTGCCTGGGCACTGGAACATATAGTAGAGGTAAATTAGCTCAGATTAGTCAACTCAAGTAGTACTCTTTTGGGACTGTTGAATGCACTTTATTATATTACCTTCGTCACTGGAGTCATAGCGTGTGTTGAGCTGTCTCTTCCTTGTGTCTTGGGAGTTAATCCATTGATGACTGCTGCTCAAACACCTTCGCCAAGGCACTGGCTACTTCATAATGCTCTGTGTGTTCCTCAGCAGAGACAGAGGTTGTCATGGCTCCTCTTGATGTGCTTGTGGAGGTAGATCTGGGAGGTATAGGAGAATGGGCACTCAGAGCAGGAGAACACCCAAGTCTTGCACAGCAATGAGAGAGACCATTAAAAAGGATTATCTCACCTGTAGTACAAGTTCAAATATAGAGTGATTATACGTCATTGTAAATGAGAGCTTACTCTCAATTGATTCACGAGGTTAAATAAAGATTGAATGAATATGTAGCTAGTGGGGGGTTACAACCACACAACTGTGGAGAGAGAATGAGACACTTGGTTCCCTCCTCTACTGGTGTTCATGGCCATGGCCACACACCTGGAATACTCCAACCCTGATTTAAAGGCATAAAAGTGGGGAACACATTCTTGAGACGGTTCCTAAAACTGGAGGGAGAAAAAACGGGAAAATGATCTTACCTCTCCTCATCACTCACTTCTGCATGGGGCTGAGCTCTACCCTGTCAGCAGTGGCAATACATGGGATAGCGGCTCAGCACACAGGAGAACTGCACAGAGAGGAAGGAGGAGAGAGAAAACCAACAACAAAAAAGGCAAGAAGGGTTAATAACGGAGCGAATCTTGCAAGTTTGCACTACAGGGAAGCAATTGCTCAATTTCCCTGATATTGTGGCGTCACTGGCGTCAGTGATGCGTCTTATGAATCTCACATGTCTACCGCTAACTCAATATCAATATTCCCATTTGTTTATCCCGTCTATGGAAACGTATGTGCATTTGTACTTACGTGTGCCTGCCTATATTGATGATCGGGTGTTTCTCCACCTAAGGGCTGGCCAGACAGAACCATCAGAGACCATTGGGCTGAGCTGAGGAGAGAGCGACATGTTAGAGTGTATGTGTGCATATGTATATGGTGCTCTTCTGTTAATACTCATGAGGGCATTCAACTGAACAAGACTCACAGAGCCTGTGGTGCTGTCCCAGGACTGCCCCTGGCCACGCCTGTCCCCGTCTTAGCGCCTCTTCCTGCCCCGCTCACCTGCTTCTTGCTCAGTTCAAACAAGAACTGGGAGGTTGGCAACTGAGAGCATGGGAGGGGAGAGAGGGAGAGAGAGAGAGAAAGTGGGTGGGTGACCCTCTCGTTGGCTGACATGCACACTCCACAGGACCACGTGCCAAAAGCCAAGATGGCTGCTATAACAAATCCTGCTAGCTAGCCTAGCTCCGTTGTTGGGGCTTCTTGTATTCTGTTAACGTTAAAATCGGAAAAATGAATGCCTAAAAACAAACACATACTAACGGTGTCGTGGGTTAATGCAAAATCAATGAGTAAGCTAATTATCGCATTTTATTCCAAGCGATGAAACAGTACGAACGTGCAGGAGCTCGCGCGAGCCTTCTAGACTCGAGAAGACTCCACCATGCCCGTAATTAGGAAACAATGGCCCACAACAACACTTCACAAAAGTTATAGTGTACACAACTGAAATATTCTCACGTTGCCAAGCCAACATTATAATTTAAGCTACAATTACACAAAAGCGAACGTTTTAACAATAATTGCGAGAGTAATTTTACGTAGGCTACTTAGCTAGCCATGTACAGAAAAAGGCTAATCACGTTAGCTGGCTAGCTAGTTAGCTAACATTGGAAAGAGAGCATCTGCATAATAGATAATCATTACAAAAGGGTAGCTTGCACATAACGTTGGTGTTTTATCTGGGACGATACCAAAATACATAGTATGTATACATTGAAATTGAGATACTTACATGATCTGTGTTGTCGACACAAAGACAGCATGTTGGTCTTTCTCAATCATTTCTTTTTCAAACGGAGCGGAAGTTTCCAAGTGTGTCTTCTTCGCTGGGTTTAGTGGCGGATCGCAAACAACTTTAATGTGCATACCGCCACCTACTGGCACAGAGTGTGTAACTTGTTTGTCTAGTTATTCAATTGTGTCACCTAAGAAAGTAGCCCAATGCCTTGCATTCTACGTTCACTGCTCAGCGTTCATTGCTCACATTTAGGTTGCAAAATTAGGAGTTTATTCATAGGCATATTTTTTATCATTATTTTTATTAGGCCTAGACTGCAAATCTTTAGTGTTAATATTTACTGTAAATGAGAAATTACACACAAAACAGACATGCAGGATTTCTCCTCATTATTACAATTCTGTAAATGTATGACTTCAAAATTTATTTTAAAACCTAAGTAATTTACAAATGTTCTGACCCACTGTGACACATTTCCAATAAAGTCAGATTGGGACTGTGATGTAACCACATTGTCACGTTATTTAATTACATCGTAGTTACGGATTTAAGCAGCAGTGGCGGCTACGTTCCCTTACAGTGTACTTGAGGACGGCTATTTTGCGACTGAAAAGGCAAGTGTCAGCTAGGTGTCAGCTAGGTCCGCTGCTGGTGACGTCGCAAAGTTACCACAATTACACCAATGTGTCCCGTCAGTTTTACGTACTGTGTTAGTAGGGACGTCAACAATTAAAGTAAGACCATCAGCTAGCGGAGTTTCTAAGAGGAAAAGACGTTTTCGCCGTTAATCCGATTGGAATTGTGTTACAATGAATTGTTGTAGCTTGTAGTCCGCAGGGCAAGTAGCCTAGCCTAGGTCTCCCACTCAAATCGTCCGGGACGGCTTGGAAGTCCAGTTTCTATTGTGAAATATTTGTTTTCGCGTCGAGTGTGGCTGCGAGGCAATGCAAGAATGGCTGCTCCCCCCAACACTGCTGGCATTGTTTTCCTGTAGAAGAGGGTTGAATCCCACTCAACTGTCACCCACCGTAATGGGCTACTAATAGTCTAGAATCAGTCTACATGGTCATATTTCGTGATCGGCTACCGACGGGGATAACTCACTATCAATCGTAAATATCGCCGTCGACCAAGCCTGCGATCCGTTTACTCTAACGTTACCGGGGGGCTTAGAAGAATAAGAAAACGCGCGCAATGCCCCAGGCTTAGAGAACTGCATTGATCCCCAGAGAGATGGTCAACAAATTACACATTCGGGGATCAATTACAGCACGCATCCCGAGCACACAATGTATATGAACATTAAACAAAAATCTACCACCATGGAATTGCATTATTTTATAGAATATGTGGGTGGCTCTTAAAAGAGCCTTTGGGTAGATTGGAGCGTGAAAAGCCGCCTCTTTACTTGGAGCTGGTGTACTTGGTCACAGCCTTGGTGCCCTCGGACACGGCGTGCTTGGCCAGCTCACCGGGGAGCAGCAGGCGTACGGCGGTCTGGATCTCCCTGGAGGTGATGGTTGAACGCTTGTTGTAGTGCGCCAGGCGAGATGACTCTCCGGCAATGCGCTCGAAGATGTCGTTCACAAAGGAATTCATGATCCCCATGGCCTTGGAGGAAATGCCGGTGTCGGGGTGGACCTGCTTCAGGACTTTGTACACGTAGATAGCGTAGCTCTCCTTCCTCGACTTTCTGCGCTTCTTGCCGCCTTTGACAGCGGTCTTCGAGACGGCTTTCTTAGAGCCCTTCTTGGGCGCGGACTTAGCTGCCGGTTCGGGCATTTTTCTAGATGTCGTTGCTTCTCAGGAACCAATGTAAAACTGCGGGTAGTCACCCGGTATATGTAGGGGGAGTATGCAAATGTTTAGGCAAGGCTCCCGTCATTATCTGCGTTGAACTCTGACGTCCTCGTTTCCCCAACGAACCAAATTGACCGCGCATGCTCAGGAACTCGCTCACCCCCCAGCCCACTTTCCCTGCTGTGGGGCGTGTGGTCTGACATCACTTTATTGGATGTAGCAGTGCCGCCATTGTGGAGTGTTAATTAAAAAGTTAATTATTTGAGACACACATACGGACATTTTCTCCATAGTCATCCATTGTTGAAGCATTTTGTTTACACCTCCCACCCACATTTGTTTGCACCTCCCAACCATTGGCATATAATGGGCGAGTGGCGCGTGAAGACTTTGTAAGCAAAATGAAGGCATTTGCAGAAAATAAAGTCAGTGTTTAATAATGACTCCGTTGAATTTAAAATACATTGTTGAGTTTAAATATATCATTGGAGATGAGTTTTGTGAATTTTGAAGCGCTTAGCCTAGTTGATTCTCAGGTCAGTGTTGAACCTAGCATGACACATCACAGGACAGCTTTCTCAAAATCTGGCAAACGACAAACCCTGATATGTCCACAAGGACACCAAAGCAGGTTGCTAGGTAGCCTAGATATGGTCACACTAACAAAAGGACACGGTCTGCAGTTGGATTGTTATTCCTTACTCAACTTACTTTTAATCCTCTTGGTTGGTTGAGGAACATAAGGCTGTGACTCTCTGCTTCCATCTGGACCTGTCCTGTGCAGCATGTTGTGTCTTGTCCCAAGTTAGGTAGCCATTTTTAGTTCCGAGCTCACAGTTCTTCGCCAGGTTGTTTTTGGCCTCCCTTGTTTCCTCTGAAATTCCACCCCCCTAAAAGTCCTGTCAGCATTTGGCCCAGGGCACCATGTTGGCATTGGGCATTTTGGGGTATTTCCATAAGAGCTCCACTGCACACTGTCGCTCTCACCGTTATCACTCCTCACTGATATCAGCAGCCAGTTGTTCTGACAGGCGTGTTCCCCATATTCTTTTAATGACTTGTTCACAGTCATAAATCTCAAAATTGGCTGCAAAGCCTAGAAAACAAAACTGTTCCACAGTAGACATCATTCACTATTGCATCGTAGATAGCTGTAACTGCTTGACTGAGTGTAGCGATTTATTTGCAGCTGCCTATAGGCTACAGTGGTGAATTTAGAAGGTTTAAGTAGTCTTCACATGCCTTAGAAATAAACTATAGCCTATGCACTCTGTGTATCTCAATGATGGATGATTCAACACTGGCAGAGTAGGCCCTGTGTGTGCAAATCAGAAGCTGGGCCTTGGCTGTCACAGAGTAGCGGCAGGGCAGACTAAGGACACCAGACTAGGGTGCTAAGGTAGCCTAGTGCGTAAGGACTAGGAATTGAGGGACCATATGACAGGCATATACATTAGGACTTGAACAAAGGATATTAAAACTAAAGTTTGTAATGAACAGACTTTGAAGAGTGGACAGGGAGGGATGACCGTGGCCCACAGAAAGTGACCCCAATAAGGTGTAAATCGGCACCAGACAGCTGAATCAACTGTATTGGACAGAAGGCACTGCCCTAAATTATAATAAGATGAACCATCACTCTGAAAAGCCACCTGTGACAACTGATAGAAGCAGCCTGTGACAACTGATAGAAACAGATAGCCTAGATTATACAACTGTTAGGCATATGTGCGAAGGGCATCTCTCCTGCAGGACACTCACTGAGACTCTATTCTCTGTATGAGACTATTCTCTGCAAACACCTTCTGTTGTTCGCCTCTGGATTCTCGAGTTTCTACTCATGTTGTTAGCAATAGTCTAACATGGTAGGCTATAGGAGATTGATTCTTAGCAGTTCCCGCTTAGTCACTTATCTTGTTAATCACTGTAGGCGTAAATACTGTGCTCAAGAACACAATCTTGCTTGAGATAAACATTTCTAGAAACTAAGCCAAATTTATTTCATTCTGCCTCGACCACGCCTATTCACATCAGGTAGGCTCGTTCAGAATCCCAAATCCCACAGCCCAGAAAGAGCTAATTGCTCATATCACTCAACAATAAGCACCTACATGTCCTTCCATGTAGGCTATAGGCCTATCTTCACTACATGGGCTGCGATAGTATAGGATAGGCGACTGGGCTCCTGCGTTCTCTATAATTCTCATGGCACAATAGCCTAGCCACTCAAGATGCGATTCAGACATTTTTAGAGCCAGGTCATCAAATTCAGTAAAAAGGAAACGAGGAGTGTGTGTTGTGATGGTTGCTTGTCACTTTTTGCAATCCTATGTAATGCAGCCGGTGCGCCTCAGGTCACTTCACTGCATAGGCTACCAACCAAACGAGGACATTGCCCCAGACGAGGGCTGTAATAGGCGACAGACAGTCCAAAAAGACCAGGCGGAGTCATTCTGCAGGGAATCCAAATGTGAATCACCCAGGGAGGGCGAAAGGTAGCCTATACACACGGGCAGACACCAGCTTGATAGGGACCAGGTCTCAGCCCCAGTTTCAACGCTGTGCTTTACGCACCCCAAAAGAGACCCCGTTTAAAAGCATAGGCACCGCTTCTGTGTACCTTAAATCATTTTAGCCCCTTGCCAGACAACTTGTCTCACTGGGCAACGATTTCTGTCCATAATCGCATGCACTTTTAGACATTTTAGGAGTCAAATGCCACTGGAAACCTAGTGCGCACGGCTCCATCCGAGAGATCAACGGCGGTGTTTTTACCCGGTCGCGAATAAACAGACGAGGCCGCCGCCTCCCAAACAACTTTATTTCGAACGACAAATAGGCTGCTGCTGTCACATTCGCTTTCGGACTTGTGCTCCACTCCAACTTTGATTTTTAGCCCTTTATACACCAGGAGAAAACACAGGAGGAACATCATTTTGGTAACCGAGAGCTCCTCGGTGGTGGAGCTGAGTCCACACGGTTCTCATGGCGCGTTTAAGGCCAACCCCTCGCAGCGTCGAGGACTCACAGTCAGCAGGACCGACATACAGTACGTGTGTGATACCGCAGAGCAAACTCAAGATAGACATGGCAGAAGTCGCCCCAGCTCCCGCAGCCGCCGCTCCGGCCAAGGCACCCAAGAAGAAGGCAGCAGCCAAGCCCAAGAAAGTGGGACCCAGCGTCGCCGAGCTGATCGTCACGGCTGTTTCCGCCTCCAAGGAGAGGAGCGGTGTCTCCCTGGCAGCGGTCAAGAAGGCACTGGCTGCCGGCGGCTACGACGTGGAGAAGAACAACTCCCGCGTCAAGATCGCCGTCAAGAGCCTCGTCACCAAGGGCACTTTGGTACAGACCAAAGGAACTGGCGCCTCCGGATCTTTCAAGATCAACAAAGCAGCCGAGGCGAAGGTAAATAAGCCAGCTAAGAAGCCCGTCGCCCCGAAGGTCAAGAAGGTAGCCGCCAAGAAGCCCGCTGCAGCCAAGAAGCCCAAAAAGGCCGTGGCTAAGAAGCCTGCAGCCGCCAAGAAATCTCCCAAGAAAGTCAAGAAGCCCGCAGCTAAAAAGGTGGCAAAGAGCCCCAAAAAGGCCAAGAAGCCCGCGACACCCAAAAAAGCCCCAGCCAAGAGCCCCAAGAAGGCCGTCAAGCCCAAAGCTGCCAAGCCCAGGGCTGCCAAGGCGAAGAAGGCAGCCCCCAAGAAGAAGTAAACGTCTTCTTTCTGTCCTCTTTACCGTTACAAAGGCTCTTTTAAGAGCCACCCACCCATCCATAAAAGCGCATCTCCATGTATGGCCACCGGATTCACGCGGGCGCAAATCCAACAGTAATAATTCCGATACAAAGCACTTAATCTAATGGTACTGAAAACGTGCTGCACACGCTGGTGTTTCATTATAATACACTTCCACAGCACTGGTAATGGGAGGCTGAATTTCAACTGTAGGGTAAAACTCATTATCTGATGCATGCTCATGGTCAACTGGCGTGCACGGGGATCAGATGGACACGTAGTTTATTCAACATTGTCTTTTTGGCGCCTGAAATGAGAGGAGTAGTGAGAGAGCGGCGGACCAGCGCAGGCCGTGGGCGCGTTCGTAAGGATCAGGACTGCGCAGTCGATGATCAGAGCTGATCGCCGCCATGCTGTGACCCTTTGCATTGTGGCTAAATTCCGTCCCGACTCGCTCCAACGTGATACGTACTTTGTAGGGTTATACATTATTGAAATTACAAACTAAAATAATTAGTAAAACTGTATTTTGAGAAACGCCCATAGACATGCATGCATTCTCTCTAAGTCTAAAGCGACGTACAATGTTTTGAGTTGGGGTTAAGGGGCACAGCGGTAGGTAATATTTTTTTTTAATTTGTTGGTCTTTACAGATCAAACAGAATCATTGTAGTTTGATGGTGTGCATGAAACCAGGGAAAGGAGGGAGTAGGTTAATAGCCCTGTTGCTCTTTTCTGTCCATTATTGTATAAGTCTACGAGGAGATCAAGCCATTTATACAGGGACGTCTATTTATTAGGGAGGACAAACTAGGTCATTCATGCAGCACACTTCATACACAGGCAACACGAAGCGTTTCAATTAAACACGTTTTAAATTAAAACAACCAAGAGAAATACAACTATGCCCAATAACGGTATTACATGCTGTAAAACCTGCAGCCGGCAACGTCCGTGGAATAACTAAGCGAATGTGCCTCAACTCGGGAGGTGGCCCACGTAGTCGCAAGTAACGGAGAACACGAGTGGGAAACGCATTCCAGAGGACAATGGAAATACACTTTGCGCTTTTAAGGATTGAAGTGGGTGGCTCTTAAAATAGCCTTTGGGATTATTGGGAGAATTCACGTCAGTGGCGATTTCACTTGGCTTTGACAGCCTTCTCGGTCTTCTTGGGGAGAAGCACTGCCTGGATGTTGGGCAGCACGCCGCCCTGGGCGATCGTCACGCCTCCGAGAAGTTTGTTGAGCTCCTCGTCGTTGCGGACAGCCAGCTGGAGGTGACGGGGGATGATACGAGTCTTCTTGTTGTCGCGGGCAGCGTTGCCGGCCAACTCCAGGATTTCAGCAGTCAGGTACTCGAGCACAGCGGCCAGGTAGACCGGTGCACCGGCTCCCACACGCTGGGCATAGTTGCCTTTACGGAGAAGTCTGTGAACACGACCCACCGGGAACTGGAGACCGGCGCGGGATGATCGGGTCTTGGCCTTGGCCTTTGCTTTGCCTCCTGTTTTCCCCCTTCCGCTCATTTTCAGTATATAAGTAGTTTAGAAACTCAATTATGTGAAACAACGGCGGTCGGATTTTTATATGTAAAGTGGCGCCCTTTTGCTTTTGTCGCTTTATCCAATCCCAGTCTCCGTGTTAATAGCCAATGGGGAGAAGGAGGCGATAGCCAGCCAATGAAGTCGCCCAGAGAGGCTGTCCAATCAGCGCACGGCAGCGGGCGTTATAAAATAGGCACATTACGTTCTTGAAAGCTTTAACTTCGACTCTCGGAGAAGAAAGCTGAAATCATGGCCAGAACCAAGCAGACCGCCCGCAAATCCACCGGTGGCAAAGCCCCGAGGAAGCAGCTCGCCACCAAGGCGGCTCGTAAGAGCGCACCCGCCACCGGCGGTGTGAAGAAGCCTCATCGTTACAGGCCCGGCACAGTAGCCCTGAGAGAGATCCGTCGTTACCAGAAGTCAACCGAGCTTTTGATTCGTAAGTTGCCCTTCCAGCGCCTGGTGAGGGAAATCGCTCAAGACTTCAAGACCGACTTGCGCTTCCAGAGCTCTGCTGTTATGGCCCTGCAGGAGGCCAGCGAGGCGTACCTGGTCGGCCTCTTCGAGGACACCAACCTGTGCGCCATTCACGCCAAGAGGGTAACCATCATGCCCAAGGACATCCAGTTGGCCCGCCGCATTCGCGGAGAACGCGCTTAAAATGGTCTGAGTTGCTTCAACATCCCCCAAAGGCTCTTTTAAGAGCCACCTCATTATCTCTAATGATAAAGCCAATGTGTTCCTATTGTTACCTGCACAGTCTAGTGTGTCCTAATAGGAGTAGGTTGGACTGCTAGTTCTACTACACTGTCCATTCACCACCGTCATGACATCTACGTATACAATGCAATTATTTTTGTACATTGACTTTACGCCGAGCCATGCATTTTAGCCTGTACCGCCTTTTTTGACACCCACGAAGAGAACTTGGAACGGAATGAAAGTCAGACTTTAGTCCCTTCCAGCATTTGATTACAGCCTCAGAGTATGAACATCGTTTCAAAATGGTTTATTCAAACACTAGTAACATGCTTTGTTTAGCGTATGAGGTGGTTTAAACAAGTGAATAGCCGTTCAATCTATTTTAACGTGATGGGAAAACCACAGCAAAGTGAGATTAAGGTTGTTTTTTTGTCTTGTTTCTTTTTCCTCCTGCGTTGTGGTATGTTACAGGTGGACTATTTAAGTGTACCATACCTAAACAATACCACAAAGCGGGGAAAAAACAGTCACAAGCAACAAAAAAGCCTTTTTGCTCCCTCTAGTGGCTATAGTTATAAATTACATTCTGCTACAGATATGGATTTCCATCAACTCTATCTTTTGACTGGTGCCTGTCTTTACCTGTCTTTTGGCAACCCCTATGTCTTCTCCTCATTTGGATAGTTGAGAACAGATTGTAGCACAGCTAAGACAGACCTCCATCCTGTCAGTCACAGTGTGAGATAGTAATGTTCCCTCCACGGTTCCCTCAGGTCAAATGGGAGCTGAAGGAGGTGGGTGTTGATGGTCCCCAGTCCCCAGCCCAGTAGGTTCAGCTGCAGCACCACAACACCAGTGGCACACACATTTTTAATCCATACATACAGTTCACCTGTGTATTTACATGGAACCCATATATTGTATTGCATATTATATCGACCTAAACCTATTTCATATCGCTTGAATGTGGCTGTTGTAACAGTGCAATTTCCCCTCTGGAATTAATGAAGTACCTGCCTGCCCTGAAAATGGACTACTGTTAAATCAGTTGTCTCTGCATTACCCCTGTACAGGGGTCCGAGACCTGCCCTCCTGTAACGGGAACTTACCAGCCCAGCGACTTCTCGTTCGTGTTGGTTTCTAATAGATAGTTTAGGCAGGTTAGAAGAAGATTTGTCTATAGCTTCTAACAGTCTTTCCCAGAGCCCACCCTGCCTACGCTCCAGCAGCACCCCCTATGACCTGAGAGGTGACACCTGAGTGTAAACGACACTGGTGTGTCGTTTACAAACCAGGGCAACCTATAAGAATAACAATGCATGCATCACCTAACATTTCACATCACCTAACATTTCACATAAAGTACCATACAGATGACGCAAGATAACTTTACTTTTTATAATGCTCAATAAATGATTTATTTAGAAGAACATTGCTAGAGGCAGATTCATGCCATATGCAGGGCATTATCAAATTACATCACACAACAATTGGCAACATGGTTGGAGAGATTCTATAAAGATGGCCTATCATACCCTATATGGACAAAAGCTGTTATAGCTGCAAACGGGGGACCAACTCCTTATGAATGCCTATGAATTTAGAAAGGGATGTCATAAAAGCTCCTCTAAGTGTAATGTGTAGACAAAATACTTTTGTCCATATAGTGTATATAAAAAAAAAACTATCAGTGCTTCTTACCTACAGGACCAAACACACCTCATGTGAGAGATATTGTGGTGACGAGATCAATCAAGCAATCAATCAATCAAAGCTTTATTTGTATAGCGTATTTCATACACAGAGGCAACACAATGCGCTTTACAGAGAACAAGGGAGGTGGGCATAGGCCCCACCCCTACATATTCCAGAGGGAAGCAAAAAAAAAAAAACAGTATCACCCAGGGAGAGAAAAGTGAGCTGTAAAAATTATTCCCTGACCCCTCTCAACAAGATGATCAAGCAAGCTCCTGGAGTATGTTTGTCCAACTGTTAAGAACATTTATAGAGCAATAAATTACATTAAATTACATTTTCAGAGCAAAAGGGGCTAAAAAGATCATAGGAGAGACATGGTAAACACTGGTGTATGTCTGTGTGAGCGTGAGTGTGCCTGGGTCCAGGTAGAGGCAGAGGTCGGGGGTAGGGTGGGGGTGGGAAAAGGATACGGACCCGGGTTAGGGTGAGGGGAAGGGGGACTGGTACCAGGTCCAGGCTTAAAGTGGACTGGTGTATGTCTGTGTGTACGTGTGTGTGTGTGTGTGTGTGTGTGCGTGTTACCTAAATACTACTCACTTTACCGAGACCAATGGGAGGGTGGGCATAGTTCCCACCCCTACATATTCCAGAGGGAAGCAACAAAAAAAAAAAACAGTTTCACCCGGGGGCCAGAAAAGTGAGCCGTAACAATTATTCCCTGACCTCTCTCAACGAGACGATCGAGCAAGCTCCTGGAAAATGTTTGTCTATTAAACTTATACAGAGCAGTAAACATGGGCTAGATACTTCATAAGAGAGACATGACTAACAGGAGAGTGCACAAATAGTTACAGAGAAGTTGTCTACATGGTAGGCCATTATGTATTAGCTATCACCGTAGTCTATAATATGATATTTGAGTGAATCATATAACAAAGCACAATAAGCACTTATTATAACAGGCTCATAGAGAATGCCGCAAGGCAGAGGTGGGGAAACAGAAAGCGGAGAGCCAAGGGTAAAACATGGGTAGGGTTGGGTGGGTAGGGACAGCTGACGACACAGTGTGGGAAGGAGGAGCCAGTGGTCCGGTTCCAGTTCCTGCTTGGTTGTTGCCTACTCACCTTCCCGTATCCTGTATCACCTGCACCTCATCCCTCATTACCCTTAGCATTAAAGGAGTAGTAAAGTGAAAAATCATGTTTAGCCCTGTTTTAAGGTTACTTATGATCATATACAATGGTTCAGATCAAAAAGTTGACAAAACTAGCACGTTTGAGAAAGTGATGATTGCTCTACCACCGTTTTGGTCAGACAATGGATGTTGGTGGGCACCGTGAAAAATCATTCAAAAAACATGTTAAACTCTCAATTTCAAAGACAGCCAAATGGTCGGGCTGGAGAGGGATATTTCTCAGGGAACCCCGCCCCTCGAGCACTCGCTGGCATCCCACCTGGTCCCGGGGGCCTCATGGGCGTCCAGTAGGACAGCGCAGCTACCTGGGGCCAAGGCGACACAATGAGTTTAACATGTTTTTGAATGATTTTTCAAGGTGCCCACCCACATCCATTGTATGACCTAAACGGTGGTAGAGCAATTATCAGACTTTCTCAAAAGTGCTAGTTTTGTCAATGTTTTGATCTGAACCATTGTATATTATCATAAGTAACCTTAAAACAGGGCTAAACATGCATTTTCCCTTTACTACTCCTTTAAAAAAAATAATCCGGCTCAAAGTGGGCTAAGCTAAACCGGCTATATCTGGTATATGTTTAGCCTAGACTTCTATTACACGTATTTTGCTTGCTGGGCAGCGTGAGTCACATCTGCTTTAGCAGGAAAAGACTGCGGCTCGAGCCGGTCTTTTAGCTGCAGCGAGACCTGCCGTGGTCAATTCTGACTCTTTCACAGAAGACCCAGCGGCTCTAGCCGAGAACATTACAGTAGCTGAAACAGGAGGAGATGCGGACTGTACATGACAACCAGGATAACGTTGCTTTGTGTTTGCTTTATGGGCAGCGGTTGATGTGCCTACACCCCCCCCCCCCGGGGCAGCTGTAGCTCAGGAGATAGAACGGGTCATCCAATGATCATCGGCTCGGCTCCTTCTGACGACATGTCGAAGTGTCCTTGGGCAAAGTGAACACTGAACCCCAAATTGCTCCCAATGAGCAGGCTAGCACCTTGCATAGCAGCTGCCGCCATTGGTGTGTGAATGTGTGTGTGAATGGGTGAATGAGAGGACATTGTAAAGCACTTTGGATAAAAGCGCTATATAAGTGCAGTCCATTTACCATTACCATTTACTTCATTCCTCAACAGGGAAACTTGCTCACCACCGCTCTTAACACAGCGTGGTGTGGGCACACCACCACCATCAATAGGTGCGTCTCTTCTTAACCCAAGCCGGAAGCGGAGCGGTGGGCGCGCTTGAAGACGCCGGTCCGGTCCCGGCACCCTGGGCGAGGTAGGCAGGGGGAGGTCGCGGGGGAGGAGCCGCGCGCGCAGTCCAGGAGCCCGGGCGAACCGGTCCATGGGCCGTAGCGGGGCGGGACCCCGTGGCAGGTTGTTTAACCTTGACGTGCCTGCACACTGCGCTCCCCCGGAGCAGCGAGGTGGCGAGCGAGGAGGAGCCGGTCCTGCTCCTGGTTGCGACACTGCTCCAGGATGTTAGACACAGCCGCCCCAAACAACCCCTCCCTACTGACCGGTGAGTTGAGGAGGACACCTTTGTTTATCTCGCGCAGACGAGTCAGGGAGAGCCATAGGTGGCGCTGCTGCACCACCGACATGGCCATCACTCTACCCAGACAGGAGGCAGAGACTCTCACAAGCTGAGCAACGGCTCCGGCGGCTTCGGCCATCTCCGCTCTCCTGTCTTCATCCATAGAGGTGGGGGTTTGCTCCATAGCCAGCTGGCCGATGTAAATGGCCACCATAGCAATAGAGGAGGAGGCAGCCACGGCCTGCACGGCCAGCGAAAAACGCAGGGTTGTCTTGTCCTTGACGTCCAGTATGAGAGGCTTCCTATCCGAGCCCCAGGCGGAGGAACCAGGCACCAGGACCACTGCGATGTCGGGTTCCAGGGGAGGAGAGACGATAGGTGCTACAGCAGTCCAGCCGGTTACCCTCGTTAGCTCTGCTGAACTGCTGAAGCGGACATCTGATCGCCAACGGCCGCTCCCATTCAGCCTCGACGAACGCCTCCAGGTTGGGCATAGCCGGCAGGAGACGAGAAGCAGGCTGGGAGGGACGCCCGTAGCAGACGGAGCTCCACAGGGTGAGCCCAGCAGTCGCAGCAGCCTCCAGTATGGGGATGCCAAGGTGATGCGTGGCTCTACCCAGCAACCGGGGCAGGTCGCGGTCGAAGGAACCCTGCCCCGGGAAGGAGGAGCCACTAGCTGTAGTGGCTTCTAAGGCAGAGGGACCTTTGTCTGCCTCGGAGAGCTCTTCCTCATCATCAGGCGGGAGGAAGAGCATCGGGGTTGTCGGTTGTTGCGGGGGCACGCCGATGTCCTCGCCGTCGACCGCGCCGACCAGCTGGGCCAAAACTTCAGTCTCCAGCGTCGGCGGAGCGAAGAAATGCGACGAATGCGACGAAAAGAAAGCAAATGAATTAATGCTATCCTAAATGAGAACGGGGAAGTAATAACAGATGAATCTAAGATGAGACACACGGTCAAATAAATCTTTGATAAGATGTATGACGAACTCCCCTTCGAGGAATCGGCTACAAAAGACTTCTTGACATCTGCGGATTTATGTAAATGTGAAGATCCCACCTCACTCACTGATGAAATAAAAGCAGATGAAATTCAACAGGTACTTAAACAACTGAATAAGCAACGTGCGCCTGGAAAAGATGGCCTGCCGGCAGACCTATATCAGGAAATTAGTTACGAGGTCTCCCCACTGCTGGTCCGGGCCTTCAACGAAGGAATCAAACAGGGCATCCTTCATGAGTCCTTCTATAAAGGAGTAATTACTCTATTATATAAAAAAGGAGACGAAAGAAATATCAACAACTGAAGGCACTTAACTTTAACTAACACTGATTACAAGATCTATGCAAAGCTTTACCTAGGTAATGATGAACCGGCTTCAAAGCTGCCTGGACGCATTAATAGAAAAAGAACAAACCTGTGCAGTTAAAGGCAGATTAATGTGGGACAACTTGTGCATACTGCGAGAAATTCTGCACCAGAAGACAGGAAATTGATTTTATATTGTAGCTTTGGATCAAAAGAAGGCTTTTGACTTGATTTCAAGGAACTATTTATGGCAGACAATGGAACATTTTGGTTTCCTTGTGGCATTTGTCAACATGATTAAGTGCATGTATGCCAAAACAATGTGTCAAGTTAACATAAACTGTCATTTGACAGAGGAAATAAGCATAAAGAGGGGAGTGAAGCAGGGCTGTCCTCTTAGAAGCGCATTGTACGTGTTGGCAATAAGCCCTCTGATGAAAATAATTAAAGATGATGCGCGCCTAAAGGGAATTCCTCTGGCTGGGCAAGAGAGATCCATCATTTCTGCTTACGCGGATGACGTTACAGTTTTTATAATATCACAATCTGAACTTGACATTGTAAAATAACATTTTAATTTATATGAGTCAGCTTCAGGAGCCACTCTAAACCAAGAGAAATCAGAGGCAGTATGAATAGGGAAACCCGGCATGGAAACTCCCTTCGATATACAAATAAAGGATGAAATTTAAATATTGGGCTTAATAGTAAGTAACGAAGATTCTGCACAAAGGAACTGGGACAATAAAGAGATTGAGATTAAAGAAGTAAATAAATGGACAAATAAAAAAACTACATTCAAATCAAGGATCAACATCATGAAAATTTTCATTTTAAGCAAAATGATGTTTTTGAGTACAGTGTTTCCGCCGACTGACAAAACTGTTAAGAAAATAAACAAAGAAGGTTTCCGTTTGGTATGGGGCACTACCAGAGAAGTGACCAAACGAGAACTCCTCTTCAAGCCAAGAGTCTGCGGAGGTTTAGGCTCCGTTGATTTTGGCATTAAATTGATGATAAACCTGTGTAAAACAGTTGCAAAAGGCATGAGCCGAAATGTGATTTGGATTGGTGATGTCACAAAATGGAGGCACAAAATAGGAAGAGGTAGAAAAGACATCCCATACTACAAGCTCATATATAGTGACTTTGTAAAAAAATATGAACATTTACAAATTGACTGGTGCACTCAATCAAACAAGGAAATCTATGACAAAATAGCCAACAGTATATATGGTGGAACGATTAAGTACAGAGGTCTGTCCACACCAGACAGCGAACAGGTCACTAAGGATCTGGGGGAAACTAATATCAGAATCCCTCAGAGACATAATGTGGCTGATCTCAGTTAGGAGGCTGCCGGTGAGAGCGGTTGTAAAGTGGAGCTGCTATGTAACCACAACCAAATGCCCAATGCCAACATGCACAGACGATGAGACTCTGGAACACCTGCTGCTAGAGTGCAGCAGGACTAAAGAGGTCTGGAAAGCTATTCAGAACATCGGGATGCCTATTAAAGTAGAACCAGAATCTGTTTTTTATGGAATAACTGACAACAATATTGATAAAAAATATAAAGGTCTGTTGTATTTAATAATCTGCATAGTAAACGCACAAATATGGAAGACACGTTGCAAGATGTCCATTAACAATGTTATCACTAGTGAAATTGTAATTAAGTTGATGCGTGAAGGGTGATCAGTCCAACGGAGGTTCACTCAGACGGGCAGATCAGCTGGAATCCCACTTCTGGACACCAGTGAAATGTGGTGGCTGGATTCGGTTGACCTATGACGTTTGGACACTCACAAAAGACTATTATAACATTTCAGATTGAAATCGCCAGTACCACCGGGTTCCCCTCGTAGGAGTCAACACAACCACACAACCTTGTCAAATGAGGATGAGAAATACAACAGAATAGAATAAAAGAACTTACTTTAATACCTTACAGTTTGCAGCAAAAGGGACGGTTACACAGAAACATAGATGTGTCTGAGCAAGCGCGCCGACTCAAGTGTCGGGATAGCATATATATATGCTAGGCTAGGCTACTATCAGATGCTATGCTATTCCACACCGCGTGACTACATGTATGAGTACCTGATTGGTTGAAACTTCTATCTAACTGGTTGGTCATATGAGCTCACTACTGTAGTCTCCCATTCGGCCGAGGTGGATAAGGTGTTTTGTTATGTTACAATTTAAACAGGCTTTTCATTGTGATGTGTCCTTGGCAGTCAACTTATCTGCTACTGGAACATAGATAATAACAACTTTTGATGCATACTGTGTTATGGAAAACTACAGAGTGTACAACAGTATTGAACCTTAACTAGGCCTAAAAAAGCAGGCCTTCTGTTTAAACAACTATAATAGCACTTTTAAAAAATACCTTCCACAGAATCAAGACACGCATAGATAGGATCTATGTCTCTGATAAGATTAAGGTTCAGTCATATAGAACAGAGGTGTGGGTAAACTCGGACCACTTAGCTGTAAGAGCATCAGTTAGCTTTGATAGTGTCCCCAGCCCAAGACAAAATAGCTGGAAGCTGAACGTGAATTGTCTCAAAGACCCTGTTATATTAAAGAGTGTCAGAAGGGAAATCGAAAGAGTCAAAGACTTACGAATATTTACAAAAACAAGCGTTGAGTTATGGGAGGAGTTGAAGAACAGTCTAAAGAGACACCTGATTTATAAATGTAAATTCTTAAATAAACAACGAAATGAAGAATATAAGGAATTAATGAAACTCTTTGTTGACATTAAATGTAGACCTAAGAGCGTTCCATTGAAAGAGCAAGAAGAAAAAGATTTTGAGGAGATTAAGGAAAAGTTAATGAATTTTAATAATGAATATTCAAATACTATTAAAATGCATGCAGGTATAGCTTTTGATGAACCCGCAAATATACACAAAGTAATCAAGATGTACAAGGAAAGGAGCGACTACAAATGCATAGATTCGTTAAGAAATAGTGAAGGTAAAATTGTTGATACGGATCATGATATAAAGAAAGTTATAGTAGATAGTTTTAGCAAAATGTATGGAGCTGATAAGTCTAGTGGGGTGGAAGGTACGGAGGTTTTCCTCTCGGAATTACAGCTGACGCAGGTTGTCGATGGTGCCTCACTAATAAGGGTCATCACACCAGAGGAAGTCAAGCTGGCCATCTCCCTATTAAATCGAGGGAAGTCACCCGGCCCAGACGGACTCCCCACTGAGTTCTATCAATTTTTTAGCAAGGATATTGCTGATCTGTTGTCCTCCGCCTTTAATGAGGGTTTGAATAGTCCGACAGGAATGCATGACAGCTTTTATCAGGGTATAGTATCCATGATCTACAAAAAAGGAGATGAAAAGGATATCAGTAGGCTAACTGGAGACAGATCACACTTACTAACATCGATTATAAGATCTTGGCAAAAATTATTATGACAAGATTAAGTAAAATACTAGACCACATAATTGAAAAAGAACAAACATGTGCTATTAAAGGCCGAGTTATGTGGGATAACTTAAACATGATCAGGGAAATGGTATCGAAGCCTGACGAACCTGGCTTTTTCATAGTAGGCTTCGACCAGAAGAAGGCATTTGATTTTATAAACAGAGACTACATGTGGAAGGTTTTATTAAAATATGGCTTTCCCCATGATTTTATAAACATGGTTAAGATGTTATATGCCAGGTCTCAGGTGGCTGTTAAAGTGAATGGAAGTGTGACCGAGTACATCAACATCCAGAAGGGAGTGAAGCAAGGTTGTCCGCTAAGCGCAGCTCTTTATGTCATTGCAATCAGTCCTCTTATACAGCGAATAAGAAATTATAATAGAATTGAAGGAGTAAACATGAATGGCACAAAGGCCAAAGTAACTGCCTACGCAGACGATGTGACTGTTTTTGTTAAAAATCAGAGAGAGTTGGACATAATAAGAGAGCACTTCTACCTCTATGAAAAAGCTGCTGGCGCACAATTAAACCACACAAAAACTGAGTGTACCTGGATAGGAGAGGATAGTGCGAGGCCGCACATAGACCTAGAGGTGAAGGAGGAGGTTAAAATCTTAGGCATATATTTCAGTAATAAGGAATGCGCCCAACGAAATTGGGACAGAAAGGAAAAAGAGATATTGGATGTAACAGATAAATGGGGGGTCAGGGAAATTAGTTATAGTGCACGGATAGGTGTAATAAAGACTTTTGTTTTATCCAAACTGCTTTTTGTTGCAACAATCCTTCCACCACCCAATGCAAGCGTGGTAAGGATAAGCAAAATGTGTGTGAAATTAATCTGGGGAAACAACAGAGAAGTAACAAAAAGGTTTTTAATGTACAAAAGTGTGAAAAATGGAGGACTCGGTGCTGTCGATGTTGGTGCGAAGTTAAATGTAGCCTTCTGTAGAAACATCTCAAAAGGCATATCCCAAAAGGCCACCTGGGTGGGAGAGGTGAATAAGTGGCAAAGGTTAAGGGGTAAACGCAGGGAGTCCCAGCCTTATCATGAACTGGCTTATGGTGATTTTATTCACAAATATAAAGACCTGAATATTAACTGGATCACACAGTCAAATAAGGTGATTCATAACAGTATTACCGAATACCTCTATGGTGGGCCTAATATATTTAAAGACTGCTCACAGGAGCAAAGTGAACGTCTGGCGGAGATCATGAACTCTGAACACATCTCCGGAGCAGTGAGGGACGTTATGTGGCTCACTGTTAACGGCAGACTGCCTGCGAGAAACGTGGTCAAATGGAGCTGTAATGTTAAGACCACAAGATGTCCGATGCCAACCTGCAACATAGAAAAATAAACCATTGCGCATCTTCTTATAGATTGTGATAGATCCAAAACAGTATGGCAAAAAATGAGCGACATAGGATTAAAGGTACCATGCCATAGAAGCACCTTATATAACAACTTCGACAGCACTGAAGAAACCCATTTATTATTTTGGATATGTATTTGTATAACTTTTTTTAAAATATGGAAAACACGTTGTAAAATGAATACGGACAATATTTGTATTGAGGCTGATGAGGTCTTCAGGAGTATACGGACTGAACTAAGAAGAAGGAGAACCATGGATCTAAGGAAAGCATCTCCAGAACTGAACTGGTCACTCCTAAAACTGTGATGAGCTTAAATGCTGACAGGCCAACTGAAGCCTGAGAAGACTTAGTCTATTTCTAGCAGCCTCGATTGTCTAGTAGGCCTATTCACTTTCTTGTAAATAACCTTTATTTGTCTATCTGCTATAGGCTATGCTGTAATATGTGTAAATGTGTATATTGTGTCGGCATTGCCAATATGTGAATAACCTGAATGTAACATGACATTTACCTAATAAAATTAAATATACTGCCAAGTCCGCGCCCAAGAAGGGCTCTAAGAAAGCCATCTCCAAGACCGCTGCCAAAGGCGGCAAGAAGCGCAGAAAGTCGAGAAAGGAGAGCTACGCTATCTACGTGTACAAAGTCCTGAAGCAGGTGCACCCCGACACCGGCATTTCCTCCAAGGCCATGGGGATCATGAATTCCTTTGTGAACGACATCTTCGAGCGCATTGCCGGAGAGTCCTCTCGCCTGGTGCACTACAACAAGCGTAGAACCATCACCTCCAGGGAGATCCAGACCGCCGTGCGCCTGCTGCTCCCCGGTGAGCTGGCCAAGCACGCCGTGTCCGAGGGCACCAAGGCTGTGACCAAGTACACCAGCTCCAAGTAAAGAGGCGGCTTTTCACGCTCCAATCTACCCAAAGGCTCTTTTAAGAGCCACCCACATATTCTATAAAATAATGCAATTCCATGGTGGTAGATTTTTGTTTAATGCTCGTATACATTGTGTGCTCGGGATGCGTGCTGTAATTGATCCCCGAATGTGTAATTTGTTGACCATCTCTGGGGATCAATGCAGTTGTCTCTAAGCCTGGGGCATTGCGCGCGTTTTCTTATTCTTCTAAGCCCCCCGGTAACGTTAGAATAAACGGATCGCGGGCTTGGTCGACGGCGAGGATATTACACAGGAGGCAAGTCAGCATCTCTGATAGCACGGTCCTCCCCCTCTCTCTCTCTATCGCTCTCTCTCTCCCCTCCCTCTCTCTCTCTCTCTTCTCCCTCCTCTCTCCCCCCTCCTCTCTATCGCTCTCTCTCCCCTCCCTCTCTCTCTATCCTCCCTCTCTCTCTCTCTCCCCTCTCTCTCTCTCTCCCCTCCCTCTCTCTCTCTCTCTTCTCACTCCTCTCTCCCCCCTCCTCTCTCTATCGCTCTCTCTCTCCCCTCACTCTTTCTCTATCCTCCCTCTCTCTCTCTCTCCCCTCTCTCTCTCTCTCCCCTCCCTCTCTCTCTCTCTCTTCTCCCTCCTCTCTCCCCCCTCCTCTCTATCGCTCTCTCTCTCCCCTCCCTCTCTCTCTATCCTCCCTATCTCTCTCTCTCTCCCCTCTCTCTCTCCCCTCCCTCTCTCTCTCCCCTCCCTCTCTCTCTCTCCCCTCCCTCTCTCTCTCTCTCTATCCTCCCTCTCTCTTTCTCTCTCTCCCCTCCCTCTCTCTCTCTCTTCTCTCTCCACTCTCTCCCCCTGTCTGTTTCTGTAGCCAGGGTAGAGGTGACCTGGGCCTAGAGCCTTATTACACCTGGATTAGCAGAACCAGACTGGGTCAGAACCCGCTTTATGGTTCTAGAGTTTGTTCAAATGGGCGACTGTGTGTTCTAACCCCCAAACCACAGCATGTCAGTGAAATTCAGTGATGCTGCCGTGTATATTTCCCTTCTAACCTTCATTGCATCACATCCTGTTTTTAGCTGATAATCAGATAAGCAGGAAGATGCTGGAAAGTAAGACGTCAACACATTTAGAGGTGATCAGCACTAATAAGCAGTCAGACAGTTCTCCGTACGGTTACGTTATATTTCTCATCTGACCAGAACTCAAGTCTGGACACAGATATGGTTCCAGTCCTGATGGTGATGTTAATGTCCTGGACCACAGGTAGGGCCCAACCCTTTTCTATCTGCTGTATACCGTGTTGGAAACACTACAGGTCTGTGTTGAGCAGAGAGGCCTCTGTTATACTGTAGACTGGATATTTTGTATCAGTACTGTACATATAGGGCTGTGTAGTTTAGTTCACTTTAGTTTATTGGACAGTTGTTAAATACATGATAGAACAGGTCATGAATCATACAAATGTCAATGATGGCACAAAAGGTCACAGACTTATTTCCGTTGTGGTCCTTGGTCTCGGCACATGGCAATATACATAAACATGATTAGCATTACTGGGGGTTTGCCAGAATCCCAATACAGTATTCAGATGAGCAAAAATTTTGGGGTTTTCTGAATATAAAATTCATCAGAATAAAAAAAAAAAAAGTATTCAGGAAAAAAAAAAGTGCGGTGCGCTCTGCCTGCTGACATGACAAGATGAGGAGAGAGAGAGATAGAGAGAGAGAGAGACAGAGAGAGAGAGAGAGAGAGAGAGAGAGACAGACAGACAGAGACATAGAGAGACAGAGAGAGAGAGAGAGAGAGAGAGAGAGAGAGAGAGAGAGAGAGAGAGAGGGGCGGGGGTTAGCAGTACACTGAGCAGCAAGATAATAGGCAGATAACAGATGTACTGTGGGGTTCTGACTGAACTGAACTTGAACTAGCTCATGTAAAGCGTGTCCCTGTTAGAACGTAGGCTAAGCACTGTGGGGTTCTGACTCTGTTTGGGTGTCATGTGACTGCATGTGGCCAGCGGTCAGCTGCAGCTGATTGACTGAGTGCTGATGGTCTTGAGTCCAGGGTGCAGAGCACCTTTCACATGAAAAGACTGAATGAAAAGCTTGTGAACCCTAGATTTCCTCAGACAATTTATTACTATTCAAGTTCAAGTTATTCTTGCACCTGGTCTGTGTATGTGTGACATGAATGTCTGTCTAAACCCCATCTCTCATGTGAAGAAGAGAAACTTGCTGTGATGGTTAGAAGTTATTTGTCCACAACGGTGTGCTGGTGTGTTATTGAGTTATTAAAGGTGTAGTACTTAGTCACATAGAAGTGTAGGCCTGTTGATCAGACTGAATTACAGTACAGTTGTTGACTGCTCAGTAGTGATGATGCAGAGTTTCCACCACGGCAAGATCCTTGCCGCCACACCAAACATTTGATACAAAAAACAATAATACAAATTAGGCTATATATATAAAAGTCTTAAATTAAAAATCTTAAACTTTTTAAATATTTCTGCCTAAATGCGCTTTCAAAACCACTGTCGCGCCCACATTAGGACTATTTATTTTCAATAAGCCTATAGGCCGCGCGCTCTGTGCCGCTCCTTTCTGAGGTGATCGGAAGACTCGGCGCGTGAAGGGATTTTTTCTTCAGTGAGCGGCATGAGGTTACAACGAAAGATAGGTAGGCTATTGGGGCTATTGACGCTCAAATATTACCATAGTGTTAACCAGTGTTTGAATTGGGCCAAACACTGGCGCTGGCACCTAGGCCTACTCCTCAAAATGCCTAGCCTACTGTCTAAAATACATTTATGTTAGTAATCTCTAAAGTCTAAAGTAGTCTAAAGACACGGGGGGTGGAGGGGGGGGGGTAGATCTTGTTTAGCTGGTTGTTTTAAAAGTAGCTCACAAGACAAACAAGTGTGGGCACCCCTGCTCTAGACCAATGTCAACTAAAGTTATCACATGGATTGTTGATTTTTAAAGTGTTCGCCCGTTACAGCCAATCAAAATCGGTGGCCAAATATGGCCACCAAATAGGAAATGAGGTCATATCTCAGCCACGTTTTGAAGTATCAAAAACAAATTTGGCCCCCTGATCCGGGACAGTCCCATGACTCTTGTCACCAAGTCTGTCGACAGCTGGAACATTCTAGCGCCACCGATGCTTGGCCCCGTATTGCTGCTCACAGCTATATTTCATCTTCTTCTTCTGTCATGGGAGTCTATGGTAGCCTATAGAACCGTATGGTAAAAAGTTCAGCAATTTGGCAAGCTGATCAAAGACAGGCCTATGACTCTTGCCACAAAGTCCCATGTCGACACCTCAAAATGTCTAGCACCACCAATGTGTCAAAGGTGGAGGTGCATTTACAGTATGCTGAACTGTGAGTTCAATGCCCCTTCTGACGTCATAGGACAATGACTACCTACATTAAATGCAATTATTGTAAGTCGCTTTGGATAAATGTGTCTGCTAATTGACGGTAATGTAAATGTTCTGTAATGCTTGGTCCATCATCCCTGCTTGCAGGTATAATTTATCAATCAATTTGTTCACTCATTCCTTTGTTCACACATTCACTCATATATTTCTTCACTTATTCACTCATTTATTAATTTAGTCATCAATCTGTTAACCACTTTGGCATTGATGACTGCAAGCTGGAAGTTGCCACACACAATCTGTGATGATGTCATCTTAATGCGACTACCTCTATGTTGGACTCCTGTCTGTATCTCGTAGCTGGTGCTCCTCTGAGACTCGTCAACGGCAGCAACGCCTGCTCTGGCAGAGTGGAGCTGTACCAGCAGGGCCAGTGGGGGACGGTGTGTGACGATGGCTGGGATCTCCCGGAAGCCCAGGTGGTGTGTAGACAGCTGGGCTGTGGCCAGGCGGTGTCTTCTCCCAGAGGTTCCCTCTTCGGTCAGGGCAGTGGTCCCATCTGGCTGGACAACGTCAGGTGCTCAGGCTCAGAGTCCTCCCTGACAGAGTGCAGACACCGGGGCGTTGGCTCCAACAACTGTGATCATGATGAAGACGCTGGGGTCGTCTGTGAGGGTGAGTGTGAACGGGTGAATGTTAATTAAGAATTTGATCGTCAGAAAAAGGTGTGAGGGATGGTTACGAATATGAAAATTAAGATGAATTAAATCAATCATTCATGGCCTTGATATGTATTTTTTGAATTGTCATTAATTTATTCAGTTGCAACATTCAGACATTATTTCATCCACTAATTACCTCCACCCCCAACAACAGCGCAGGGGGAAAAGTAATGTTTTCGGTGGCATGTGTTTGTACTGTACGTACTAGGGATGGGACATGATCTTCGAGAAATCGAATAGTCATTAAATAATTAAAAATCGATTTTATAATTTGATAATCGTTTGTTCATCTTGTCTTATAAAATACTAGTTGCCTTGTTTTTCGCGGCGCGAGACTCCGCAAGACGAGAGAGAAAGGCACGGGCGAAAGACAGTTTGAGTACTGTAACCTAGGATAAGTAGTAGGCGTCGTTTGCGCAGCGCGTGAGGTCAGAGACCAAGACTCGACCGGAACAGACATGCAGCGGCTAACGCAGCCAACGAAAAGTTCTGTGTGGAACAGCAAAACTGTCGAATGCGTACCTGAGTGTACCCGCAACATCATACCCTCAGAGAGGGTCTTTTCCGCAGCAGGACTTATCGTCAATAGACTGCGCACCTGTCTCCATCCCGACCATGTCGATATGTTCATATTTCTAAATAAAAATATGAAGAAATAGGATAGGCCCTATTGGCCGGAAAAGTCGCTCAGACGAGCAATGATGAGATGCGATTTTCTAAGAAAAATCGATTTTTGCCCAGCGATTTTCGAATAGCAGATTTGCCAGAAAGTCCCATCCCTAGTACGTACGTCCATACAGTACCGTACGTACAACTGTTATCAGGATTACACAAAAACTACCAGACTGATTCTCACAAAACTCGATGGAAGGGTGTAGCATGGGCCAATGATTTTGATGAAACTCGGTGGAGGGGTGTACAAGCTGCCCAAACATGGCCGGCCATTCACCTCCATTCATTTTTTGGACTTGCGGAGCAGAAAATTCCCCCCTTTCATTGTCAATAGAGGGAAATAAAACATCCCTATCTCGACATGGGAAGGTCACATAGACACAGGGGGTGGAGGGGGGGGTAGATCTTGTTTATCTGCTTGTTTTAAAAGTAGCTCACAAGACAAACAAGTGTGGGCACCCCTGCTCTAGACCAATGTCAACTAAAGTTATCACTTGGATTGTTGATTTTCGAAACGTTCGACCGTTACAGCCAATCAAAATCAGTGGCGAAGCCGGCAAATAGGAAATGACATCATATCTCAGCCAAGTGTTGTTGTATCAAAAACAAATTTGACCCACTGTTCAGGGACAGTCCCATGATTCTTGTGACAAAGTCCCATGTCGACAACTCAAACTCTAGCGCCACCAATGTGTCAAAGGTGGAGGTGCATTTACAGTATGCTGAACTGTGAGTTCCTTGCCCCCTCTGACGTCATAGGACACTGACTACTTACATTAAATGCAATTAATGTAAGTTGCTTTGGATAAAAGTGTCTGCTAATTGACTGTAATGTAAATGTACTGTAATGCTTGGTCCCTCATCCCTGCTTGCAGGTATAATTTATCAATCAACTTGTTCACTCATTCCTTCATTCACACATTCACTCATATTTCTTCACTTATTCACTCATTTATTAATTTAGTCATCAATCTGTTAAACCACTTTGGCATTGATGACTGCAAGCTGGAAGTTGCCACACACAATCTGTGATGATGTCATCTTAATGCGACTACCTCTATGTTGGGCTCCTGTCTGTATCTCGCAGCTGGTGCTCCTCTGAGACTCGTCAACGGCAGCAACGCCTGCTCTGGCAGAGTGGAGCTGTACCAGCAGGGCCAGTGGGGGACGGTGTGTGACGATGGCTGGGATCTCCGGGATGCCCAGGTGGTGTGTAGACAGCTGAGCTGTGGCCAGGCGGTGCGTTCTCCCAGAGGTGCCCTCTTCGGTCAGGGCAATGGTTCCATCTGGCTGAACGAGGTCGGTTGCTCAGGCTCAGAGTCCTCCCTGACAGAATGCAGACACCGGGTCATTGGCTCCAACGACTGTGGTCATGATGAAGATGCTGCGGTCATCTGTCAGGGTGAGTGTGAACGGGTGAATGTTAAGAATTTGATTGTCAGAAAAAGGTGTGAGGGATGGTTCCGAACATGAAAATTAAGATTCATTCAATCAATCATTCATGGCTTTGATATGCATTTTTAGGTGGGCTAGCTTGTAGAAGCTAGCCCAACTTGTGATATTCCCACTATTTCTTTCTTTATTATAGTTCTCCCCACTTTTTTGAACCTCAATTAGTTCTTCATACTTTGTGCTAGAAACTTCATTCAAACTTTAAAATGTTCATGATGTTTAGCTGTTTCATGGATCCATTCAGATTTTTTTTTATTTTTATAGTTTTTTAGTAATTTAAATTTTAAAACAATTTTTTGTCCCATTGAAACTGCTTGAAACTGCTTTTGGAATGTTCAGTAACTTTATGTTTTTAGAGTGGTGGCAGCAGTTGCTTTGAAAATATTCACACATTTTGTAAACTGCTGGCACTCCTACAGTTTTGACAGCTCACACACATAGTATATCAAAATGTTCACACAACTGTGCTGATTCGTACAATGTAAGTATCTAAGCTGTGTGACTTATAGTTTTCACGGTATGACGATTTGTTCGGCAACCGAGCTCCTCATTGAAACGTATGGCACCACACTCTAACTTTTGAGCTGCTAATTTTGTATTTTTACCCTTTTTCTAACCTGTCGTTATGCCTACAGTTTTAACAGCTCATACACATATTGTATATAGAAATGTTCACACAACTGTGCTGATTCATACAATGTAAGTATCTAAGCTGTGTGACCTACTGTTTTTGAGGTATGACGATTTGTTCGGCAACTGCGCTCCCCATTGAAACATATGGTGCCGCACTAACTTTTGAGCTGCTAATTTTGCATTTTTACTCTTTTTCTAACGTGTCGTTATGCCTACAGTTTTAACAGCTTATACACATATTATATATTGAAATGTTCACACAACTGTGCTGATTCGTACAATGTAAGTATCTAAGCTGTGTGACTTATCGTCACTTATACGTTTTCGCTGTATGACGATTTGTTCAGCAACTGCGCTCCCCATTGAAACATATGGCAAGTGAGTCAGCGAATTCTGTGTGTTCTATGCTTTGGTGCTGTAGAACTGCTGCTGCGCTGTGGTTGCTATGGTGACAGTTCACATATTCTTGAGCTAGCTGTGACTGCTAAAAAGATGTTGGTGGCTTGTCATCGAAAATCTATTCAATATCCTGTTATAGGTGTCATAGTTCTTAAGTTAACTTGCATCAGCACCCTCATTAGTCTACTTGAATTCTAACCCTGTTTGTACTGTAACACTACTTGAATTTTATAATCCTTCTACTTTAGCACCAGTAGTACTAACTGTGGTAGGCTATTTATAGTATAGTTTATAGTAGTTTATTAATATTTCATTATATTTATTATTAATGTTTGTGCTAAATTATATTTGTAGCTATAATAGTAATAGCAATTTAATTTATAGTAGTTATATGTACAGTAGTTATAATAGTACTGGCTCATGATGTTTAGCTGTTTCAGGGATCCATTCAAATTTTTGATATTTTTTATAGTTTTTTAGAAATTTAACTTTTAAAACTATTTTTTGTCCCATTGAAACTGCTTAAAACTGCTTTTGGAATGTTCAGTAACTTTATGTTTTTAGAGTGGTGGCAGCAGTTGCTTTGAAAATATTCACACATTTTTAATGCGACTACCTCTATTTTGGACTCCTGTCTGTATCTCGTAGCTGGTGCTCCTCTGAGACTTGTCAACGGCAACAACGCCTGCTCTGGCAGAGTGGAGCTGTACCAGCAGGGCCAGTGGGGGACGGTGTGTGACGATGACTGGGATCTCCCGGATGCCCAGGTGGTGTGTAGACAGCTGGGCTGTGGCCAGGCGGTGTCTGCTACCAGCGGTGCCCTCTTCGGTCAGGGCAATGGTTCCATCTGGCTGGACAACGTCAGGTGCTCAGGCTCAGAGTCCTCCCTGACAGAGTGCAGCCACCAGGGCATCGGCTCCAACGACTGTGGTCATGCTCAAGACGCTGGGGTCGTCTGTGAGGGTGAGTGTGAACGGGTGAATGTTAATTATAAACTACCAGTGAAGATAGTGTGTGTGTAGCTGTCCTGTCTGGCAGTAACCAACTGGCTGACCTCTTCTGTCAGAAAGATGATGCAATCTCCAGACTTCTTTAACTTGTTTATTATCCAAAACATATCATCCATAAATATGTGAGTGTGTGGTTTCCTATGAATAGGTAATAAACAATACAAATGCATTCAAACAACATCATTACATAAATACATTAAACAAAATGGCTGCAACACACCAGCTCCTAATTGTTCATTGGCTAGAGACATCAACAATTCCAATCCAAACAAAGCCATTATGTAGCAACACCATTACACACTGTAGTAGCAATAGAAATGACCTGTTTTTTTTCTTCCATTATCCACAATAACATGCAATAAAGACAATATAAAGTCCATTCAAAGTCCAATAAGAAAGTCATAATGTTACGACCCAACCGGGCAGAGTAGCCAAATGTGCCTGGGACCCCAGAAGCAGAGACGGAGACCCGAACAGGTTTCAAAAGTTTAATGAAACAATAAAACTTAACTGGCCTAATGTGTGTGTGTGTGTGGTCTAAATGTCAATGGGATGTGTACTTGACTATGTGTGTGTCTTGCAAGTGTCTGTGTAACCTATGTGTGGTGCAAGTGTAGATGTAGGGCAGCGTGTTGGAAATGTGCTGCGGAACTAAAACTAACGAGGGAGAGTCCGAGAGGGAGAGTCCAGGAGGTAGTCCAGGGTAGAAACAAGAGGGAGGTTGGGAGGAGCGGAGGACTAGGAGCTTGGAAGGGGAGTCCGGTGGAGGGCGCGGGTGGAGCTGGGAGACACTGGTCTTACATGGGAGGGAGCCTAGGAGGAATGGAGGAGAAGACAGGGTTAGGACGTTCAAAAAGTTGAGCAAACAATTCTCAAGGGGGCTCTAGAGCAGACTACCACTGACCACAGTTGTCAACGTTCAAGCGCCCGACGTCTGTCTTCCGCAGCCTTAAATAGTGCTGAGCCCAGGTGGTGATTGGCATCAGCTGGCCTGATTGTAACCGTCCACACCTGCTGCGGAAGGTGACGCCGGGCCCAACCTCAATGGTGACGTGCTGAGTGGGACTGGGAACGTGACCGCGACTGGCTCGGGCGTGGGGGCACAACACATAATCCATAATTCACACAGGGCTGTAGTATACTCCATTATGAATGTCATTATAATCAAGGTGCTGGAAAGGAGGGTCCGGCCGATAGTTGAACCTCAGATCGAAGAGGAACAATGCGGATTTCGTCCTGGTCGTGGAACCACCGACCAGCTCTTCACTCTCGCGAGGATCTTGGAGGGGGCTTGGGAGTTTGCCCAACCTGTCTACATGTGTTTTGTGGACTTGGAGAAGGCTTACGACCGGGTCCCTCGAGAGGATTTGTGGATGGTTATGCGGGAGTATAGGGTGAGGGGGTCCCTACTTAGGGCCATCCAATCCCTGTACACCCAGAGCGAGAGCTGTGTCCGTGTCCTCGGCAGTAAGTCGTCTTCCTTTCCGGTGGGGGTTGGCCTCCGCCAGGGCTGCGCTTTGTCACCAATCCTGTTTGTGATTTTCATGGACAGGATATCGAGGCGTAGCCGTGGGGAGGTGGGTTTGCAGTTCGGTGAGCTGGGGATCGCGTCGCTGCTATTTGCAGATGATGTGGTCCTGATGGCATCATCTGCCTGCGACCTCCAGCACTCTCTGGATAGGTTCGCAGCTGAGTGTGAAGCGGCTGGGATGAGAATCAGCACTTCTAAATCTGAGGCCATGGTTCTCAGCAGGAAACCGGTGGCCTGTCCGCTCCGAGAAGGAAATGAGTCCTTACCCCAAGTGTAGGAGTTCAAGTATCTGGGGGTCTTGTTCACGAGGGAACCATGGAGAGGGAGTTTGGCCGGAGAATCGGAACAGCTGGTGCGGTTCTGCAGTCGCTTTACCGCACTGTTGTGACGAAAAGAGAGCTGAGCCAAAAGGCAAAGCTCTCGATCTACCGGTCTATTTTCGTCCCCACCCTCACCTATGGTCATGAAGGATGGGTCATGACCGAAAGAACGAGATCACGGATACATGCGGCCGAAAATAGTTTTCTCCGGAGGGTGGCTGGGGTCTCCCTGAGAGATCGGGTGAGAAGTTCAGTCATCCGGGAGCGACTCGGAGTAGAGCCGCTGCTCCTTTGCGTCGAAAGGAGCCAGTTGAGGTGGTTCGGGCATCTAGTGAGAATGCCTCCTGGGCGCCTCCCTAGGGAGGTGTTCCAGGCGTGTCTGGCTGGGAGGAGGCCGCGGGTTAGACCCAGGACTAGGTGGCGGGACTACATCTCCGCACTGGCCTGTGAGCGGCTAAAGATTCCCCAGGCAGAGCTGGTTGATGCTGCTAGGGAAAGGGATGTCTGGGGCCCCCTGCTGGAACTGCTGCCTCCGCGACCCGACCCCAGATAAGTGGATGAAGATGGATGGATGGATGGATTATAATCCATGAGAAAAATCATTTGTAATCCATCAAAAATGTCCTTTATAATCCATCATGAACATTGATCTTCTGGGGTCAGAAGTTCAAGCACTAAACCCACCACTGGGACTCAGTCTTTACCACTGGTCCAAACAACAAAGTTACTGTGCCGCTTGTAGAAGACACAGGGGCGAATTCACTAAAGGATTGCGCAGCTTTTCCTGACGCAAAGCCTGTGCAAATAAGTCAAAAATTATGTTTGCTATTCACAAAGCCCTCGCAAAGGGTGAAATACGGTGTTAACTGCGTTTCGTTCGTCATTGCGTTCCTCTGCGCCGGTGTTATTAGCTCATATTTAAATTAGGTAATATGGGCGGAGAATGTTCCCCTTTCTATGCAAATGAACATTATTGCAAAACCCGCCCAATTCACAAAGATCGGCGCTAATTGCCTCACGCAGTTAAAGTGAAATTAATACCGTTTTCAGAAACGTGGTGGTATTTAAGCGCAAGGGGTGTGTCGCGGCCAGCCTGTCCGCTGATCATGGCAGCAGTGATTGTTGCGAGGCGAACGCCAGGCGTGTTGTTCGTGAGAGAATATTTAGAAGAAGGTCACTTTTTGATTTAACACTAGAACCACCGCGGTAGCTGTTTGGACACCAGAGCGCGCAGCTCTTCAGCCAACTGGAGGATGAAGTCGCGTCTGGGGAGGCTCAGTTGACTATGCGTCTCTCCACCCGTCCCCAGCGAGTCCAAGCTCCCACAATGAATAATACTTATTTATAATAGCCTACATAGCATGAAACTGTGCGTATAATAGTCTATACGCGAAACTGCGCATTCCCTATAGCTGTTCATTGAACGGCTGGGGGCCGATATAGGTAGCCTATAAATAAATAAAAACATAGCCTACACAATATTTTTTTTATTTGAATGGTCTTGAAAATATTTTGCTTTGTATCATAGGTGACGGCAGGTATCATCTTCAGCCATGGATGATGACTCCCGTGCGTAATCCTTCCAACGTTGGAGAGGCGGCGTACAACTGGGCTCACATCAGGACGCGCGGTGTGATTGAGTGCACATTTGGAATCCTGAAAGGCCGTTTAGATGCCTAGATCGTACTGGTGGGGCAATGTTATACACTCCCCCAAAAGTATGCCAGATGATCGTGCTGCAACTTGCATAACATAAAATGACAATTTTTCTTTTGTTCGTCTTTTCAAATTATTCCACCTCCGTTTGCAGTCTTCCGCGTTTACACACACAAATGGCACTGACTGATTGGGAAATTAAACCCCAAATATGATTTTTTGCTGCAGTCGTGATATTTTTTGCGGAAAGCTGTGAGACATGTTTTTGAACCTCGTCCGTGAGGCCTTCAAGTTCGCTGTCTGAGAATCGTATCTTTCTTTTTCTGTCTGCCATCGTCCAATGATATGCTTTCGAGTTGTATGCGCTGTATTTATAGTCATTTCCTATATCAGCAGCAAATTGCACTCAGCCGCAAACACCGAATGGGCGTGTTTGCGCTGGGATATTATTAGCGCAATGTCTTTAGTGAATAGGTTTTTAAAACGGAGCACATAGCGGGCGCAACTGACGCGCAATATAATGGTGCAATTAGCGGGCGCAATTTGCTTTAGTGAATTCGCCCCACAGTTTGGTGATAGGCCTGACCAAAACATTAGTCTTGGTCTTGACGCTCGCAGAACGTACAAATCCACGCTTGTCCGCAAACGTGTCCTGAATTCGTCCCAGCAGCCAAGAACTGCGGGGAGCAAAGTGAATGGACCAGCAAAGGACTGTAGTCTGGCATGAGCGAGCGGAATGCGACAACGGGACTGAGAAGTGCTACATTTCAACCAGACATTCCAGTGAAACCAGGTAGTCAAAATAACTTACCTGATATAAAATGGACATTTTTGATGATGTCCTCAGTCCAGTCCGTACCATGGATGTATTGGTCCGTATGCTTAATAATGGCGATTTTGTCTGTCTTCCTCTGCTACTGTTTCAAGAATGCGCGCGCATACTTGTGCTGAGTAGGCTGTAAAAGGGTCTATAATTAACAAATATGACCCACGCTCGTTACATAACTTCTATAACATCCAGTGACAAAATATGTCATGGTACCTTGGTATGTCCACACCAAGGATTGAACTCACAATCTTCGCGGTGATAGGCAGCGCACTATCCACTCAGCCACCATCCACTCAGCCACCGCTGACCTGGGAAATTTGTGGAGTCTTTTTGTTTTGATGTTCTGGGACCACTGCCTCTTGTGGTAGCAACATAGAACTGCAGGTCAACAACAACAACAGGGAAGGAGCGACAAATAGGATTCCCTCTTCTTGGTGTGTCGGCTTACAGGCAACACACAAAAACACTACTGTTGGTTTGATTATAAAAGCATAGGAGGTGTGTGTGTGTGTGTGTGAATCCAGACTAACACTACTAGGTTTCTGACATGAAGAGGTTAGGGTGTGTTTCTGGAGAGGGCCTGACTGTCTCCTGTCTTTCTCCAGAGCCTGATGATGTGAGGTTGGTGGGAGGAGGCAGCCACTGTGCTGGTAGAGTGGAGATGAAGCACCAGGGAAAGTGGAGAGGTCTGGGCAGTGGATATGACTGGAACATGGATGTCTGGGCCATGCGTGATGCAGCTGTAGTGTGTAGACAGCTGGGCTGTGGCTCTGCTGTTTCAACAAGAGGGGCTCCTGGTGAAGTCCGTCCTGTATGGGAGTTTATATCTCGCTGTGCTGGGTCTGAGTCTGCACTGAGGAAGTGTGTAGGAGTGTCTGGAGAGAGTAATACTGCTGTTCTCCTGGAGGTGGTCTGCTCAGGTAAAACACACATCATGTCATTATATTCAGCTGATGGTCTTGACAGTCACATTTCTAGTCTGCACCTGGATAAACCTATTAATGATTCCTTATAACCATATACTAGAACAGAACGATTAGTATAGTAGAATATAGAACTGTATGGAGCAGAATAGTATAATTCTACTGAAGAACAGTTTTGTGTTACTGAAGGCTATATTTCTATCTCTGTCTGGGTGGTGGTCTGCTCAGGTAATAAACACATCATGTCATTATATTAACTATTCAGTTACACTGTTACAGTATTATTGCACTAAAGATTTCTGGCTCATCGGATACAAGCTAATGTTATCTGTTATTGTATAAAATAGCAACATTTTGACAGAGCTGAGTGTATTCTTTGAGATTGTTGGGTATGTTCACATTTCTTATTTTTTGTTTGGAATAATTATTATGTTCATATTGACCATCTGTCTCTGTTCCTTCAGAGTCTGCAAGGCTTGTGAATGGAGCTGGTCTGTGCTCTGGCAGAGTGGAGGTGAGGTCTGATCAGTCGTGGGCCTCAGTGTGTGAAGCTGACTTTGACTGGCAGGATGCAGAGGTGGTCTGTCGGGAGCTTGGCTGTGGGGCTCCTTCAGCCCTCCAAGGGGCGCTCTATGGAGAAGGTGAGGGTGACACCTCAGGCTCCGCTAGAAACACCTGCTCATCTGGCAATGCTGTTGGACTCACCTGCTCAGGTACTGTAAGAATCAGTTTGTCTCTCAACCTCTGTTTCTCATGTGGAGTGACATCATGAGAGTATGGCTGTGTTTTGTTAGGATACATAGAGTCAGAGGGCCTCACTGTCTCCTGTCTTTCTCCAGAGCCTGATGATGTGAGGTTGGTGGGAGGAGGCAGCCGCTGTGCTGGTAGAGTGGAGGTGAACCACCAGGGAGAGTGGAGACGTCTGGCCTCAGGGTGGTCTAGCTGGAGCATGGATGATGCAGCTGTAGTGTGTAGACAGCTGGGCTGTGGCTCTGCTCTCTCAACAAGAAGGGCTTCTGCTGGTGAAGTCCGTCCTGTATGGTGGTTTATATCTGACTGTGCTGGGTCTGAGTCTGCACTGAGGGAGTGTGGAGTGCATGGACAGCGTAATACTACTGCTGTCCTGGAGGTGGTCTGCTCAGGTAAAACACACACATGTCGTTATATTCAGCTGATGGTCTTGACAGTCACATTCCTAATCTGCACCTGTCACAGTATCTGTGAGTGCTCTACAATAGAATACTCAGTTACACTGTTACACTATTAAAAGCTTCTGTATATCAGGTATCTCTGGTACTAAAGACGTCTGTCTCATTGGATACAAGCTGATTTATTTGTTGAAGGGATTCACGTTTTATAAAATGGCTAGATTGTGATTGTATTATTTGCCATTATTGGACAGCTACTGTACACACTTGTAATTTTGCAGATAGAGCTTATATGAACAGCTTGTTGCATGGTGGTTTAAATCTAAATGTGCTGGTCTGAGGGAGTGTACACCAGGGTTTAAAGAGACTAATACTAACGGTGTCCTGGCAGTGATCTGCTCAGATATGTATAATAAATATCACGTGATGCTACTGTATACTGCTGTCTCAGTCACTAAAGTAGCCCATGCTGCCCTGTGAGGGAGGGAGGAGAACACAGCAGATCTCACCATCACACCTGAATCAGAGAGGTTGGTTTCTCTCCCCTCTTCTCTGTCTTTGCAGATCTCCTATTCCAGCCTATTATCTCCCTGTCTATCTCCATGCGAGGGGTCTCCGAGGGCCAGCAGCAGGGGCTGCAGGTGTTCAAGGACCACAGCTTCCACATCAGCTGCTCCATCCAGCCACAGTACCCAGGAGGCTCCTTCCACCTCACCTTCACCGGCTCCAACACAACCCTGAGACACACCCACCCAGCTGTCAATCACTCTGCCAACTTCCTCTTTCCTGCTGCAGACCACGCCCACCAAGGAAACTACAGCTGTGTTTATGAGGTCTACGTTTTCTCTCATAACTTCACCTCTGAGAGTGAGCTCCTCTCTGTCACTGTTGCAGGTAACTGAGGACGGACTTTTAAAACACAATCTGTACCTTTTTCACTTAATCAAGTGGTTGGGTTGCCATGACACATTTTTCTATCCCACTTCGGGTTGACTGACTTCTCAGTTGACAGCTTAATCTGATCTGATGATTCTCAGTTTCCTCATCTGCTGTGTTTCTGTTCCAGACTCTCCTCTGACAGATTTCATTATCAGAGTGGTGATGCTGGTGGTGGTGCTGATCTTGGTGATATCCACCACTGCCCTCTATCTGTTCTTTAAGGTACAAGTTATTACCCAGTCAGTCAGGGGAATGATAGCCATGGCACAGAGGTCAAGTCTTGGCTTAACTACCACGTGTGTCCATCTGCTTGCTGGTAGACTTACTCTAGTTTTGTTTGTGGTCTGTGATCTGCTCATGTAGGCCTGTGATAATGAACTTGCTGCTCATTTCTCCAAGTCTCTCCCCCTGTTCCTGACTGTTGGTGTTGTATCTCTCCAGACCACCAGGGGGCGGAGGCCAGCAGAGAGGGAGAGCATGGAGATGGAGGTCCTGCATTCCAGTGCTGAGGCGGGGCCAGGAGAGGAAGGAGCAGCCCAGAGGATGGAGCAGGAAGAAACTGCTGTTTAGAGGCTGATCTGAGGTCAGTCATGGGGTGACATATTCTCTTATACAGCTACAGAGCTGCTAATTATGGGCCATGTTAACTTTGATTGGGAAAAACCTCTGACAGCTCTAAGGATATGTGTATTAATCTACATTTCGATTAATAACTAAACCAACACGTCCTAATGCAAAAATGAACTCAAAGTCTTCTCTGATCGACATCATACTTCCCAGCATGCCTCAGAGGAACAGTCCAGCAGCGTCCAGTGGAGGCTGGATCAGCTGGATCTGGTCCTGGATCACCTGGATCTGGTCCTGGATCAGCTGGATCTGGTCCTGGATCAGCTGGATCTGGTCCTGGATCACCTGGATCAGCTGGATCTGGTCCTGGATTAGCTGGATCTGGTCCTGGATCAGCTGATCTGGGCCTTGGGACAAATTCCACCCAGCGTCCAAGATACTTAGTGGTCCATCTTTATAAATAGCTTTTTATATTCAAGAATTTGTAAATCCAAGCTTTTTTATATTTCAACTATTACCACAGTCAGTTTTGTAGTTGTTTTGACAATGTTAGTGTTATATTGAGTAAATAACGAGACATGTATATTTAGTTTGCTGAGGATTTTCTGCGAGGGCTCAGAACCCAACAAGTTGACAGTTTTACATTATAGAGATCATTTCTACTATTGTTCCTATGTTTTGACACATTTATACATATTTGACTTTTATCATTTTATTCTCACTATTACATTGTGGTTTTTGTGAATATCATCTTTTATAGTCATTTGTTTAGAAAGGAGATGCACTTCTCTGGTGAGTAGTAGTACACTGACCTACATGTACGTTAAATACAATTATTGTAAGTTGCACTGGATAAAAGTATCTGCTACTATAAATGAATGTAGTGTAAATGTAATGTAATTATAGAAATACTTGCCTTCTGCTGATGTAGTACCAATAAAGTGAGTCAGTCTGGCCTGTGTACTGTAATTATTTACAGTCTTCAGTTTAGTTATCAACAGTGATGCCACTGAAGACACCAGCAACAACAAGAGCAACAACAACAACAACCCATAGAAATAGAGATGGATGGTACTGTAGGAGGGGCTGGCTCAGGGAAATAGAGATGGATGGTACTGTAGGAGGGGCTGGCTCAGGGAAATAGAGATGGATGGTACTGTAGGAGGGGCTGGCTCAGGGAAATAGAGATGGATGGTACTGTAGGAGGGGATGGCTCAGGGAAATAGAGATGGATGGTACTGTAGGAGGGGCTGGCTCAGGGAAATAGAGATGGATGGTACTGTAGGAGGGGCTGGCTCAGGGAAATAGAGATGGATGGTACTGTAGGAGGGGATGGCTCAGGGAAATAGAGATGGATGGTACTGTAGGAGGGGATGGCTCAGGGAAATAGAGATGGATGGTACTGTAGGAGGGGCTGGCTCAGGGAAATAGAGATGGATGGTACTGTAGGAGGGGATGGCTCAGGGAAATAGAGATGGATGGTACTGTAGGAGGGGCTGGCTCAGGGAAATAGAGATGGATGGTACTGTAGGAGGGGCTGGCTCAGGGAAATAGAGATGGATGGTACTGTAGGAGGGGCTGGCTCAGGGAAATAGAGATGGATGGTACTGTAGGAGGGGCTGGCTCAGGGAAATAGATGCGCTGTGGGAGGAGCCGGATGAAGAAAGTAAAAACAGCGCTCGGAGTAGAAGCCCTTTTACAGCACTGAGTTGAAGATGTGTGTGGCCCAGTCCCAATGTGACAGGCCCAGTCCCAATGTGACAGGCCCAGTCCCAATGTCCACCCTTATGGACTCACAGACTTTGAGGCGCATTCCCGCTAGTAGGGAAGTGTGTGAGGAATTAGGACTGTCCCACTGTCACATCCTCAAGTACATGAGGACTTAGGACTGTCCCCCTGTCACATCCTCAAGTACATGAGGACTTAGGACTGTCCCACTGTCACATCCTCAAGTACATGAGGGCTCTCTGGCAGACATTTTGAGCCCTTCATGCCCTCTTTCCATAAGTCTGCGTTTCTGCAGACTTTGCCTGAGGGAATTACCCACAGTTCATATTGTTGTGATGTGAAACACGGGGTCACCTGAAGAACGGCCCATAAACAAGCACACAGATCAACCAACCCTCGTTCAAAATATCTTTGACATGAATCATTCATCTCGATGCACTGTTCTTTGAATTGAGATGAGATTTCTAACATGGATATGAAAGAGTTGTGAGGTATTTGTGCAGAAATGCGTCTTGTCATTCTTGAATTGGCTAAATACTTTTGGATTCATCACAAACAAGAATTACAGGCAGTCATGTAGCTTATGATCACAAAATCAAATGATTTCAACAAGTTGAACAGAAATGTTTTGAGGGTAAACACAGAGAGTTGGGATCATGTAAAGGGGATTTGACTCAGCCCAAAATTAATGAACATGCAGGCCTACAAGAAATCATAACGTAAAATCAAAACATCAAATAAAAAGTCCCAAACCCACAATAGTAAGAAATATGTTTTTGTGGTCAATGTAACGTGATGTCACATTGTCCTATTCCTTTATATAGGCCTACCATATACCATCAAGCCCTCGCAGCCTCTCGCACTCAAACACCTAAATAGTCAATCAGTCTGTGAGGGTTCAGGCCTTGAGGGTTTAGGGGGGACATTGGGATTGGGCCTGTGTGTGTGTGTGTGTGTGTGTGTATGAATGTGTGTGTGTGTGCGTGTATGTGTGTGTTCTACCTGCTATAACAGAGGTGTGTAGATTGGTCAGCATGTGTGTGTGTTTACGTGTATGTGTGTGTTTCTGTGTGTAAAATGTGTATTAAAACATGAAATATGTTTTTCTCTAACTAGGAGATGATCAGGGCATTTGTAATGCCTACCCCTGTGCGAGGTATTGAAGTATTTCTGAGAGTCAGTGTGACACTCACAATTGTGTGGTCACAATTTAGGGTTTAATGTGTTTGATTAGTTGTTCTTGAAGAGCCATATTTATTTGGGGTTGTTTCTAATGAATGCTGTAGTTTGTACCCTGCGCTACCAGAGGGCGCTATGGTTCCCTATTAGAGTGAGGCGCGAGGCTGGTTCCTCAGACGACTGACAGCCTGTGAAAACGAATATCTAACGGCTCCCGTTTTATTCTTGCTTCTATATAAAACAGGTATGTAAAGTCACCAAGCATGTTAGAACTAAGTAGGAACCATGAATGTATGTATTTAGCTTGTGAACTACAGAGTTCTGGGTCATTAAGTCCAGCATAATCATTAGTTTGATTTTAAAAGATCGCTAGCTTCTTTAGCTTCGTAGCTAACTAGCCAGATAGCCTAGCTGCTTCCCTCACGTAACGGCAGCTACTGGCCATTGTTCTGTATCCCAGTTGAGGGAATGGTTACTCACACCATTATTAAGTATTTATTTTGTTTCATTTTGGCACCTGGACTCATTGGGTTTATTTTCTGGCTACAGTAAGAAGGTATGAATGTGTATAAGGTTAAAGTTAGACAGTAAGAAGGTATGAATGTGTATAAGGTTAAAGTTAGACAGTAAGAAGGTATGAATGTGTATAAGGTTAAAGTTAGACAGTAAGAAGGTATGAATGTGTACAAGGTTAAAGTTAGACAGTAAGAAGGTATGAATGTGTATAAGGTTAAAGTTTGACAGTAAGAAGGTATGAATGTGTACAAGGTTAAAGTTAGACAGTAAGAGGTATGCATGTGTATAAGGTTAAAGTTAGACAGTAAGAAGGTATGAATGTGTATAAGGTTAAAGTTAGACAGTAAGAAGGTATGAATGTGTATAAGGTTAAAGTTAGACAGTAAGAGGTATGAATGTGTACAAGGTTAAAGTTAGACAGTAAGAAGGTATGAATGTGTATAAGGTTAAAGTTAGACAGTAAGAAGGTATGAATGTGTATAAGGTTAAAGTTAGACAGTAAGAAGGTATGAATGTGTATAAGGTTAAAGTTAGACAGTAAGAAGGTATGAATGTGTATCAGGTTAAAGTAAGACAGTAAGAAGGTATGAATGTGTATCAGGTTAAAGTTAGACAGTAAGAAGGTATGAATGTGTATAAGGTTAAAGTTAGACAGTAAGAAGGTATGAATGTGTATAAGGTTAAAGTTAGACAGTAAGAGGTATGAATGTGTATCAGGTTAAAGTTAGACAGTAAGAAGGTATGAATGTGTACAAGGTTAAAGTTAGACAGTAAGAAGGTATGAATGTGTATAAGGTTAAAGTTAGACAGTAAGAAGGTATGAATGTGTATAAGGTTAAAGTTAGACAGTAAGAAGGTATGAATGTGTACAAGGTTAAAGTTAGACAGTAAGAGGTATGAATGTGTATAAGGTTAAAGTTAGACAGTAAGAAGGTATGAATGTGTATAAGGTTAAAGTTAGACAGTAAGAAGGTATGAATGTGTATAAGGTTAAAGTTAGACAGTAAGAAGGTATGAATGTGTATAAGGTTAAAGTTAGACAGTAAGAAGGTATGAATGTGTATCAGGTTAAAGTTAGACAGTAAGAAGGTATGAATGTGTATAAGGTTAAAGTTAGACAGTAAGAAGGTATGAATGTGTACAAGGTTAAAGTTAGACAGTAAGAGGTATGAATGTGTATAAGGTTAAAGTTAGACAGTAAGAAGGTATGAATGTGTATAAGGTTAAAGTTAGACAGTAAGGAGGTATGAATGTGTATAAGGTTAAAGTTAGACAGTAAGGTATGAATGTGTATCAGGTTAAAGTTAGACAGTAAGAAGGTATGAATGTGTATAAGGTTAAAGTTAGACAGTAAGAAGGTATGAATGTGTATAAGGTTAAAGTTAGACAGTAAGAAGGTATGAATGTGTATAAGGTTAAAGTTAGACAGTAAGAAGGTATGAATGTGTATCAGGTTAAAGTCAGACAGTAAGAAGGTATGAATGTGTATAAGGTTAAAGTTAGACAGTAAGAAGGTATGAATGTGTATAAGGTTAAAGTTAGACAGTAAGAAGGTATGAATGTGTATAAGGTTAAAGTTAGACAGTAAGAAGGTATGAATGTGTACAAGGTTAAAGTTAGACAGTAAGAGGTATGAATGTGTATAAGGTTAAAGTTAGACAGTAAGAAGGTATGAATGTGTATAAGGTTAAAGTTAGACAGTAAGAAGGTATGAATGTGTATAAGGTTAAAGTTAGACAGTAAGAAGGTATGAATGTGTATCAGGTTAAAGTTAGACAGTAAGAAGGTATGAATGTGTATCAGGTTAAAGTTAGACAGTAAGAAGGTATGAATGTGTACAAGGTTAAAGTTAGACAGTAAGAGGTATGAATGTGTATAAGGTTAAAGTTAGACAGTAAGAAGGTATGAATGTGTATAAGGTTAAAGTTAGACAGTAAGAAGGTATGAATGTGTATAAGGTTAAAGTTAGACAGTAAGAAGGTATGAATGTGTATCAGGTTAAAGTTAGACAGTAAGAAGGTATGAATGTGTACAAGGTTAAAGTTAGACAGTAAGAAGGTATGAATGTGTACAAGGTTAAAGTTAGACAGTAAGAAGGTATGAATGTGTATAAGGTTAAAGTTAGACAGTAAGAAGGTATGAATGTGTATAAGGTTAAAGTTAGACAGTAAGAAGGTATGAATGTGTATAAGGTTAAAGTTAGACAGTAAGAAGGTATGAATGTGTATCAGGTTAAAGTTAGACAGTAAGAAGGTATGAATGTGTATAAGGTTAAAGTTAGACAGTAAGAAGGTATTGATGTTGGATAACCTTGATTAACCTTACTGGTCAATGAATGCTGAGAAGAGAATAATCTTTTTGTTGTTTATTCATCATAGCATGTATCAAAAACATACAGTATCAACCATGCTTTAGGCATTGGTTCAATATTGATTTGACACACATAGCTTAGTTCAACAGTTATGTAACAGGATTAGACAATATAACATACCTGTGAACAGATGAGCAGATGTTGCAACAGGTGGAGTTAGCATGCTAACATGCTAGCTTGCTAAGCTAAGCTAAAGCCAGCGTAAGATAGTTTAAGCCTTCATGAGTTACGAGGTAAAGCGCACCGTTCCAGTCCAGTGGTTCTTACTTTTATACTGTTCAGTGTAGAGCCTTAATATAGGCTGTCATCTGACCATTCTTTAATTATGGTGAGGAGCAATGATTGGCACAAAACCAGTTCAAGATTAGACTCTGCTAGAGAACTTATCCATATCTACTTTCTGATTGCCCAATCCTACAGCTGCTATTGACGGTTCTTCGCTGAGCAAGTGAATTGAGAAACCCCTCTGACCTTTCCTCAACTCCTATGACCGTTAGACTGACCTTTCATCCAACGGTATCACCGTTAGCCGTAGCTAAATATACACTGGTATTAGAGTCACTAGCAGTCTAATATAGCTTTTATATGACAGCGAATGAGATCACTGAAATGTGGCATTCCTAGTCAAAAATACTACAGAAACCTACATCAGTATGAATGTGTATAAGGTTAAAGTTAGACAGTAAGAGGTATGAATGTGTATCAGGTTAAAGTTAGACAGTAAGAGGTATGAATGTGTATAAGGTTAAAGTTAGACAGTAAGAAGGTATGAATGTGTATCAGGTTAAAGTTAGACAGTAAGAAGGTATGAATGTGTACAAGGTTAAAGTTAGACAGTAAGAGGTATGAATGTGTATAAGGTTAAAGTTAGACAGTAAGAAGGTATGAATGTGTACAAGGTTAAAGTTAGACAGTAAGAGGTATGAATGTGTATCAGGTTAAAGTTAGACAGTAAGAAGGTATGAATGTGTACAAGGTTAAAGTTAGACAGTAAGAGGTATGAATGTGTATAAGGTTAAAGTTAGACAGTAAGAAGGTATGAATGTGTATCAGGTTAAAGTTAGACACGGTTTGATTGAACGTTTCTGAGCTGAGCGACGGTTGAGAGGAGTGTAACCGACGTCACCATGGTAACTGTCGTGTATTAATTTGCCTAACTAAGCTCGAACCTTTGTTCTAATCCAGATTATATTATGTGTCTATTCTTAAAAGTCAGTTTTAGGCCCGAAGTAGCATGACAAAACAGTAGGCCAGTTCTGTAAGGGAGGGGGAGAGCAGTTGCTCCGTGGGAACGCAGCTGTGAGCAAAAGTAACATTAACCGTGATCAGTAATTGGCCAGCAGATAACGGATCAGGCTAAGAAACAACACTGCGTGAGAAAGCAGGTGTTCTCACATCAGATACGGGGTCTATATAAGACCCCGTGAAACATCAGTCCGGGGTAGTATCTCTCGAGAGCTTACCGGTTTTAATTGTCTGTACAAATAAAGCCATTGCATTAAGTTCCGATTACCAGTGCCTTTTTGATTTGACTTCAACTTACTCAACTATTGAACAAAGACCATTTGAAGATAGTAACAAGATCAAAGGCGTCCTTAATCACGTCAAGTGGCGGAGCCAGCCAGGAGAGACACGGCATCGAGACCTGACACACCGGGGGACCTGCGTCGCTTCAGCACACAAACGCGCCTCAATTAAAACGGTAAGCAGAGCCATTTTAAATTCTGCCAATTTTATATGTGTGACTGAAGCGACCAGGTACGCCCAGGTGACAGATACTCCCGCCTTTCTCTAAAGAACCTAGATAAATATATTAAAAGAGTAGTACAGTTTTACCAATTTCTAATCCATACAGGCACTGTTAATGATTTAATGCGATATATATGTCTGTCTTTTCTATCTTTAAACACCATGGTGCGGAGAAGAATGAATGACTAATTATGAGAGAAAATGTGCATGCCCTTAAAACTAATGAAAAGTGTTGCAGAGAAAAAGCTCTGAGGTACGGTAGGCTATTTTTTGTTGTTGTTGTTTTTGGTACTAAGCAGAGATAAAGTGTTGCAGAGAAAAAGCGCTCCTATTTACGGTAGGCTATTTAAGCGATTAGGCGCCGCCGAGTGAAAGGCAGAGCGCCGCCGAGTGAAAGGCAGAGCGCCGCCGAGTGAAAGGCAGAGCGCCGCCGAGTGAAAGGCAGAGCGCAGCCGAGTGAAAGGCAGAGCGCCGCCGAGTGAAAGGCAGAGCGCAGCCCAGGGAGGCATTTTGTGGCCATTCTGTAAATAAACTATCATTAAAGATTGCCTTGTCATGAGTGAGATAATTATGAGATGATTTCAAGACCTACTTCAAGGTAATTTTTGTATTATACAGCTGTAGATATCAATGTGTGCATCTTAGAAACTGTAGTATATACAGTATTATAAGCATTCTATATGTTAATGTATAATAAGTGAGGTAGGGTCAAGACAAAGAGTTAAAAGTGACAGGGACCAATTAAGAGTGGGGTCTGGGAGTGACGCCAAGTTTAGATAAGGCCCGGTGGTTGGACAGAGGCCCAGAAAGAGATAGCAGGAGAAGCCTTTGAAAAAATAAGGGAGCGTAACAAGACCGGTCTTTCATGAAACGGACCATAAGAGACGTCATCTACTTATTTTTTATAAAATAGTGTCTAAGATTATAAGACAGTGCTGGCAAATCGTGGTAAAACACTGTATTAAGAAGACATTGGTTTTGATGCTATAGCAAAGCATAAGCGAAGCTGGTTGCAAATATATATACGCGTGGTTAAAAGCATTGTTCAAGTATTTTTCTCCCTTAAACACACACACACACACACCCCTAGTAACCCCTAGCCACACACACACACACACACACACACACCGCCCCTAGCCACACACACACACACACACACCGCCCCTAGCCACACACACACACACACAGCACGCACACACACACACCCCTAGTCACCCCTAGCCACACACACACACACACACACACACGCACACCGCCCCTAGCCACACACACACACACACACACCGCCCCTAGCCACACACACACACACACAGCACGCACACACACACACCCCTAGTCACCCCTAGCCACACACACACACACACACACACACCGCCCCTAGCCACACACACACACACACACACACACACCGCCCCTAGCCACACACACACACCACACACACACACACACACGCACACACGCAATCACTCTCTCTCTCTCTCTCACTCTCTCTCTCTCTCTCTCTCTCTCTCGAACTCTCTGACACACACACACACACACACACACACACACCGCCCCTAGCCACACACACACACAGCACGCACACACACACACCCCTAGTCACCCCTAGCCACACACACACACACACACACACACCGCCCCTAGCCACACACACACACACACACACCGCCCCTACACACACACACACACACACACACACACACCGCCCCTAGTCACACACACACACACACACACGCACACACGCAATCACTCTCTCTCTCTCTCTCTCTCTCTCTCTCGAACTCTCTGACACACACACACACACACACACACACACCGCCCCTAGCCACACACACACACACACAGCACGCACACACACACACCCCTAGTCACCCCTAGCCACACACACACACACACACACACACACCCCTAGTCACCCCTAGCCACACACACACACACACACACACCCCTAGTCACCCCTAGCCACACACACACACACACACATACACACACCGCCCCTAGCCACACACACACACAGCACGCACACACACACACCCCTAGTCACCCCTAGCCACACACACACACACACACACACACCGCCCCTAGCCACACACACACACACACACACACACCGCCCCTAGCCACACACACACACACCGCCCCTAGCCACACACACACACAGCACGCACACACACACACCCCTAGTCACCCCTAGCCACACACACACACACACACACACACCGCCCCTAGCCACACACACACACACACACACACACCGCCCCTAGCCACACACACACACACACACACACCGCCCCTAGCTAGCCAACACACACACACACACACACACACCGCCCCTAGCCACACACACACACACACAGCACGCACACACACACACCCCTAGTCACCCTTAGCCACACACACACACACACACACACACACACACACACCGCCCCTAGCCACACACACACACACACACACCGCCCCTAACCACACACACACACACACACAGCACGCACACACACACACCCCTAGGCACCCCTAGCCGCGCGCACACACACACACACACACACACACCCCTAGTTTCCCTGGCCACATACACACATCCAACACACACACGCACCCAACACACGCACACACGTACCACACACACACACACGCAACCACACACACAACACACACCACACACACCCACACGTGCACACACACACACACTATATACACACATCCCTCGCACACACATACCCACACAATCACGTACACATACGTACAGTATAGATATCTCATTCATTTTTAAAGGGGCCCCCACACAGGTTCAATCACGTATATTGTATTTTCACCAGAAGGGAGGCTCATAAGAGTCCGAACCACTCAGAGAATTGTGTGTATACATCCAGAGGTATCAATAACCACGAACACCACCATCCACGAAAACATACAGACTCTGGCAACTACAACACGCTTTTACCAGACAGAAAGGGACGTACCTGTTTTTCCTCCACACACTTGTGTTCATATAGAGCGAACAATAACCAGGCGTGGTGGCATCTCAGTACAAGTCGATATAAGGCACATTTATGGATGAGAACGTAGACGGTGACGAGATATTTAACACAGATCATACCATTGAAGGTGACCCAGAAACCAAAGGCATACGAACACATTTTTGGTTAGAACGCACCTACATAGACGAAGACGGTTTCGAAGTGTGGCAAACAGAAGACGATGTTAGATTAAAACTTTGGCGTATAACTAAGTTTCTCAATTTAACACAAGTAGAAGAAGAATTTCCAACTGCACCTTGGAGGCAGTTATTGAGGGGACTTTGGGATCCCCTAAGCTTAAACCAAGTTTTAAGTCAGTTGTGTGATAACCCAGGAGCAGAGGCCGAGGTTTCTCTAAGGTCATTTTTTAGGTTACCAGAAGGTTTCTTATTAGGAGGAATATACCGGGAGGCAATAGATCCACGGATCTGTATTACAATCACCCCCAGGCGAGTCAAGTGGGATACAGGCAAGTTTGTTTACATAAAGCAAACACCACAGCGAGACGGATCAACTAAATTAGAATACAACCCACACCAGATCCCAAAGGTTAAAGTAGGGGTAACAGTAGGAAAGATAATAGTGCTAATTAGAACAAACGAACCAGGAGTAGCAGAAATCCCTAGATCCCTAGCTAATCAAGCGAGACAGGGATACATGGGGGCGAGCCAAGGAACAGTGAATGGGAAGGACAGGGGCAACGAGGGAACAACCCCAGTCGAGCTAGTGGTGACAAAGCACCCGACACACAAAAAACAAATTCTAAAATACATGCGGAAATGGCATGCGAGAAATCCAGCGTGGCCGAAAGGTGGTACCTATATAGTGGCGATTTGTGACGAGATGGCGCAAAACATAAAACACCACAAGGCAAAAGATAACAGTGACAAAAGGACAGGTAAAAGATCCAAAGAAAGGGAGGTGCTACAATGGTTCAGGATGGAGGGAGGAGTAAAAAAGATGGAGGCAGTCAAGCAAGAAATGACAGCCAATACCACACCAAAAGCAGAAGACAACAATAAAAAAGGGAGTCCAGCAACAACTCCCACGACCCCCACGGCTCCCACGGCGTACATCGACCCTCCCCCGTATCCAGGCAGACTGAACCCATTCGGCCGCCCAAACCCATTCAGAGCAGGGCTCTATCCAGTGATACCAGCGGGAGAAGACAAGGCCAGAGAAGAATTGAATTGTGCAATCAAAGGGGACTTCACCCTGACAATAAGATAACCTGCGCCTGCTCCAGCAGAACCAACGACAGCGGCTGCATCCACCCACCAAAGAACTGAGAGAGAAAGACCCGAGGAGGAAGAAGATAGACGGTTGTATAGATTGCTACAAGAAGAAGAACAGCAACAACACCCGAGAGAAAGAAGGAGGGAGTCTCTACGTCCAGAAAGCAGTCTGGGGCCCGGTCCGCCAAACACGACCCCCACTGGACAAAGACGAAATGACCAAGATGAGGTAAACCACATACCACCATCAAGTCAACAGGAAGATCGAGATGCCCTGTACCCGGAGAGCTCAACGGGGATACCAGCAAAAGACAGACAGACGATCAACATAAACAAGGTACAAGAACTCCTTTTAGATAACGCAAGAAGAATACAAGTAGCTGAAAGGAATTGTGACGAGTTGGAAGAACTGTTCACACCGTCACCCCCGACCACAAGCTTCCACAGACCTCGTTCAGGAAAAGAGAAGCATCCCGACCATCGTGGAGAAATGGAAGTAAGCCTGACAGGCATCATGAAGCCATTGCGCCCAACAGAACAGCCACAGTTCGACTCTGAAGAGGAAGAACGTCAGAGAGCACCCAAGCCCCGGAGTAGGAGAACGGAAGGAACTAGGAGTTCTAGCTGGGAGAGAAACCCAGGACTACGGCTCATAAGAAGGGGAGAGAGTGACCCGCAAATCGAAACACAGTGGTCGACTGAGAGAATTTGCCCACTAGTAATCAAAGGACCCGGACAGGCTCCTGCATACGTACCATGGGGATTCATGGATCTGATAGGTCTGGTCGCACGACTACCGAACGTCACGGAAGGGGCAAATAAATGGATAACAGCGTTAGAAGAAAGTACAGCAGGAGTAACTTTGGCCCTGGGGGACATTAAGGCATTACTGATGAACGTGGCTGGAAAACAAACCACGGACGAGATCTTCGAAGGAGCCCAACTACCAGGAGTAATGGCCGGAGTCACCTACAACGGAGTGGGGTTCGGAGGACATCGCACCGTGGTATGGGCAGAGCTCAGAAAGAAATATCCAGAGAAGATGGATCCAACCAAGCTCGAAGGAGAGAAGCTGAAAGATGGCGAATGTCCAACCAAGTTCCTACATGACTTCCAACGAAAATGGCTTGACGAGACAGGGAGTGCTTGGAACGCTAACAGCACCTGTCAGAGCCTATTCAAACTGATGGTTAAAAAGGCCATGCCAGGCGAAGTACAGAGGAAATTGGATGGAGTAGTAGGATTGGCAAAGATGGAGTGGCCACTATTCTCAGAACACATCGTCCATCATGTGGACATGTACAGAAAAGAAAAGCAAGATGTAGAAGAGCTGAGCAAAGTGTTGGCCAACAAACTCACAGCACTGCAACTGGGAGAGCTAACTCAGAAACAAAAGAAAGAAAAAGCAAAGGCTCAGACCCCACTGATGGCGGAAACTGAAGAAACCCTCACTCAGGCCCCAGTCATATCCCAAGTTCTAACCCAACCACAACTAGGTCCAGGACCCCCCACTCAGACGATGCCACGCTGTCCACCCACAACTCAATCTGCATATCCTCCCATCCACGTGCATGTCAACCCAGCAGCAGAATACCGTCGCGAGGATCTGGGAGGCCGAGGCAGGCCAATGCAGCGAGGACGCGGAGGATGGAGAGGAGGCCAACAGCAACGGTACGGCCAACGGAACTATGCCCCCCAAAGACAACAGCAAAATCCACAGGCAGAAGAGCAACAAGGTGAACAGCGTCAACAACAAACCAGACGCCCGCAGTCAACACCAAATATGGCAGAAGAACCCCAAAGACCGTCAAGAGAATGCTGGCAGTGTGGGGAAATGGGCCATTTCAGAAGAAATTGCCCAGCAAATCCATGGTTAGGCCCTGCGGCAGACTGGGATTAGGGGTGCCTAGAGAAACCGGAGGGGAACACCATGACACCAATTATCTCGTTAAAACCGCATGACGAGCCCAATATACCAGTAACAATACTTGGTAAACACCACACATTCATGATCGATACAGGGGCAACATATTCGTGTATTGGAAGTGACGGATGTAAATTGCCCCTTTCTAGCTCATCAATAAGAACAGTAGGTTTCTCTGGGAAGACACAAGTTGTACCCCTCACCAAGCCAATCACGATGCTCATAGCCGATAAAGAAGTTGTGGCACCCATACTATATGCTGCTCAATCACCCGTCAATCTGTTAGGAAGAGACATTTTGTGCCCTCTAGGGGCAACCATCACATGTGCAGAAGATGGACTAAGTATTACCTTCCCCGAAGAACCACTCACGCAAATGATGACTCTGACAACAGGTCACGATTACAAATACAGGCCCGGTAGAGTTGTACAGGGTCGCGTAATCATACACAAAGACAAACACCCAGTAGTTTATTGGGTAAAACTTACCCCACAGGAATCAGCACTGAAACAGCGGTGGATAGAATGGGAACCGTGGATACGCACCAAGGTAGGGCAAGCTAAAAGCCCAGAACTGCCCCTGCACTGTACACTTCAATATCTCACTGAACTAACTCCTGCAGAGTTTGACTATGATAGGTGTTTTCAGGAAATGATTAACAAACAGCAGTATTCACTAATTAGCAATGACATTTATATAGGACCCCAGGGGGCAGCAGCAGGAGTTACACTCCCACCAGAATTACAAGAATGGTTTCAGGTGAATAACTCCACCCCACACGTCACATTAATGGTATCTGAGGGATATCAGTCCCATGAGCTAGGCCCTATGGTTAGAACAGCCATGCAGATACCGGAGTGGGAGAAAACCGGCAACAAGTATATCCATGTATCCCCAGATGCACAGTATTTAAGAATATCTTCAAAAATATATGACGTAGGAACAGCAGAACGAGTTCTCGTTACAGTTAAGGCGCCCGTGCATCAGATGTTAACTGTAGAACAGGAGGGTCTTTTGGCCCAGGTGCCCCAATGTTTATGGTCCAAACACAAAACAGACGTAGGATTAGTAAAATCTGCACAACCCATACTAATCAAGGTAAAAGAGGGAGCACGTTTGCCATACCAAAGACAATATCCTCTTAAACAACATGCCACGGAGGGTATAGGCCCTATAATAGAAGGTCTGGTGAATGCAGGCGTACTAATAAAAACAAGAAGCGCCTGTAATACACCCATCTTTCCAATAAAGAAGCCACATTCAAACGATTACCGATTGGTGCATGATTTGCGAGCTGTCAACTCAGTTGTGGAGGTTCCCAGACCCGTTGTCCCTGACCCGCACACACTATTATCAAACATCCCACCGAACACAAAATGGTACACAGTCATAGACTTATGTTCTGCATTTTTCAGTGTCCCAATACATAAAGATTCGCAACATTTATTTGCATTCACCTATCGAAATTCGCAGTTCACCTATACACGACTTCCTCAAGGATTCGCAGATTCCCCATCAGCGTTTAACAGAGTGTTAGCACAAGACTTACAGGATCTGCATGTATCAAGTACACTATTACAGTATGTAGATGATCTACTGATCTGCAGTGATACTAAAGAACAGTGTGAAAGGGACTCTATAACAATACTGACACGACTAGCTGAAGGAGGGCATAAAGTTAGTAAGGATAAGTTACAGTTTTGTCAACCTAGTGTAGAGTATCTAGGAAGACAATTGTGTGGTGACAAGAGACACATAGCTAAATCCCAGATAGAGGCCATAATAAAAACTCCCAAACCACAGACAGTAGGGCACCTGTTGTCTTTTCTGGGGATGGCTGGATACAGTCGACCCTGGATTTGTGATTATGCATTTAAAACAGCTCCACTTCGTGCTCTTATACGTGCTGCTGGTCAACAGGACCAAAAAAGTCAGTTACAGTGGACAGAAGAAGCTGAAGGGGCGTTCATGGCCCTAAAAGGTGACCTAAAATCTGCACCAGCCTTGGGAAACCCAGTATACTCTAAACCTTTTCATTTGTATGTAGCTGAAAGAGCAGGATATGCTAATGCCGTGTTAATGCAGGACACCCCGATAGGGAAGCAGCCCATAGCATACTATAGTACTAAATTAGATAATGTTGAGGCCGGATTACCTCCATGTTATCAAGGGTTAGCGGTAGCCTCGTTTGCGTTTCAGAAAGCTTCCTCTGTTACTATGGGACATCCAGTGATTCTATACACCTCCCACCAGCTACATGCTTTACTCACTAGCCAACGATTCGTACTGACACATGCCAGACGCACCGGGTATGAGGTAATACTTTCTGCACCAGAACTGACAATTCAGCGATGTAGTACAGTGAATCCGGCCACCAGAATGGTACTGCCGACAGATGGTACGCCACATGACTGCATTTTAGCAACAAACACATTTATGCGTGCCCGAGATGATTTACATAACACACCGATCCCAGCTGATCTTACTTTGTTTGTAGATGGTTCATGTTTCCGTGATGCTACTGGAAATCACGCCGGTTATGGTGTGGTTCAATTAGAAGATGATGGTGAATCATTCAGAGACATTCAGAGCTTACACATAGCACAACCATGTTCTGCACAACTGGCAGAGATTAAGGCACTGACTGTCGCATGTAAACTAGCTGCTGGTAAAAGATTAAACGTATATACGGACTCAGCCTATGCGTACGGAGTCTGTCATATTTACGGCAACATATGGAAACAGAGAGGTTTTCAAAGAGCTGACGGTACTCCCATCATTCACGGAGATGCCATTTCACAGTTGTTAGAAGCCATGCTTTTACCCACCGCGTTAGCTATTGTTAAATGCCCAGCACATCAAAAAACAAATTCAATCATTGCTATTGGCAATAACAAGGCTGATGAAGCAGCCAGGCAAGCCGCAACAGGTAGTGGTATCACGATGGGGCCTGTAATCTTGGCGGAAGACATAGAACCACTTGTAACCATTCCGTCTCTTATATTAGCACAAGGTAGGGCTTCTCCTCAGGAGAAATCTATATGGGCCAAAAGAGGGGCTTCATACAAAGCCTCACCTGGTCCTCTACAAGGACTATGGCGCAGTCATCAGGGACATTTTGTGCTGCCTATCTCGTTACTTGGGTTTGCTATTAGAAATGCGCATGGCATTAGCCATTGCGCAAGGGGGGAAGTGATTAGATGTCTACAAGAGAACTGGTGGTCACCGTATTTAGCGGCCACGGTAGACAGAACTTTAGCACAATGTGACGTCTGTGCAAGATTAAATGTTAGAAAAACTTTTTCAGCCCCAATAGCACATATTCCAGTTCCGGATGGACCTTTTCGGCACTTAATGATTGATTACGTAGACATGACAATGCGAATACAGAAAATGAGATACATTCTTGTAGTAGTTTGCAGATTTAGTAGGTGGATAGAAGCAGTTCCAACAGCTGGAGAAGATGCACGATCAGTGGCAAAATTTTTGTGTAAAGAAGTATTCCCCAGGTTTGGCATCCCGGACACATTAAGTTCAGACAACGGTTCAGCCTTTGTGGCAGATATAGCCAGAATAGCTTTCAGGATGCTGGGAATCAGGCAGAGATATGGGTGCGTATATCACCCACAGAGCCAAGGTAGTGTAGAACGTGCGAATGGCACGCTGAAAGCAAAGATAGCAAAAATTATGCAAGACAGCCAGCTGAACTGGTTGCAAGCTTTACCAATAGCACTAATGAGTATGAGATCAAGTACTAACCGAATAACACACTTAACCCCGCATGAAATGCTAACGGGTCGACCCATGCCAGTGCCGCACACGAGGGGCCCCATCGATGGGCCCTCTCTTGAAAAATTGGAAAGGGAGCTGAAAAGCTACCTACAGCAGCTAACCCAAATCCATAAAGCTGTATTCCAACAGGTGAAAGGAGCCACAGAGGAGAGAGAGGCGGAGATCGCTGAGGAACTGCAGAAAATCTCTCCAGGAGACTGGGTATACGTGAAGGTGTTCAAAAGAAAGTGGAACGAGCCCAGACGAGACGGACCATTCAAAGTCCGACTAGCCACCAGAACAGCCGTAAAAGTTGACGGTAAGAAGTTTTGGTTCCACCTAAATCATTGCTGCAGAGCAGAAGATCCTGAAAGGACACAGGAAGCCTTTAGAAGAAGAGCAACAGTTCCGGGGTTGAAAGGGGCAGGTGACACCGCCCCGCAGGAGCATGAACAACACCGGGATGGGGAAGGCGAGGCCTCCCCTCAGGGAGTCAGGCGATCTCAAAGACTGGCCGGACGAGGAGAAAAAGGGAGCGCTTCAACTGGAAGCACTTCAACCAACAGCGCCACCAGCAGTTGATCCACTAGCAGTGGACCAGAAAGACAATGAACAACAGACACTTAAAATAGAGTTAAAAATAATGTCGAAACCTAGGCCAGGGAAGAAACAGAACAGGCAGGGGATGAGAAAGGGAAAGCAGGATGAGGTTGACCTGTGGGTATTGGGGGGTAGCCTCTTTATGTTAATATCAGCAATATGCTTAATGATACTGGCATACAGAATGCACTATGTTGACCCCCCTCAGAGCAGCAGGCCATCCCAGGAATCCACCAAAAAACCCATGCCTGACAGATTCCTAAACCACACATACACCAAGGAAGAAAAAGAGACATTGGCAAGATGTGCTCTGGCCACAGGGGTATTGGCTGCAGATCAAGGGGAAATTGTCATGGGGAAAAAGACAAATCTGACATACACGAAAGTTGTCCCAAGACATCTGGCACTGACTGTAACCTCAGAGAAAACCAGAATCTATAGCTGGGCAGTAGGAGACAAATGCCCCACAACAGGGTCAATAACCATTACGGTCATCTGCCGCCTGCCAGCACACTGTGAGGACACACTCAATGGGAGAATCATGATGCTGGCAAAAGCTAAGAGAGTAGTCAAGCTTACTGGGACTTACAGGCAGAGAAGGGATGTGTCAGGGGGTAGGGCTGTCACCATCAACAGGGTGAAAACAACACAATGGGGCTCAAATATGTTCTACCAGTGGCTAAACTTCTCTGCCAGACAAGTGAGTAATGAAACATGTGTGGCATGCTATAATGCTAAAAGGTTGCCTAGTTTAAGACCAATTCCAGGAAGTCAAATAGGAGAATGTCCAAAAATCGAACATTGCTTTGCACCATGTGCCATGTTTTTGGCAGGACGCCACAATCAAAAGACCGTCGGTTGGAGCCAAGATACACAAGTATGTCCGGTTAGATTAAATATATCCGCCGCGTCAAAAGAAGAATACCCTCTACCTCCGGTAGTGAGAATTCCACCGGACCTAGTATTTCCTTTCTGTATAGTGAGAGGAGAAAAGCTGCGACAAACGGTCACACGTACAACTCCAAAACTAACCGACCGAAAGGGTCTAGTGCAGTGTAGAAACATAACATGGTACCCAAGCGACAAAAGTGGAAACGGAAACAAAACAGAGTACCTCAAACTATGTAATACCACAAAGAAGGCAAATTTCCAATGTCAACAACTAGTAGTAAATGGAAAGAGGATTATCTATCAGCTAGAGGAGACGCAAATCTCACAATACACAATTCCAGATTATTCTGGGGGAACCGTCCCAATAGGGGACATGTTTTGGATATGTGAAAAAGATGAGCAAATTCGCACTCACCTTCCAAACAGCTGGGAAGGGATCTGTGCACCCACAATGCTAACAGGGAAAATAACAGTTTTAGCCCCATCAACATTATCAGGAGATAGGAAAAAGAGAGACATTGGCCAAAAATGGAAAACAGATGATAAGGTTTACATAGCATGGAATCAAGAACCGTTTGGTGCGCCCGATGACCATAAAGCCATAAGCGAGTCCTGGATAATTTCAGGGCAAATCGCAGGGTCAGTACCGTTTTACGGACAAATAATTAACGCGCAGTACCTCGCTCGTAACAGTAGGTGGATCAATTACATGTGGTACAACCAACAGCGGTTTATTAATTACACCATACGCGCGCTTGAGGGTGTGAGAGAACAACTGCATGCTGTATCTCTTATGGCTCTGCAAAATAGGTTTGTCATTGAAACACTCCTAGCCGAAGATCAGGGAGTATGCCAACAAATAGGTGAAGAATGCTGTTCAGTAATACCTATGCACACTGGAGAAGGAGGGAACCTTACAACGGCTTTGTCCAAACTCAAACTATTACGTGATTAGGGAGGGGGATTGGGCACCCCTGGACCTAGTCACGAACAGACGGGAGCGGAACCGCGAGGTCCCGAGGGCACGCTAAATCAGTTTATAGTGCTGGGGAGAGGACTGAAGGCCCCCGTGTCTGGTGAAGTATGAATTAACATACTGCTCTGGTACCGTCTAGTCAGCACTGTGTCGCCAGTAAGAGGTTGGCACTGTGTGGTACGTGGATGACAGTCCACACCTAGCAGAGGGGCGTGATAGACGACCTCTGTGAATAGGCAAGGCTGGTGAAAACGGTCAAAGTTCTAATATCCATAGCCAAGTGGAATTAGGATCAGACCGTCGGTTCTGAGCTGGGTGACTAACAATCATTACAGTGTCCGGGATCGCTATCGACTGGGTCACCGGCCGGTCGGGTCGCAGATGGCAGTAAGACCACGAGATGGCCGCCGCGCTCGGCTCAATGTACAGTCAGGCCACTACAAGCCAAAAGCGAATGCGTTAGTAGGCGAGTAGTGCTTCTGTGATCGGTGGGCTTTGAAAAGAAGACACCGGGAAGCAGAAGGCTGAGCTCTCATTCCAGGGGTGGCTGGCTTGAGACCTCGGACGGAACGGGGTCTAGCCCGGGACTGCGCCCTGGGTGGGAGGTCCGAAAGACTTAAGCGGAACATGTGATTAATTCTAACTGGAACACCAAAACTGAACAATGGTGGGATTGGCTTAAAAATCTGTCATGGAGCAAGGTCCTGAGGGGTGTAGGGATAGTGGTAGCCTGTATCCTTTTGATTATATTAATAACAGCATGTTGCGTAGTGCCTGTTGCTAGCCTAGCGTTAAAACAGGTATCAAAAATAACCATTGGTCAATTTATGGTACAGGTCCAACAGCGCAGAGTTAGGTTGGAGGAAGAAAGCCAAATAGATCAAATGTCAATCTTACAATCAGACGATGCTATAGTCCAACCACAAGAGTGTGACCATTTGTATTCCAATATGGAAGAGCTCGACCAATGGTGGGCTTAGATTAATGGGTCAAAATGATGGATATCTCTGTGTATGACCAATGACTGCAAATCTAACTCTGAGTAATTGTTTGATAGAAAATCATGGACCAGGGAAACTACTGGAGGGACAACGTTGGCCTACCCCAGCAGCCCTTTGGCCAGCCGGTCCAGTCCCAGGCCATGCAGACCCAACCCCTACCAGCACCCCAGATAGATATCAGTCCGATCAGGCCCCAAACTGTATCCTTGACACCGGCTGTCTACGGCAACCTGCCGCCAGTGCGCAAAATAGAATACCCCACTTCTACATCTAGCTTTGCTCCCCAGGAAGATCCGCAGTTCTGGCCAATCCCCACATTTCCTAGTATAGGCCAATACCTGCCAGACATGAGTCAGAATAGCTATTACCAAACCCGAGCCCGAGCTCAGGGTTCTACGGGTCGGTTTACCCCAGTTCAGGGAGAATTCCTGCCACACACACCAGCACCTGTCGGTCCTGGTATAACGCCCCCAGTCCAGATAGAAGCAGTGTATGGTAGGCAGTCCTACACCGTTACAGGGAGAACCACATGGAGCGCTGGTGGCACCGGTTCAACCAGCCCGAGATCTGCACCAGGTCCATCAAGGATGGCCCCTTACCCGTCCCGTCTGGGCCAAAGAGAGACGGAGTCCATCCTGTACCAACTGCTGACTACGGAGGTCCCGACCGCTGGGGGCGGTTCAACTCAACAGAGAGATCGTAACTACACTGCACTGCAGGGAAGAGGGGGGGGGAACTTCAGGAAGACCCCAGCGCCATCTGAGACCCCAGCGCCATCTGAGACCCCAGCGCCATCTGAGACCCCAGCGCCATCTGAGACCCCAGCGCCACCTCAGACCCCTCCCTCTCCTATCTGGAGCCCCACAAGCCCCGTCACTTCACCAGTTCCCACAACTCCACACCACTCTGACACAGATGACGAATCTGAGTATGGGATGCACACAGCACTTATGTCAGAGGGGGAAGTGGATATGGATGACTTTCCCGACACCTGGGAAGTCAGAGAGGCCTTGGCCGAGTTGCCAAAATCCAGGTTCGTCGAGTTCACTAGGAGGATCCCTGGTGAAGCAGGCAAGAAAAAGGTGCGTTATATGCGTGGCCGAGCGAAGGCACGTCAAAATTATCGAGCGCAGCCAGCCAGAGAGACTTACAAAGTGATTGAAGTCCTCAAAGAGCTCATCACCACGGTGAAGGGGGTCGAGGGGGGCTTTCAGTCAATGAAGGGGGGCTTTCAGTCAATGGAGGGGGACTTTCAGTCAATGAAGGGGGGCTTTCAGTCAATGAAGGGGGACTTTCAGTCAATGAAGGGGGACTTTCAGTCACTCAAGGGGGACGTCCAGTCACTCAAGCGGGTCATCCAGACGAGAGATGGTCGGCTGAAGGGCAAAGTCGGCCCAATCTGAAAAGCATCACCCAGTAATGGGTAATTGTGGGACTATATTCATGTAACCTCACTACACCCCACTTCAGTATTCAATGTGTATTATAGCGTGGCAGTTCCACCACCACACATGAGTCAATTTTAGTGCACAATGTTTTTAAGTTGTTTACAATAAGTTTGTCAATCATTAAGTAAAACACTGCCAATGATGTTGTGCCTACTATAATACATGACATGCATTAAGAGCGTACTGTGATTGCCGTTAAGGCTGTTTGGTATTACACTGTTTAAATCTTATATTCACACTGGAGGGTACAATGTAAGCACTGGAACTTCAGTTACTTTGTGGTTTATGAGGCTTCTCGCTGAAAGGTTGCCGTAGCTGTCTGGGGTTTCCGGGCAATGGTGGGTTCTTAGGAATCAAACCCGCGCGGCTCTGTCAGTGAAACGCTTGATGGTAAGGAGTGATTGTTTTTGGGCAATGGAGGATCATTAATCTGCCTAATGGCATTAAGTGTGGCCAGAAGGCGTGCTAGAATAAACCATTTTTTGCCTACAAAGTAACTGATGAGAATCTAAAAGTAAGCTATATCATATTAGTTTGTATCTTTGATATTTTGAGGCCAATACTATTACTATGTGATTGTTTTTAGACTATATGAATCATTGTGAATGAAGTTTTATCTGGCCTCTAGTTTGGTAACTCTTATACTTAACTTTTTTATTATGTTTTTAATCATTCTGTTGTATGAATATTGATCTGTGACTCTATAGTCACAAAGGGGGGAAATGTCGTGTATTAATTTGCCTAACTAAGCTCGAACCTTTGTTCTAATCCAGATTATATTATGTGTCTATTCTTAAAAGTCAGTTTTAGGCCCGAAGTAGCATGACAAAACAGTAGGCCAGTTCTGTAAGGGAGGGGGAGAGCAGTTGCTCCGTGGGAACGCAGCTGTGAGCAAAAGTAACATTAACCGTGATCAGTAATTGGCCAGCAGATAACGGATCAGGCTAAGAAACAACACTGCGTGAGAAAGCAGGTGTTCTCACATCAGATACGGGGTCTATATAAGACCCCGTGAAACATCAGTCCGGGGTAGTATCTCTCGAGAGCTTACCGGTTTTAATTGTCTGTACAAATAAAGCCATTGCATTAAGTTCCGATTACCAGTGCCTTTTTGATTTGACTTCAACTTACTCAACTATTGAACAAAGACCATTTGAAGATAGTAACAAGATCAAAGGCGTCCTTAATCACGTCATAACACATAGCCAGTTAGTTCCGGTGTCTTCTAGTCTACCCGGTTACATGGGTCAGGTTTTGCTTGTGTCAACTGTTTAGTATAAGTTTGGTTCTAGTCTACCCAGTTACATGGGTCAGGTTTTGCTTGTGTCAACTGTTTAGTATAAGTTTGGTTCTTTGGCATAGGCTGGTTTATTCTGAATATACATATATAATATAGATTGCATTTAACTATAAAGCAGTAATGAGACTTTTAATTACTAGTATTAAAGACTAGTAGTGTGAACTGTATAAGACAGTACTGTAGCATTTAGTGCTACCAGGATAACTTTACTGTAGCTATTAATTGGTCTATTGAGTCAATTGTTATTGCATTAGTGCAAGTGGAATGCATGTTGTAACTTATGTATCTGTGAAAGATAATTGTTGAGATAAAAGAGAAAGAACAAATGAAAGGAACGATGAATACAGAAAGGATTCATTTCCAGTTTTATTTATTAAAGACGACTGACAGCCTGTGAAAACGATTATCTAACGTCTCCCGTTTTATTCTTGCTTCTACATGAAACAGATAAAACAGACCACATACATGTTACAGGGCCCCACGCCCCCCCCCTGACCTGGGACCTGTAACATCAGCTAATTGCTCTGCAGCAGCAGAGATGTCCTTGGGCGTTTGCAGAGAGACGGTGCTTCTGAAGAGTTACAGCCACAGGGAAGCCACAGTCGACAGGAACATTCAGGTACCGAGCTACTCAACCACAGCACAACCACAGACGCTGACAGGAGGCCAGTCAGCATCTCTGATAGCACGGTCCTCCCCCTCTCTCTCTCTATCGCTCTCTCTCTCCCCTCCCTCTCTCTCTCTCTTCTCCCTCCTCTCTCCCCTCTCCTCTCTCTATCGCTCTCTCTCTCCCCTCCCTCTCTCTCTATCCTCCCTCTCTCTCTCTCCCCTCTCTCTCTCCCCTCCCTCTCTCTCTCTCCCCTCCCTCTCTCTCTCTCTCTATCCTCTCTCTCTCTCTTTCTCTCCCCTCCCTCTCTCTCTTCTCTCTCCTCTCTCCCCCCTCTCTCCCCCCCTCTCTCTCTATCTCTCTCTATATCCTCTCCCTCCCTCTCTCTCTCTATCCTCTCTCTCCACTCCCCCCCCCCTCTCTCTCTCTATTTCTCCCTCTCTCAGTGTCTCTATCTTCCTCTCTCTCTCTCTCTCTCTTTCTCTCTCCCCCTCCCTGACAGCATGTGAGGAGGATAGCGGCCATTTTGTTTCCTGGCACTGATGAGAGAGTTGAGGCGACTGCAGCAGAGCAGAGAGGAGGAGAGAGATGATATCAGAGCAGAGAGGAGGAGAGAGAGAGAGAGAGACAGACATAGAGAGAGAGAGAGAGAGAGAGAGAGACAGAGAGAGAGAGACAGAGAGAGATAGAGAGAGACAGAGAGAGAGAGACAGAGAGAGAGAGACAGAGAGAGGGAGAGGGAGAGAGAGAGCGAAAGCAGTGGGGAGTGGGGGGTCATGAAGCCTCCATCTAGGGTTGGGGGGGTCACCCTGGCTGACAGGCAGACCCATGTGGGCCCAGTGTGAGACACAGCAGCTTCCAGCCTCACCTGCCCTCGCTGGGCTGGATGGCGGGTCCTCTGACTGGCTCGCACATGACCAGCTCGCATAAACACCGCTTTAACCAGCTCCACTGAAAAGATTTTCATACCGAGGAGTGAGTTTAACCAATCCAACTCAGTTACATCAGCCAGAGTCTGTTTCTGTAGCCAGGGTAGAGGTGACCTGGGCCTAGAGCCTTATTACACCTGGATTAGCAGAACCAGACTGGGTCAGAACCCGCTTTATGGTTCTAGAGTTTGTTCAAATGGGCGACTGTGTGTTCTAACCCCCAAACCACAGCATGTCAGTGAAATTCAGTGATGCTGCCGTGTATATTTCCCTTCTAACCTTCATTGCATCACATCCTGTTTTTAGCTGATAATCAGATAAGCAGGAAGATGCTGGAAAGTAAGACGTCAACACATTTAGAGGTGATCAGCACTAATAAGCAGACAGACAGTTCTCCGTACGGTTACGTTATATTTCTCATCTGACCAGAACTCAAGTCTGGACACAGATATGGTTCCAGTCCTGATGGTGATGTTAATGTCCTGGGCCGCGTTTCCCAGATTTGCCGAATTTCTCCGCACTACGACGCTTCTCAAGGTATACCTTGGCGAAGTGACAGTGTTTCCTACGAGTGTTTCCCAGACTATCCCTTAGCGTGCGTGTGAAGATACATCGTTAGGTCTGTCCCAAGATACATCGTTAGAGGAGCTGTCCCTGGGCGCGGTGCTGAAAAAAGAATTAATCGATGCCGCACACATCGATGGCCATTCGTAAAGTCACTGAAATGACGTGACAATATAATACGTGTTGTGTAAATCATTGTCATTGCAGCCTAATATTACCAGAAATGAAGTCCTGCTCCCGAAGCTAATCTGCGAATATATCTAAGAGTCAAGGCGAGCCCGCGTGATAGTCACAATGCATAGCCTACTATTGCATCAAAGTTAATATACCAGCAATAACATGGATCGGATCGGGTCATATAAGCCTCGTCTGGGATGTCTTGAAAGCGCATGAAAAAATACATGAATAGGCAGTGATGATCGCAAAATGAACACCAATTTAATCATCACACAAACTAAGGTTTAATGCTCATATGAATAGCACCTGTGTCAGTAGCATTCCCATGTTAGAATCCACGCGGATACGATGACTAATTTAATCTATCAGGCACCGGTGTTGGCGCATGTGGCCTATAAAAAAAACAAGGGTAACTGCACATATTGAGCGACATGGCAGATATGAAGAGGAAGCGTGTGATAGCGTTCACCAAAGAATAACTAGTGATCATGCTGGACGAGGTGGAGCAACCGAAGGCCGTCCTGTTTGGCGGCTACCAGTAGGGCCTATGCACAACTCCAGTAGGCTACTTCCTGAAATTAGACATGCTTCTCTATTTCCTGACCTACACTTTGGATGAAATGATTATTCAGGAATTCCTGAATAATCATTTCATCCAATAGTGTAAGACAGGAAATAAAGAAGCATGTCTAATTTCAGGAAGTAGCATACTGGAGTTGTGCATATAGCCCATTGAAGAAGGCTGCATGGGCGAGCATTGCAGCGCGGATGGCTGCTTCCACTCCTGGGCCACCCAGGGAGTGGACAGTCGTCAGCAAGAAATGGCAGGACTTCGCCAGTCAGGCCAAAAGCCGGGTGGCGGCAGTGCGCCGAGAGGCAGAGCACCGTGCCTTCCCTCACCCCGGAGGAGGAGAAGGCCCTATCGATCATCGGCCTCACAGCCTCCCAAGGCATCACTGGTGGCCTTGATTTGGAGTCTGGAGAGGGCCCCTCCAACATCCAGCCCTCAGCTGAATCACTCCAAGCCTCCCAGCCCTCAGCTGAATCACCCCAAGCCTCCCAGTCCTCTGGAGAGGAGACCCCAGCGCAGTCAGACTGCTCCACCCCGTCGACACGCTCTCCCCACACACCCCATGACTTCCCCCCCCCCCCCCCGCCCCCCGTGAGAGGCAGCTGAACACCACGGATGCGAGGTGCGACTGCAGCGAGGAGCTCCTGGAGGTGGGGAGGCAGAGGCTGGGTGTGCAGCGTGAGAGGCTGGACCTGCAGAACAGGCAGCAGGCCCTAGCAGAGGCACAGTTTGTGTGGCCCTCCATATCAGTGCCCATCATTCTGCCAACTCCAGGTAGGCTAAGTGTGTATTTTGTATACTCTGTCTATTCACATTCTGAATGCATTCCATTCAATGTCACTAATTGAATTTTCCTCCCTTGCAGATGATGCAGATGCCTGAGACACACTGCACACACTCACCACACACACTACATACACTTAACACACACTGCCCACCCCCCACAGTACACTGCGCACACACACTACATACACTCACCACACCACTCATCCTTCCTACGTGTTGCTACCTTGTCGTGGTGGGAAGGCTTGTGTGCCTCCATGACCATGAAGGCTATATTGGAGGGGGGTCACCCCCCAGCAGGTTCAACCATGCCGGGCAGGTTCAGGGTAGAGGCCAGACGAAAAGCAACAACTGGCCCTCCAGGTTGGGGGTTGGGCATGGGTCTAACAACCCCACCCCGGAAAAAGACCGCCTGTTACAGGACAAAAGTCTGAAGAACAAACCTGCCCATGTTTTTTCCCAACCAATATTAAACAAGTTCCCTTTATCCTGTATATTTGTTGTTTCTTGCCACATTACAACAGTAGAGGTTTTTAAGAAGGCACACAATATAACAAACAGCATTTGTAAGATCACTAAATACTGTGAATCTGTTAGCAAAGTACACTATAAGGACAACAGTATTGGGCCACCTACACATTACACCTATAGCAACTTTCATGACATCCCATTCTAAATGAATAGGCATCATATGGAGTTGGTCCCCCCTGTGCAGCTATAACAGCCTCCACTGTTCTGGGAAGGCTTTCTTCAATATTCTGGAGCGTGTGTGAGGATATTTGACTATTCATCTAGATGGCCTCATTGGATTAATCAATTCGTCAGGATATCTGTCTGACAATATATAAAGACAGACAGAAAAGTCATGTCATCAAATTATCCCTTTACATAAGAAAATGTTGTTGTTGTTCACAAAGTGGATTATATTAGGCTATGGATAGTCCGTATATGTTGCTTGGCTCAATAAAAGTTTTAAAAACAACATTCCCATGATGTGTTCTGTAGGCTGACATTATTTTCATCATTCAAGTTAATTGTATTTTGTGTACACTATGTGAATCGCGCAGGTAGGATAGATAGATGTGCGCTGTATTGCAACTCTCCTTTTTAAAAGTGTAATTTAGCTCGAATCGAGCTAAAACTATGACGGGATGAACGGAGCGCATCGCCAAGGGTCCGACCGCCCTTCGTAACGTATCCCTTGGCTGTGGTATACCTTGGCTAAGAAGGCTCTGGGAAACAGCGCTTCGGCTCCAAGGAAGGCTAACGATGTATCTTCGGAAGGTACATCGTAAGGGCGATTTACGATGTACCTTGGGTGGAGCTGTTTCCCAGAGCCTTCGTAGCCAAGGTATACCTTGGCTTAAGAAGGTTCTGGGAAACGCATCGCCACCTAGAGGTGGAGCTAACGACGTTCTTAAGAAGCACGTAGCGCTACGATGCCTTAACGATGCCTCTGGGAAACGCGGCCCAGATGTAGCACTGCTACATCCAATAAAGTGATGTCAGACCACACGCCCGACAGCAGGGAAAGTGGGCTGGGGGGTGAGCGAGTTCGTGAGCATGCGCGGTCAATTTGGTTCGTTGGGGAAACGAGGACGTCAGAGTTCAACGCAGATAACGACGGGAGCCTTGCCTAAACATTTGCATACTCCCCCTACATATACCGGGTGACTACCCGCCGCTTTACTTTCGTTCCTGAGAAGCAACGAGACCTAGAAAAATGCCCGAACCGGCAGCTAAGTCATAATAACTTTATTTATTTGAGCTTCAGGAACGAAAAAATAAGATTGACCGCAGCACCTTGCGGTGTCTGCGGTCCCCCCCCCCCCCCCCCCATTTCTTACGTTTAGAGAAACGCCAAACAAAAGACGGTGTTTTGTTTAAAAAAAAAAAAAAATGTTGCCCGACCAAGCCGGACGGCACTGGGTCAGGTTACGCTATACCGGGAAGGGAGAGCCTCCCACCCGAGACACTGTTGGCCAACGTCTATTTAGTACTACCTGGATCGAGGTGAGCGAAGTTTATTCCTTCATAGAGCTACCCTCCAGGAGAGACTTTGAGCTCAGCTTCCACACTGACCGCTCTTTGCGGAAATTCCTCGGCCTATTCGCAGATAGAGCAGACGGCGAATGGAAGGATTTTGAGTCGCACTCCTCCGTCCCAGCTGACATATTATCCATTATTGTCAAGTTCTGGACCGCGAGGGTCGCTGACCATGACGTGGAGCACTACCTCCGCCGGTACTGTACCATCCTGCGGCCGGTGGAGAAACTTTTGGACAACCTTGGGCTGTGGTTTGGTGTGCGGCGATACCGAGTCAAACTTAACCGTGACGGCGAGGGGCGGCTCGCGTCCCTGCCAAATTCCATTTCCCTCGGCCCATATAACGGCAAGATTACTTACCCGGGACAGATTCAGCGGTGTTACATTTGCCAATCTAATTCCCACCAAGTAAAGGACTGCGTTTTGGTCATGTGTTGGCGCTGTGGAATAGTCGGACACAAAGGGAAGCAGTGCACCAACACCGAGACCTGCACCCTGTGTCAAGGCGAAGGCCATAGCTACTTCACCTGCCCGTCTTCATATAGTAATCGGGCGAGAGCAGCAGGAGGCGCCGCAGCAGCAGAGAACCAGCAGCGAACAGCAGCAGCAGCAGCAGCAGAGAGAGGGCGACAGTCGGCCCCGGCGTTTTCACCAACACCTGAGGGCAGACAACGCACAGAGAGCACGACGGCAGAACCAGGAGCCCGCAAGCGCATACCGAGCCATCAGCGTGCGGCGAGGGCGGCAGCGGAGAAGGGCCCAGCCACAACACCGCAGAAGAACCACCAGCCCCCAGCGGAGACAACAGCAGCACCAGCGGAGGCGACGGATCCAGGAACATCAGTGGCGGCGGCGACAGCGGTTCCAGAGGCGACCGATCGAGGAACATCAGCGGCGACGATAGCGGTTCCAGAGGCGGTGGAGACGGCGGAGATGGCAGCGGCTCCAGAGGCGGCGGAGGCCACGGCGGCATCTGATCCAGATGCGGCAGTGGCGACGACAGCGGCGGCGGTGCCGACGACAGCGGCGACGGCAGATCCAGCAGAGGCGGCGGCGGAGACAGCGGCGGCAGAAGGAGCAGACGAAATGACACCATCCTCATCAGCGACGCCATCAGCAGCAGAGTCTGACCCCGATTTCATAGTGGTCAACAGCGACGACGTGATGTGGCTATCACAGGAAACCAACCAACCAGTACAGGGAACCATCCAGGACAGCTTTCCCAGCCACCCGGTGCCATGCACGGTGTCTGAAACAGCCAGCCTACGCGCCGAGTTGGATGACGCCGTGGCTCAACTGTGCGGCCCAGCAGAGGAAGCCGGTGGGCTATGTAGTAAGGAAGGAGCTACACAAGGCAGCCTTCCTAGCTATCAAGTGAACCCCGATGACAACAGCCTCGATGATTCCTGTGGAGTGAACAGCAGCAGTGAAAGAGAGGGGGGTGAGTCCACACCTTTCCTGAATGTTACATCAGATGATTTCCCAGTATTGGGTAAGAGGGAGAGAACGTCTCCAGGGACCAAAACGAAGGGTAAAAAGCCCAGAAAGAATAGAGATCCCAGGAAGAAGCCATTTCATTTATCATGAACTCGTGGCAAGTCACAGGGCCTCTCTTCTTAATGATGGCTATTAATATAGCAACATTAAATGTAAGAGGAATAAACTCCGTTAAGAATAGAGAAGAAAAGCTGAATGTTTTAAAGAACAGTAGTGCTGAAATTATTTTCACTCAAGAACTACATTCGAATTCTGTGGAAGATATTCAAAAAGTCAAAGACTTATGGACTCATGGCTGTGTAGAAATGTCTATTGGGAGTGACAAAGCTGATGGAGTCGGTATATTTTTCAATACTAAGAATATAGCAATACTACGAAAACGTGAATTAATACCAGGTCGTCTGTTAATATTGGATTGTGTTGTACGAAAGCAGAAACTGCGCCTAATTAATGTGTACACATCCCAGAGCCGCAGTGATAAGATCAGACTTTTTCACAAACTAAAAGAGGTCTTATGTGGTGGATACAATATAGTCTTAGCGGGGGATTTTAATACAGTTACAGACATTAAAGATCGCATACCAACAACGCCTTTTAATCTACCACGTACAAGCAAGATTCTGAAAGAGACATGCGATATGTTCAAAATGAGAGATGCTTTCAGGGAGATTTATCCAGATGAGGCGGGCTTCTCACGTTTTGATCAAAGAATCAAGACACGCATAGATAGGATATATGTCTCTGATAAGATAAAGGTTCAGTCCTATAGAACAGAGGTGTGGGTAAACTCGGACCACTTAGCTGTAAGAGCATCAGTTAGCTTTGATAGTGTCCCCAGCCCAAGACAGAATAGCTGGAAGCTGAACGTGAATTGTCTAAAAGACCCTGTTATATTAAAGAGTGTCAGAAGGGAAATCGAAAGAGTCAAAGACTTACGAATATTTACAAAAACAAGCGTTGAGTTATGGGAGGAGTTGAAGAACAGTCTAAAGAGACACCTAATTTATAAATGTAAATTCTTAAATAAACAACGAAATGAAGAATATAAGGAATTAATGAAACTCTTTTTTGACATTAAATGTAGACCTAAGAGCGTTCCATTGACAGAGCAAGAAGAAAAAGATTTTGAGGAGATTAAGGAAAAGTTAATGAATTTTAATAATGAATATTCAAATACTATTAAAATGCATGCAGGTATAGCTTTTGATGAACCCGCAAATATACACAAAGTAATCAAGATGTACAAGGAAAGGAGCGACTACAAATGCATAGATTCGTTAAGAAATAGTGAAGGTAAAATTGTTGATACGGATCATGATATAAAGAAAGTTATAGTAGATAGTTTTACCAAAATGTATGGAGCTGATAAGTCTAGTGGGGTGGAAGGTACGGAGGTTTTCCTCTCGGAATTACAGCTGACGCAGGTTGTCGACGGTGCCTCACTTATAAGGGTCATCACACCAGAGGAAGTCAAGCTGGCCATTTCCCTATTAAATCGAGGGAAGTCACCCGGCCCAGACGGACTCCCCACTGAGTTCTATCAATTTTTTAGCAAGGATATTGCTGATCTGTTGTCCTCCGCCTTTAATGAGGGTTTGAATAGTCCGACAGGAATGCATGACAGCTTTTATCAGGGTATAGTATCCATGATCTACAAAAAAGGAGATGAAAAGGATATAAGTAACTGGAGACAGATCACACTTACTAACATCGATTATAAGATCTTGGCAAAAATTATAATGACAAGATTAAGTAAAATACTAGACCACATAATTGAAAAAGAACAAACATGTGCTATTAAAGGCCGAGTTATGTGGGATAACTTAAACATGATCGGGGAAATGATATCGAAGCCTGACGAACCTGGCTTTTTCATAATAGGCTTCGACCAGAAGAAGGCATTTGATTTTATAAACAGAGACTACATGTGGAAGGTTTTATTAAAATATGGCTTTCCCCATGATTTTATAAACATGGTTAAGATGTTATATGCCAGGTCTCAGGTGGCTGTTAAAGTGAATGGAAGTGTGACCGAGTACATCAACATCCAGAAGGGAGTGAAGCAAGGTTGTCCGCTAAGCGCAGCTCTTTATGTCATTGCAATCAGTCCTCTTATACAGCGAATAAGAAATGATAATAGAATTGAAGGAGTAAACATGAATGGCACAAAGGTCAAAGTAACTGCCTACGCAGATGATGTGACTGTTTTTGTAAAAAATCTGAGAGAGTTGGACATAATAAGAGAGCACTTCTACCTCTATGAAAAAGCTGCTGGCGCACAATTAAACCACACAAAAACTGAGTGTACCTGGATAGGAGATGATAGTGCGAGGCCGCACATAGACCTAGAGGTGAAGGAGGAGGTTAAAATCTTAGGCATATATTTCAGTAATAAGGACTGCGCCCAACGAAATTGGGACAGAAAGGAAAAAGAGATATTGGATGTAACAGATAAATGGGGGGTCAGGGAAATTAGTTATAGTGCACGGATAGGTGTAATAAAGACTTTTGTTTTATCCAAACTGCTTTTTGTTGCAACAATCCTTCCACCACCCAATGCAAGCGTGGTAAGGATAAGCAAAATGTGTGTGAAATTAATCTGGGGAAACAACAGAGAAGTAACAAAAAGGTTTTTAATGTACAAAAGTGTGAAAAATGGAGGACTCGGTGCTGTCGATGTTGGTGCGAAGTTAAATGTAGCCTTCTGCAAAAACATCTCAAAAGGCATATCCCAAAAGGACACCTGGGTGGGAGAGGTGAATAAGTGGCAAAGGTTAAGGGGTAAACGCAGGGAGTCCCAGCCTTATCATGTACTGGCTTATGGTGATTTTATTCACAAATATAAAGACCTGAATATTAACTGGATCACACAGTCAAATAAGGTGATTCATAACAGTATTACCGAATACCTCTATGGTGGGCCTAATATTTTTAAAGACTGCTCACAGGAGCAAAGTGAACGTCTGGCGGAGATCCTGAACTCTGAACACATCTCCGGAGCAGTGAGGGACGTTATGTGGCTCACTGTTAACGGCAGACTGCCTGCGAGAAACGTGGTCAAATGGAGCTGTAATGTAAAGACCACAAGATGTCCGATGCCAACCTGCAACATAGAAAAAGAAACCATTGGGCATCTTCTTATAGATTGTGATAGATCCAAAACAATATGGCAAAAAATGAGCGACATAGGATTAAAGGTACCATGCCATAGAAGCACCTTATATAATAACTTTGACAGCACTGTAGAAGCCCATTTATTATTTTGGATATGTATTTGTATAACTGTTTTTAAAATATGGAAAACACGTTGTAAAATGACAACGGACAATATTTTTATTGATGCTGATGAGGTCTTCAGGAGTGTACGGACTGAACTAAGAAGAAGGAGAACCATGGACCTAAGGAAAGCATCTCCAGAACTGAACTGGTCACTCCTAAAACTGTGATGAACTTAAATGCCGACAGGCCAACTGAAGCCTGAGAAGACCTAGTCTATTTCTAGCAGCCTTGATTTTCTAGTAGGCCTTTTCACTTTCTTGTAAATAACCTTTATTTGTCTATCTGCAATATGTGTAAATGTATATATTGTGTCGGCATTGCCAAGTTGTGAATAACCTGTAACATGAAATTTACCTAATAAAATTAAATATACAGCAAAGTCCGCGCCCAAGAAGGGCTCTAAGAAAGCCGTCTCCAAGACCGCTGTCAAAGGCGGCAAGAAGCGCAGAAAGTCGAGGAAGGAGAGCTACGCTATCTACGTGTACAAAGTCCTGAAGCAGGTGCACCCCGACACCGGCATTTCCTCCAAGGCCATGGGGATCATGAATTCCTTTGTGAACGACATCTTCGAGCGCATTGCCGGAGAGTCCTCTCGCCTGGCGCACTACAACAAGCGTTCAACCATCACCTCCAGGGAGATCCAGACCGCCGTGCGCCTGCTGCTCCCCGGTGAGCTGGCCAAGCACGCCGTGTCCGAGGGCACCAAGGCAGTGACCAAGTACACCAGCTCCAAGTAAAGAGGCGGCTTTTCACGCTCCATTCTACCCAAAGGCTCTTTTAAGAGCCACCCACATATTCTATAAAATAATGCAATTCCGTGGTGGTAGATTTGTTTAATGTTCGTATACATTGTGTGCTCGGGATGCGTGCTGTAATTAATTGATCCCCGAATGTGTAATTTATTGTCCACCTCTGGGGATCAATGCAGTTGTCTCTGTAATCCTGGGGCATTGCGCGCGTTTTCTTATTCTTCTAAGCCCCCCGGTAACGTTAGAGTAAACGGATCGCAGGCTTGGTCGACGGCGAGGATATTTACGATTGATTAGTTATCCCCGTCGGTAGCCGATCACGAAATATGACCATGTAGACTGATTCTAGACTATTAGCCCATTACGGTGGGTGACAGTTGAGTGGGATTCAACCCTCTTCTACAGGAAAACAATGCCAGCAGTGTTGGGGGGAGCAGCCATTCTTGCATTGCCTCGCAGCCAGACTCGACGCGAAAACAAATATTTCACAATAGAAACGACTTCCGAGCCGTCCGGGACGATTTGAGTGGGAGACCTAGGCTAGGCTACAAGCTACAACAATTCATTCTAACACAATTCCAATCGGAATAACGGCGAAAACGTCTTTTCCTCTAACTCCGCTAGCTGATGGTCTTACTTTAATTGTTGACGTAGTTCAATAACGGCACTCGGTTGATTTTATTAACGCTACCGCTCGTGAGCTGCAATTGTATACAGCACTTAGAATATCTTACAATATTTAATCTGGAGCTTTTAAATAAAATGTATTCATGCATCTATTGCGCATGACCTGAGCATTCGACATAGAGACATGGCTTTTAATTGTAGATGTGGGTGGCTCTTAAAAGAGCCGTTGGGTCGGTGTGCCACGAATTATCCAGAAAACGCTTATCCGCCGAAGCCGTACAGGGTGCGTCCCTGGCGCTTCAGAGCGTAGACCACATCCATGGCGGTGACGGTCTTTCTCTTGGCGTGCTCGGTGTAGGTCACGGCATCACGGATGACGTTCTCCAGGAACACCTTCAGAACACCGCGGGTTTCTTCGTAGATCAGGCCAGAAATACGCTTCACGCCACCACGACGAGCCAGACGACGGATCGCAGGCTTGGTGATTCCCTGGATGTTATCACGAAGAACCTTGCGATGGCGTTTGGCGCCTCCCTTGCCGAGTCCTTTCCCTCCCTTACCGCGGCCTGACATTTTTCACACTTCGTCTATCAAGTAGTTCGCTTGACTGCTGCACTCCAGAAGTGTGGCGTGTTTATTATGTCGTGAATGCGGATGTGATTGAACACAGTAGGCGCATTTTTCTGCCTGGGTGGAGCCCCACTAGATAGAACCTCCTACCTCAGCCCAACCCTTCAAGCAGCACGTCCTCAACCAGGCCAGGTCCAGCCTGGCCTATGTGCGTGGCTGGCTTGTTTCTGTTAAAGTCCCAGTTAACCAAAATCAGAGATTTGCTTGAAAACACATTCTATGTGTTAGTGATGCATTGCTGATAACATGTAAAAATGGGATGAACCATGGGTAGTACTGAATTGTGAAGTTAGACCAGTTTTGTGTTTTTGACCAGTTTAGATTTCTGGATTTTCTGGGCGGGTTTAAAACGGTACCGGATGACGTAGAGCGGTGTTCTTAGCATATCCCCGCCCTAACACTATATAAAGCTAGAACGGATTTGAATCTTCGGTTCTCCTGCTCAATCTTGAGTCTAGAATTAGCTAGTTTTAACCAGCAGTCTAGAATTAGCTAGTTTTTTCTTAGTTAGCAATGCCTATGCATAAAACTAAACGAAAATGCATCCTTCCTGGATGCCAGCAGGAATGGGATGATAAGGTCTCCTTCTTTCAACTCCCGAGTAAAGCTGAAATGAGAAGCAAATGGTTAGAATTTTTTGAAGAGCCATGGTGTTACAGAGGAGTCTGTCACCGCTAGCGCCCGCCTCTGCAGCAAACATTTCACTCCCGAAAGCTTCTGCAATTATAATATGAGGCTTTTGGGTTTCACGGACTCATGACTGGTCCTGGGCCGCGTTTCCCAGATTTGCCGAATTTCTCCGCACTAAGACGCTTCTCAAGGTATACCTTGGCGAAGGGACAGTTTTTCCTACGAGTGTTTCCCAGACTATCCCTTAGCGTGCGCGTGAAGATACATCGTTAGGTCCATCCCAAGATACATCGTTAGAGGAGCTGTCCCTGGGCGCGGTTCTGAAAAAAGAATGAATCGATGCCGCACACATCGATGGCCATTCGTAAAGTCACAGAAATGACGTGCCAATATAATACGTGCTGTCTTAATTATTTGATTTCAGTCTAAATATTACCAAAAAGGAAGCTAATCCACCGAAAGCTCATCTGCTAATGTATTTAAGAGTCAAAGCGAGACCTCGTGATAGTCCCAATTCATACATCAAATTACATTACATCAAATAAAATATCCAAGAAAGAGCACGGATCGGATCGGGACATATAAGCCCCGTCGAGGATGTCTTGAAAGGCCAGGAAAAAATACTTTAATGATGATAGGCAATGATGATAGCAAAATGACCACTGATTTAGTTATCATACAAACAAAGGTATAATGCCCATATAAATTGCCCCTGTGGCAGTAGCATTCCCACGTTAGAATTCGCGCGGATACGATGACTAATTTAATCTATCAGGCACCGGTGTTGGCACATGTGGCCTATAAAAAAAACAAGGGTAACTGCACATATTGAGCGACATGGCAGATATGAAGAGGAAGCGTCTGATAGCGTTCACCAAAGAATAACTAGTGATCATGCTGGACGAGGTGGAGCAGCCGAAGGCCGTCCTGTTTGGCGGCTACCAGTAGTGCCTATGCACAACTCCAGTAGCCTACTTCCTGAAATTAGATGAATTAGATGGAATCAGTGGCGATTTTACATTAGGGGCAGGTGGGTTTTAAGCCCGCCCAGAAAATCCAGAAATCAAAACTGGTCAAAAACACAAAACTGGTCTAACTTCACAATTCAGTACTACACATGGTTCATCCCATTTTTACATGTTATCAGCAATGCATCACTAACACATAGAATGTGTTTTCAAGCAAATCTCTGATTTTGGTTAACTGGGACTTTAACAGAAACAAGCCAGCCACGCACATAGGCCAGGCTGGACCTGGCCTGGTTGAGGTCGTGCTGCTTGAAGGGTTGGGCTGAGGTAAGAGGTTCTATCCAGTGGGGCTCCACCCAGGCAGAAAAATGCGCCCACTGTGTTCAATCACATCCGCATTCACGACATAATAAACACGCCACACTTCTGGGGTGCAGCAGTCAAGCTAACAACTTGATAGACGAAGTGTGAAAAATGTCAGGCCGCGGTAAGGGAGGAAAAGGACTCGGCAAGGGAGGCGCCAAACGCCATCGCAAGGTTCTTCGTGATAACATCCAGGGAATCACCAAGCCTGCGATCCGTCGTCTGGCTCGTCGTGGTGGCGTGAAGTGTATTTCTGGCCTGATCTACGAAGAAACCCGCGGTGTGCTGAAGGTGTTCCTGGAGAACGTCATCCGTGATGCCGTGACTTACACCGAGCACGCCAAGAGAAAGACCGTCACCGCCATGGATGTGGTCTACGCTCTGAAGCGCCAGGGACGCACCCTGTACGGCTTCGGCGGATAAGCGTTTTCTGGATAATTTGTCGCATACCGACCCAACGGCTCTTTTAAGAGCCACCCACATCTACAACTAAAAGCCATGTTTTTATGTCGAATGCTCAGTCATGCGCAATAGATGCTCATAGTATATGTATGAATACATTTTATTTAAAAGCTCCAGATTAAGTATAGTAAGATATTCTAAGTGCTGTACACAATTGCAGCTCACGAGCGGTAGCGTTAATAAAATCAACCGAGTGCCGTTATCGAATTACGTCAACAATTAAAGTAAGACCATCAGCTAGCGGAGTTTCTAAGAGGAAAAGACGTTTTCGCCGTTAATCCGATTGGAATTGTGTTACAATGAATTGTTGTAGCTTGTAGTCCGCAGGGCAAGTAGCCTAGCCTAGGTCTCCCACTCAAATCGTCCCGGACGGCTTGGAAGTCCAGTTTCTATTGTGAAATATTTGTTTTCGCGTCGTCTGGCTGCGAGGCAATGCAAGAATGGCTGCTCCCCCCAAAACTGCTGGCATTGTTTTCCTGTAGAAGAGGGTTGAATCCCACTCAACTGTCACCCACCGTAATGGGCTACTAATAGTCTAGAATCAGTCTACATGGTCATATTTCGTGATCGGCTACCGACGGGGATAACTCACTATCAATCGTAAATATCGCCGTCGACCAAGCCTGCGATCCGTTTACTCTAACGTTACCGGGGGGCTTAGAACAATAAGAAAACGCGCGCAATGCCCCAGGCTTAGAGAACTGCATTGATCCCCAGAGAGATGGTCAACAAATTACACATTCGGGGATCAATTACAGCACGCATCCCGAGCACACAATGTATATGAACATTAAACAAAAATCTACCACCACGGAATTGCATTATTTTATAGAATATGTGGGTGGCTCTTAAAAGAGCCTTTGGGTAGATTGGAGCGTGAAAAGCCGCCTCTTTACTTGGAGCTGGTGTACTTGGTCACTGCCTTGGTGCCCTCGGACACGGCGTGCTTGGCCAGCTCACCGGGGAGCAGCAGGCGCACGGCGGTCTGGATCTCCCTGGAGGTGATGGTTGAACGCTTGTTGTAGTGCGCCAGGCGAGATGACTCTCCGGCAATGCGCTCGAAGATGTCGTTCACAAAGGAATTCATGATCCCCATGGCCTTGGAGGAAATGCCGGTGTCGGGGTGGACCTGCTTCAGGACTTTGTACACGTAGATAGCGTAGCTCTCCTTCCTCGACTTTCTGCGCTTCTTGCCGCCTTTGACAGCGGTCTTCGAGACCGCTTTCTTAGAGCCCTTCTTGGGCGCGGACTTAGCTGTATATTTAATTTTATTAGGTAAATTTCATGTTACAGGTTATTCACAACTTGGCAATGCCGACACAATATATACATTTACACATATTGCAGATAGACAAATAAAGGTTATTTACAAGAAAGTGAAAAGGCCTACTAGAAGATCAAGGCTGCTAGAAATAGACTAGGTCTTCTCAGGCTTCAGTTGGCCTGTCAGCATTTAAGTTCATCACAGTTTTAGGAGTGACCAGTTCAGTTCTGGAGATGTTTTCCTTAGGTCCATGGTTCTCCTTCTTCTTAGTTCAGTCCGTACACTCCTGAAGACCTCATCAGCATCAATAAAAATATTGTCCGTTGTCATTTTACAACGTGTTTTCCATATTTTAAAAACAGTTATACAAATACATATCCAAAATAATAAATGGGCTTCTACAGTGCTGTCAAAGTTATTATATAAGGTGCTTCTATGGCATGGTACCTTTAATCCTATGTCGCTCATTTTTTGCCATATTGTTTTGGATCTATCACAATCTATAAGAAGATGCCCAATGGTTTCTTTTTCTATGTTGCAGGTTGGCATCGGACATCTTGTGGTCTTTACATTACAGCTCCATTTGACCACGTTTCTCGCAGGCAGTCTGCCGTTAATAGTGAGCCACATAACGTCCCTCACTGCTCCGGAGATGTGTTCAGAGTTCAGGATCTCCGCCAGACGTTCACTTTGCTCCTGTGAGCAGTCTTTAAAAATATTAGGCCCACCATAGAGGTATTCGGTAATACTGTTATTAATCACCTTATTTGACTGTGTGATCCAGTTAATATTCAGGTCTTTATATTTGTGAATAAAATCACCATAAGCCAGTACATAATAAGGCTGGGACTCCCTGCGTTTACCCCTTAACCTTTGCCACTTATTCACCTCTCCCACCCAGGTGGCCTTTTGGGATATGCCTTTTGAGATGTTTTTGCAGAAGGCTACATTTAACTTGGCACCAACATCGACAGCACCGAGTCCTCCATTTTTCACACTTTTGTACATTAAAAACCTTTTTGTTACTTCTCTGTTGTTTCCCCAGATTAATTTCACACACATTTTGCTTATCCTTACCACGCTTGCATTGGGTGGTGGAAGGATTGTTGCAACAAAAAGCAGTTTGGATAAAACAAAAGTCTTTATTACACCTATCCGTGCACTATAACTAATTTCCCTGACCCCCCATTTATCTGTTACATCCAATATCTCTTTTTCCTTTCTGTCCCAATTTCGTTGGGCGCAGTCCTTATTACTGAAATATATGCCTAAGATTTTAACCTCCTCCTTCACCTCTAGGTCTATGTGCGGCCTCGCACTATCATCTCCTATCCAGGTACACTCAGTTTTTGTGTGGTTTAATTGTGCGCCAGCAGCTTTTTCATAGAGGTAGAAGTGCTCTCTTATTATGTCCAACTCTCTCAGATTTTTTACAAAAACAGTCACATCATCTGCGTAGGCAGTTACTTTGACCTTTGTGCCATTCATGTTTACTCCTTCAATTCTATTATCATTTCTTATTCGCTGTATAAGAGGACTGATTGCAATGACATAAAGAGCTGCGCTTAGCGGACAACCTTGCTTCACTCCCTTCTGGATGTTGATGTACTCGGTCACACTTCCATTCACTTTAACAGCCACCTGAGACCTGGCATATAACATCTTAACCATGTTTATAAAATCATGGGGAAAGCCATATTTTAATAAAACCTTCCACATGTAGTCTCTGTTTATAAAATCAAATGCCTTCTTCTGGTCGAAGCCTATTATGAAAAAGCCAGGTTCGTCAGGCTTCGATATCATTTCCCTGATCATGTTTAAGTTATCCCACATAACTCGGCCTTTAATAGCACATGTTTGTTCTTTTTCAATTATGTGGTCTAGTATTTTACTTAATCTTGTCATTATAATTTTTGCCAAGATCTTATAATCGATGTTAGTAAGTGTGATCTGTCTCCAGTTACTTATATCCTTTTCATCTCCTTTTTTGTAGATCATGGATACTATACCCTGATAAAAGCTGTCATGCATTCCTGTCGGACTATTCAAACCCTCATTAAAGGCGGAGGACAACAGATCAGCAATATCCTTGCTAAAAAATTGATAGAACTCAGTGGGGAGTCCGTCTGGGCCGGGTGACTTCCCTCGATTTAATAGGGAGATGGCCAGCTTGACTTCCTCTGGTGTGATGACCCTTATTAGTGAGGCACCATCGACAACCTGCGTCAGCTGTAATTCCGAGAGGAAAACCTCCGTACCTTCCACCCCACTAGACTTATCAGCTCCATACATTTTGCTAAAACTATCTACTATAACTTTCTTTATATCATGATCCGTATCAACAATTTTACCTTCACTATTTCTTAACGAATCTATGCATTTGTAGTCGCTCCTTTCCTTGTACATCTTGATTACTTTGTGTATATTTGCGGGTTCATCAAAAGCTATACCTGCATGCATTTTAATAGTATTTGAATATTCATTATTAAAAGTCATTAACTTTTCCTTAATCTCCTCAAAATCTTTTTCTTCTTGCTCTGTCAATGGAACGCTCTTAGGTCTACATTTAATGTCAACAAAGAGTTTCATTAATTCCTTATATTCTTCATTTCGTTGTTTATTTAAGAATTTACATTTATAAATTAGGTGTCTCTTTAGACTGTTCTTCAACTCCTCCCATAACTCAACGCTTGTTTTTGTAAATATTCGTAAGTCTTTGACTCTTTCGATTTCCCTTCTGACACTCTTTAATATAACAGGGTCTTTTAGACAATTCACGTTCAGCTTCCAGCTATTCTGTCTTGGACTGGGGACACTATCAAAGCTAACTGATGCTCTTACAGCTAAGTGGTCCGAGTTTACCCACACCTCTGTTCTATAGGACTGAACCTTTATCTTATCAGAGACATATATCCTATCTATTCGTGTCTTGATTCTTTGATCAAAACGTGAGAAGCCCGCCTCATCTGGATAAATCTCCCTGAAAGCATCTCTCATTTTGAACATATCGCATGTCTCTTTCAGAATCTTGCTTGTACGTGGTAGATTAAAAGGCGTTGTTGGTATGCGATCTTTAATGTCTGTAACTGTATTAAAATCCCCCGCTAAGACTATATTGTATCCACCACATAAGACCTCTTTTAGTTTGTGAAAAAGTCTGATCTTATCACTGCGGCTCTGGGATGTGTACACATTAATTAGGCGCAGTTTCTGCTTTCGTACAACACAATCCAATATTAACAGACGACCTGGTATTAATTCACGTTTTCGTAGTATTGCTATATTCTTAGTGTTGAAAAATATACCGACTCCATCAGCTTTGTCACTCCCAATAGACATTTCTACACAGCCATGAGTCCATAAATCTTTGACTTTTTGAATATCTTCCACAGAATTCGAATGTAGTTCTTGAGTGAAAATAATTTCAGCACTACTGTTCTTTAAAACATTCAGCTTTTCTTCTCTATTCTTAACGGAGTTTATTCCTCTTACATTTAATGTTGCTATATTAATAGCCATCATTAAGAAGAGAGGCCCTGTGACTTGCCACGAGTTCATGATAAATGAAATGGCTTCTTCCTGGGATCTCTATTCTTTCTGGGTTTTTTACCCTTCGTTTTGGTCCCTGGAGACGTTCTCTCCCTCTTACCCAATACTGGGAAATTATCTGACGTAACATTCAGGAAAGGTGTGGACTCACCCCCCTCTCTTTCACTGCTGCTGTTCACTCCACAGGAATCATCGAGGCTGTTGTCATCGGGGTTCACTTGATAGCTAGGAAGGCTGCCTTGTGTAGCTCCTTCCTTACTACATAGCCCACCGGCTTCCTCTGCTGGGCCGCACAGTTGAGCCACGGCGTCATCCAACTCGGCGCGTAGGCTGGCTGTGTCAGACACCATGCATGGCACCGGGTGGCTGGGAAAGCTGTCCTGGATGGTTCCCTGTACTGGTTGGCTGGTTTCCTGTGATAGCCACATCACGTCGTCGCTGTTGACCACTATGAAATCGGGGTCAGACTCTGCTGCTGATGGCGTCGCTGATGAGGATGGTGTCATTTCGTCTGCTCCTTCTGCCGCCGCTGTCTCCGCCGCCGCCTCTGCTGGATCTGCCGTCGCCGCTGTCGTCGGCACCGCCGCCGCTGTCGTCGCCACTGCCGCATCTGGATCAGATGCCGCCGTGGCCTCCGCCGCCTCTGGAGCCGCTGCCATCTCCGCCGTCTCCACCGCCTCTGGAACCGCTATCGTCGCCGCTGATGTTCCTGGATCCGTCGCCTCTGGAACCGCTGTCGCCGCCGCCACTGATGTTCCTGGATCCGTCGCCTCCGCTGGTGCTGCTGTTGTCTCCGCTGGGGGCTGGTGGTTCTTCTGCGGTGTTGTGGCTGGGCCCTTCTCCGCTGCCGCCCTCGCCGCACGCTGATGGCTCGGTATGCGCTTGCGGGCTCCTGGTTCTGCCGTCGTGCTCTCTGTGCGTTGTCTGCCCTCAGGTGTTGGTGAAAACGCCGGGGCCGACTGTCGCCCTCTCTCTGCTGCTGCTGCTGCTGCTGCTGTTCGCTGCTGGTTCTCTGCTGCTGCGGCGCCTCCTGCTGCTCTCGCCCGATTACTATATGAAGACGGGCAGGTGAAGTAGCTATGGCCTTCGCCTTGACACAGGGTGCAGGTCTCGGTGTTGGTGCACTGCTTCCCTTTGTGTCCGACTATTCCACAGCGCCAACACCTGACCAAAATGCAGTCCTTTACTTGGTGGGAATTAGATTGGCATATGTAAAACCGCTGAATCTGTCCCGGGTAGGTAATCTTGCCGTTATATGGGCCGAGGGAAATGGAATTTGGCAGGGACGCGAGCCGCCCCTCGCCGTCACGGTTAAGTTTGACTCGGTATCGCCGCACACCAAACCACAGCCCAAGGTTGTCCAAAAGTTTCTCCACCGGCCGCAGGATGGTACAGTACCGGCGGAGGTAGTGCTCCACGTCATGGTCAGCGACCCTCGCGGTCCAGAACTTGACAATAATGGATAATATGTCAGCTGGGACGGAGGAGTGCGACTCAAAATCCTTCCATTCGCCGTCTGCTCTATCTGCGAATAGGCCGAGGAATTTCCGCAAAGAGCGGTCAGTGTGGAAGCTGAGCTCAAAGTCTCTCCTGGAGGGTAGCTCTATGAAGGAATAAACTTCGCTCACCTCGATCCAGGTAGTACTAAATAGACGTTGGCCAACAGTGTCTCGGGTGGGAGGCTCTCCCTTCCCGGTATAGCGTAACCTGACCCAGTGCCGTCCGGCTTGGTCGGGCAACATTTTTTTTTTTTTTTTTTTTTTTTTAAACAAAACACCGTCTTTTGTTTGGCGTTTCTCTAAACGTGAGAAATGGGGGGGGGGGGACCGCAGACACCGCAAGGTGCTGCGGTCAATCTTATTTTTTCGTTCCTGAAGCTCAAATAAATAAAGTTATTATGACTTAGCTGCCGGTTCGGGCATTTTTCTAGATGTCGTTGCTTCTCAGGAACCAATGTAAAGCTGCGGGTAGTCACCCGGTATATGTAGGGGGAGTATGCAAATGTTTAGGCAAGGCTCCCGTCATTATCTGCGTTGAACTCTGACGTCCTCGTTTCCCCAACGAACCAAATTGACCGCGCATGCTCAGGAACTCGCTCACCCCCCAGCCCACTTTCCCTGCTGTGGGGCGTGTGGTCTGACATCACTTTATTGGATGTAGCAGTGCCGCCATTGTGGAGTGTTAATTAAAAAGTTAATTATTTGAGACACACATACGGACATTTTCTCCATAGTCATCCATTGTTGAAGCATTTTGTTTACACCTCCCACCCACATTTGTTTGCACCTCCCACCCATTGGCATACAATGGGCGAGTGGCGTGTGAAGTCTTTGTAAGCAAAATGATGGCATTTGCAGAAAATAAAGTCAGTGTTTAATAATGACTCCGTTGAATTTAAAATTCATTGTTGAGTTGAGATATATCATTGGAGATGAGTTTTGTGAATTTTGAGGCCCTTAGCCTAGTTGATTCTCAGATCAGTGTTGAACCTAGCATGACACATCACAGGACAGCTTTCTCAAAATCTGGTATAACGACAAACCCTGATATGTCCACAAGGACACCAAAGCAGGTTGCTAGGTAGCCTAGATATGGTCACACTAACAAAAGGACACGGTCTGCAGTTGGATTGTTATTCCTTACTCAACTTACTTTTAATCCTTTTGGTTGGATGAGGAACATAATGCTGTGACTCTCTGCTTCCATCTGGTCCTGTCCTGTGCAGCATGTTGTGCCTTGTCCAAAGTTAGGTAGCCATTTTTAGTTCCGAGCTCACAGTTCTTCGCCAGGTTGTTTTTGGCCTCCCTGGTTTCCTCTGAAATTCCACCCCCCTAAAAGTCCTGTCAGCATTGAGCCCAGGGCACCATGTTGGCATTGGGCATTTTGGGGTATTTCCATAAGAGCTCCACTGCACACTGTCGCTCTCACCGCTTTCACTCCTCACTGATATCAGCAGCCAATTGTTCTGACAGGCGTGTTCCCCATATTCTTTTAATGACTTGTTCACAGTCATAAATCTCAAAATTGGCTGCATAGCCTAGAAAATAAAACTATTCCACAGTAGACATCATTCACTATTGCATCGTAGATAGCTGTGCTTGACTGAGTGTAACGATTTATTTGCAGCTGCCTATAGGCTACAGTGGTGAATTTAGAAGGTTTAAGTAGTCTTCACATGCCTTAGAAATAAACTATAGCCTATGCACTCTGTGTATCTCAATTTATGGATGATTCAACACTGGTAGAGTAGGCCCTGTGTGTGCAAATCAGAAGCTGGGCCTTGGCTGTCACAGAGTAGCGGCAGGGCAGACTAAGGTCACCAGACTAGGGTGCTAAGGTAGCCTAGTGCGTAAGGACTAGGAATTGAGGGACCATATGACAGGCATATACATTAGGACTTGAACAAAGGATATTAAAACTAAAGTTTGTAATGAACAGTCTTTGAAGAGTGGACAGGGAGGGATGACCGTGGCCCACAGAAAGTGGCCCCAATAAGGTGTAAATCGGCACCAGACAGCTGAATCAACAGTATTGGACAGAAGGCACTGCCCTAACTTATAATAAGATGGACCATCACTCTGAAAAGCCACCTGTGACAACTGATAGAAGCAGCCTGTGACAACTGATAGAAACAGATATATTATCCAACTGTTAGGCCTATGTGCGAAGGGCATCTCTCCTGCAGGACACTCACTGAGACTGTATTCTCTGTATGAGACTGTATGCTCTTGTTGAAGCAAACACCTTCTGTTGATCGCCTCTGGATTCTCGAGTTTCTACTCATGTTGTTAGCAATAGTCTAACATGGTAGGCTATAGGAGATTGATTCTTAGCAGTTCGCGCTTAGTCACTTATCTTGTTATTCCCTGTAGGCGTAAATACTGTGCTCAAGAACACAATCTTGCTTGAGATAAACATCTCTAGAAATTAAGCCAAATTTATTTAATTCTGCCTCGACCACGCCTATTCACATCAGGTAGGCTCGTTCAGAATCCCAAATCACACAGCCCAGAAAGAGCTAATTGCTCATATCATATACCTTCCATGTAGGCTATAGGCCTATCTTCACTACATGGGCTGCGATAGGATCGGCTAGGCGACTGGGCTCCTGCGTTCTCTATAATTCTCATGGCACAATAGCCTAGCCACTCAAGATACGATTCAGACATTTTTATAGCAAGGTCATCAAATTCAGTAAAAAGAAAACGACGCGTGTGTGTTGTGATGGTTGCTTGTCACTTTTTGCAATCCTATGTAACGCAGCCGGTGCGCCTCAGGTCACTTCACTGCATAGGCTACCAACCAAACGAGGACATTGCCCCAGACGAGGGGTGTAATAGGCGACAGACAGTCCAAAAAGACCAGGCGGAGTCATTCTGCAGGGAATCCAAATGTGAATCACCCAGGGAGGGCGAAAGGTAGCCTACACCCACAGGCAGACACCAGCTTGATAGGGACCAGGTCTCAGCCCCAGTTTCAACGCTGTGCTTTACGCACCCCAAAAGAGACCCCGTTTAAAAACATAGGCACCGCTTATGTGTACCCTAAATCATTTTAGCCCCTTGCCAGACAACTTGTCTCACTGGGCAACGATTTCTGTCCATAATTGCATGCACTTTTAGACATTTTAGGAGTCAAATGCCACTGGAAACCTAGTGCGCACGGCTCCATCCGAGAGATCAACGGCGGTGTTTTTACCCGGTCGCGAATAAACAGACGAGGCCGCCGCCACCCAAACCACTTTATTTCGAACGACAAATAGGCTGCTCGCTGTCACATTCGCTTTCGGACTTGTGCTCCACTCCAACTTTGATTTCTAGCCCTTTATACACCATGAGAAAACACAGGAGGAACATCATTTTGGTAACCGAGAGCTCCTCGGTGGTGGAGCTGAGTCCACACGGTTCTCATGGCGCGTTTAAGGCCAACCCCTCGCAGCGTCGAGGACTCACAGTCAGCAGGACCGACATACAGTACGTGTGTGATACCGCAGAGCAAACTCGAGATAGACATGGCAGAAGTCGCCCCAGCTCCCGCAGCCGCCGCTCCGGCCAAGGCACCCAAGAAGAAGGCAGCAGCCAAGCCCAAGAAAGTGGGACCCAGCGTCGGCGACCTGATCGTCACGGCTGTTTCTGCCTCCAAGGAGAGGAGCGGTGTCTCCCTGGCAGCGGTCAAGAAGGCTCTGGCTGCCGGCGGCTACGACGTGGAGAAGAACAACTCCCGCGTCAAGATCGCCGTCAAGAGCCTCGTCACCAAGGGCACTTTGGTACAGACCAAAGGAACCTTGAAAGAGCCTGCGGTTCTTTCAAGATCAACAAAGCAGCCGAGGCGAAGGTAAAGAAGCCAGCTAAGAAGCCCGCCGCCCCGAAGGTCAAGAAGGTAGCCGCCAAGAAGCCCGCTGCAGCCAAGAAGCCCAAAAAGGTTGTGGCTAAGAAGCCTGCAGCCGCCAAGAAATCTCCCAAGAAAGCCAAGAAGCCCGCAGCTAAGAAGGTGGCAAAGAGCCCCAAAAAGGCCAAGAAGCCCGCGACACCCAAAAAAGCCCCAGCCAAGAGCCCCAAGAAGGCCGTCAAGCCTAAGGCCGTCAAGCCCAAAGCTGCCAAGCCCAAGGCTGCCAAGGCGAAGAAGGCAGCCCCCAAGAAGAAGTAAACGTCTTTTTTCTGTCCTCTTTACCGTTACAAAGGCTCTTTTAAGAGCCACCCACCCATCCATAAAAGCGCATCTCCATGTATGGCCACCGGATTCACGCGGACGCACACCCAACAGTAATAATTCCGATATAAAGCACTTAATCTAATAGTACTGAAAACGTGCTGCACACGCTGGTGTTTCATTATAATACACTTCCACAGCACTGGTAATGGGAGGCTATGAATTTCAACTGTAGGGTAAAACTCATTATCTGATGCATGTCCATGGTCAACTGGCGTGCACGGGGATCAGATGGACACGTAGTTTATTCAACATTGTCTTTTTGGCGCCTGAAATGAGAGGAGTAGTGAGAGAGCGGCGGAGCAGCGCAGGCGCGTTCGTAAGGATCAGGACTGCGCAATCGATGATCAGAGCTGATCGCCGCCATGCTGTGACCCTTGCATTGTGGCCAAATTCCGTCCCGACTCGCTCCAACGTGATACGTACTTTGTAGGGTTATACATTATTAAAATTACAAATTCAAATAATTAGTAAAAAGTATTTTGAGAAACGCCCATAGACATGCATGCATTCTCTCCAAGTCTAAAGCGACGTACAATGTTTTGAGTTGGGGTTAAGTGGCACAGCGGTAGGTACGAAATTGTCTTATTTGTTGGTCTTTACAGGTCAAACAGAATCATTGTAGTTTGATGGTGTGCATGAAACCAGGGAAAGGAGGGAGTAGTTAATAGTAGCCCTGTTGCTCTTTTCTGTCCATTATTGTATAAGTCTACGAGGAGATCAAGCCATTTATAAAGGGACGTCTAATTATTAGGGAGGACAAACTAGGTCATTCATGCAGCACACTTCATCCACAGGCAACACGAAGCGTTTCAATTAAACACGTTTTAAATTAAAATAACCAAGAGAAATACAACTATGCCCAATAACGGTATAACATGCTGTAAAACCTGCAGCCGGCAACGTCCGTGGAATAACTTTAACTGACAACCCAAACACATGTCTGCAACAACTTCAAATCAGACTGAATTAGCTCGATTTCAAGCGAGACTACTAATTGCAGGAGTCTCATGTGGGCGAATGTGCCTCAACTCGGGAGGTGGCCCGCGTAGTCGCAAGTAACAGAGAACACGAGGATGATGGAAACGCATTCCAGAGGACAATGGAAATACACTTTGCGCTTTTAAGGATTGAAGTGGGTGGCTCTTAAAAGAGCCTTTGGGATTATTGGGAGAATTCACGTCAGTGGCGTCTTTACTTGGCTTTGACAGCCTTCTCGGTCTTCTTGGGGAGAAGCACTGCCTGGATGTTGGGCAGCACGCCGCCCTGGGCGATCGTCACGCCTCCGAGAAGTTTGTTGAGCTCCTCGTCGTTGCGGACAGCCAGCTGGAGGTGACGGGGGATGATACGAGTCTTCTTGTTGTCGCGAGCAGCGTTGCCGGCCAACTCCAGGATTTCAGCAGTCAGGTACTCGAGCACAGCGGCCAGGTAGACCGGTGCACCGGCTCCCACACGCTGGGCATAGTTTCCCTTACGAAGCAGTCTGTGAACACGACCCACCGGGAACTGGAGACCGGCACGGGATGACCGGGTCTTTGCCTTGGCCCTTGCTTTGCCTCCTGTTTTCCCTCTTCCGCTCATTTTCAATATAGAAATATTTTAGAAACTCAGTAATGTGACTAAACGGCGGTCGGATTTTTATACCTTCCGTAAAGTGGCGCCCTTTTGCGTTTGTCGCTTTATCCAATCCCAGTCTCCGTGTTAATAGCCAATGGGGAGAAGGAGGCGATAGCCAGCCAATGAAGTAGCCCAGAGAGGCTGTCCAATCAGCGCACGGCAGCGGGCGTTATAAAAAAGGCACATTACCCTTTTGAAAGCTTTACCTTCGACTCTCGGAGAAGAAAGCTGAGATCATGGCCAGAACCAAGCAGACCGCCCGCAAATCCACCGGTGGCAAAGCCCCGAGGAAGCAGCTCGCCACCAAGGCGGCTCGTAAGAGCGCACCCGCCACCGGCGGTGTGAAGAAGCCTCATCGTTACAGGCCCGGCACAGTAGCCCTGAGAGAGATCCGTCGTTACCAGAAGTCAACCGAGCTGTTGATTCGTAAGTTACCCTTCCAGCGCCTGGTGAGGGAAATCGCTCAAGACTTCAAGACCGACTTGCGCTTCCAGAGCTCTGCTGTGATGGCCCTGCAGGAGGCCAGCGAGGCATACCTGGTCGGCCTCTTCGAGGACACCAACCTGTGCGCCATTCACGCGAAGAGGGTAACCATCATGCCCAAGGACATCCAGTTGGCCCGCCGCATTCGCGGAGAACGCGCCTGAATTGGTCTGAGTTGTTTTATCATTTCAACATCCCCCAAAGGCTCTTTTAAGAGCCACCTCATTATCTCTAATAATAAAGCCAATGTGTTCCTATTATAACCTTTACAGTATAGTGCGTCCTAATGGGGGTAGTTTGGACTGCTAGTTCTACTACACTGTCCATTCACCACCGTCTTGACATCCACGTATACAATGCAATTATTGTTCTTCATTGACCTTACGCCCAGCCATGGATTTCAGCCTGTACCGCCTTTTTTGACACCTAAGAAGAGAACTTGGAACGGAATAAGTCAAGACTTCAGTCCCTTCCAGCATTTGATTACAGCCTCAGAGAGAGTATGAACTTAGTTTCAAAATGTTTTATTCAAACACTAGTAACGTGCTTTGTTTAGCGTATGAGGTGGTTTAAACAAGTGAATAGCCGTTCAATCTATTTTAACGTGATGGGAAAACCACAGCAAAGTGAGATTAAGGTGTTTTTTTTGTCTTGTTTCTTTTTCCTCTTGTTTCTTTTTCCTCCTGCGTTGTGGTATGTTACAGGTGGACTAAAGTGTACCATACCTAAACAATACCACAAAACGATGGTTACGTATTGTAACCCTAGTTCTATGAGTGGAGCGGAGCCCCACAGGGCTAGCTCCTATTGGCTAGCGAAACCCAGCTAGCTACATTGACTGAAGAAAAAAACATACACGCACCTGTGTCCAACCAGGTCCGGTGCACCACTGTATAAGCGGGCTACGCCCGCACATCTGCTCCTAACCGAAATTTTCAGCGAGCAGACTGCGGGGCAGCAAGTCTGTTCCCTGTGGGGCTCCGCTCCACTCATAGAACTAGGGTTACAATACGTAACCATCGTTCTATGTCGTGGAGCTCCGCCCCACAGGGCTAGCTCCTATTGGCATAAGCGGAGCTACACGACCGCACCATACACTCTTGCTGGCCCCAGTAAGGGAAACCAGTCAGGACACAAGCCAGGGCTCCAAGGCGAGACCATACTAACAGTTGATCCGACCCAAGCACTGGCCCCACCCCGCCACACTCAGTCTATCACAGCCGAGGGCAAGGAGAGGTACGTGGGGCGAGAGCTGGACCAAAGCGGTTACTCCGTAACAAGCCCGTCCCAGCCTCACACATAAACAGGAACGGAACGTCACTAGACGGGCCCGCTCCTACCTTAGCTGAACCGGTGAGACCTGAGTGAGTCACGTCTGCTTTCCTAGCAGGAAAAGACCCCGCGGCTCAAACCGGTTCTCCAGTAGCGGCGAGACCTGCCATGGTCAATCCTGACTCTTTCACAGAAGACCCGGCGACTCGAGCCGAACACCTACATGAAAAATCCTGTCTAACGCTGGCTCGCACCGGCGGCTGTGTCTAGCACAGATGACGCCACAGAGACAGAGGACATGGATAAAAGGTAATAACGGACAAAAGGAGACGGGGACGACCAAGTCGCCGCCGCACAGATGTCCTCCACTGACACACCATTGAACAGGGCAACTGACGTGGCCACACCCCTTGTGGAGTGTGCCCGAACAGCACCAGGCAGAGGACGACCCGCAGTCACGTAAGACTGGGCGATGCCCTCACAGATCCAATGGGAGAGACGCTGTTTCGACAACGGAGAACCCACCTTCCCTGGGCCGTGGCAAACCAACAACTGGGGGGTGGTGCGGACCGCAGCCGTGCGCTGGACGTAACACATCAACGCACGCACAGGACACAACAAATGCAGGCGGGCCTCTTCCTCGCTCGCATGAGGTGGAGGATAGAAGGCTCCCAGCTCCAAATCCCGTGCCCTATAGGCGCCCCGGACCACCTTCGGAACGAAAGATGGATCCGTGCGCAACACAGCTTTGCTCCCATCACCCGTGATGAGAAAAACTGTCAACGCCCTCAGATCACTGACCCGCTTGCCCGACGTCAGAGCAAGGAGCAGCGCGGTCTTAATCGACAGCCACTTGAGAGATATCCGCTCCATTGGTTCGAACGGCGCTTTACATAGCGCATCCAGAACCAAGAGCAAATCCCAAGGCGGCGCCGCAGCCTTACGCACAGGGCGAAGACGGCGCGTGCCGGCCAGGAAGCGTTTAACCAGGGGATGCCCGAAAACCGTAGTTTTGGCGAACCCCTCATGGCATGCGGAAATAGCACACGCATACACCTTGATAGTGGATGCTGCCAAACCGCCACCATGACCCATCAGGTGCTGAAGGAATTCCAAAATCGCCTCGACCGAGCATGACTCGGGAGCGAAGTCCCTTTCCTCACACCAACGCGCAAAAGCAGCCCATTTGCCAGAGTAAACCAAGGCAGTGGAAGCCGCGCGCGCGCTCTGAATTGTACAGATCACGGCCGGAGAGAGTCCCCTATCAGACAATCTCCGCCGTTCAAGAGCCAGGCCACCAGCGGCCGTCCCAAGACTGGAGGTGCGCAAATTGAGCCCTCCGCCTGGGACAGAGCGTTCGGCCAATGAGGGACGTGCCACGGTTCTACAGTAGTCATGGCCATCACTTCTGCATACCATCTCGCCCAGTGGCGGTCCGGCGCTATCAGTATCACTGATGCACCCTCCGACCGCACCCTGGCCAACAATGGTAAAATCAGCCCCATCGGCGGGAAAGCATACAGCAGCGCCCCCGGCCAGGGGGCATGCGCGAACGCATCCACGCCCAGCGGAGGCTGGTCCTGCTGTCTCAGAGAGAACCAGAGGGGACACTTCGCGTTCTCTCTCGAAGCAAAGAGATCCACCCCTGCTCTGCCGAACCGGGTCCAGAGCTGAGCCACTACCTGAGGATGTAGGCTCCACTCGTCCGGGTGAGGCCCGCCCCGAGACATCAGGTCCGCCCCGACGTTCAGACGGCCGGCAATGTGCCGCGCTGTCAGTGACCGGAGATTGACATGAGCCCATCGCCACAGCGTTACCGCCAGACGGTGAAGCGCTGGCGAGCGGACTCCCCCTTGTCGGTTGACGTAAGCTACTGTGGTCTGGTTGTCTGACCGCACCAGCACATCGCGCCCCTGTACCAGGTGTACAAAGTGGCGCAATGTCAGTAGCACCGTCTCCAACTCCAGGAGGTTGATGCGGCGCCGTTCTCCGACGGCCCACAAACCACCTACGGCCTGGGACAGACATGTACCACCCCAGCCGCTTAGAGACGCGTCTGTGAAGACAGCGACGTGAGCCGACACCCTGCCTATTGGAACACCGTGCGCTATTACGCGCCGGTCCCTCCAATAGTCGAGGTCTGCTGACAACGACCCCGGCATCCGCACAAGGCGCCGTCTGTGCCTCACAGGGTCCAGACGAAGCCGCGCGAACCATCTCTGCACGCACCTCATGTGAAGAAGGCCCAGTGACACTACCACATGGGCGGCTGCCATGAGACCCAGAAGGCGCATGACCGACAGAACCGCGATCTTTCGAGAAGGACGGCAAACACTGAGACTCTTCTCCAGTGTTTCCCTCCTTGAATCGGATAGCCGTGCTCTCATGGCGCTCGTGTCCAGATTGATACCTAGGTAAACAATCTGACGGGCCGGCCACAGAGCACTCTTCTCCCAGTTGATTGCAAACCCCAGGTCGGTGAGATGCCGCACCACCGTGGCGGTATGCATCAGAGCCAACAAAGGCGACGGAGCCAGTACCAGCAGGTCGTCCAGGTACGCCAGGATCCTGATGCCCTGCCGGCGCAGTGGCCTCAACGCCGCCTCCACACAATTGGAGAAGGTTCTGGGGGCGAGCGCATATCCAAACGGGAGTCTGGTATATTCGTACGCCACACCCAGGTAGGCGAAACGCAAAAACTTCCGATGCCGATGAGCTATCGGTATGTGGAAGTAAGCGTCCTTGAGGTCTATGCTGGTGCAAAAATCGCCGGGAAGGAATGCCTCCAGCATTTGTCGCACCGTAAGCATATGGAACTTCAGATTCGCCACCGTTTTGTTGAAAAGGCGGAGGTCCAAAATTGGCCTCACGCCCCCCGTCTTCTTTGGCACGAGGAAGTAGCGGGAATAAAATCCCTCGTCCCTCTGGCCTGACGGGACCACAGTTACCGCTCCCTTCGCCATCAGTTCTGCAATCTCTGCTGACAGAGCGGCAGCCTGAGCGGGACGCGGTATCACTGTCTCCACTACGCCCATGAAGGGCGGTGGGGGGCAACAAAACTGAATGAGATACCCTTCCCGTAGAACACGCTGCAACCAGCTGTCCAGGAGACATCTCTCCTGCCAGACTGTGAAGCGGTTGGAAAGAGGTTGTGCCGGAGATCGCGGGAACAGATCGAGGAACCTGCCATAGTTCAATTTGGCCCTGACCGCCACCGGACAGCTGAGAAACTCTGCTGTCCTGGCCCAAGGCGGGCCACCCTCGAAAGGGAGATGAAAAATCCCCATTGGGAGTTCCATGTCCCTGAACAGCGCGAGAATGAATGGCATTCCTGTCAAGAAGCACTTCATTCACAAAAAGAGGAAGTGAGCCGACACCGTCCGCATTGCTAACAAGCCGCCGTCGCTCATCCCATTGAGAGAAAACGGCGGAGTGTTGCAATGCGGGAAGCCCCGCCTTCTCATTTGCATGATCTGGCAAGGTGCCGTCTTTCGCAGACCGACTAGACGGGACATGAGAGGCGGGCAGTGTTAAATAGCCAGCCGAGGCAGTAAACACGGAAGTATTCTCACTGACCGGTGAGCGTGAAAACTCTCTACCTGTCGAACACACAGGGAGAGGCTCGAACGCTCGGCCCGAATGAACGAACGCCGTCTGGGGGTCTAGCGCATCTTTTTCGCCGCTAAACCCCGCCAGCGGTCGGTCCCGAGAAAACTTCGAACAGGGCAGTACAGCCATAGCACTTGGCCTGGGCGCACACATCCCCTCTGTTAAAAACCCAACCGGTCTGTTTAGAACAGGGGCGGCGAGACCTGCCGTGGTCAAATCTGACTTTCTCACAGAGGACCCGGCGGCTCTAGCCGAATATATTACATTCGCTGAACCGGCGAGAGCTGCGCGCGTCACGTCTGCTCTCTTTGCAGGAAAAAACTCCGCGGCTCGAGTCGGTTTACCAGCTGCGGCGAGACCTGCCATGGTCAATTCCGACTTTTTCACGGAAGACCCGGTGGCTCTAGCCGAATACATCACATCAGCTGAGCCGGCGAGCCCCGCGTGAGTCACGTCTGCTTTAGCAGGAAAAGACTCCGCGGCTCGAGCCGGTCTCCCAGCTGCGGCGAGACCTGCCGTGGTCAATTCTGACTCTTTCACAGAAGACCCAGCGGCTCTAGCCGAGAACATTACAGTAGTTGAAAAGGGAGGAGATGCGGACTGCACATTACAACCAGCTTGATAACGTTGCATCGTGTTTGTTTTATTGAACAGGGAAACTTGCTCACCGCCGCTCTCAACAGAGCGTGGTGTGGGCACAACACAGTCACGCATCTTCACGCACCGTCAATAGGTGCGCCTCTTCCTACCCCAAGCCGGAGGCGGAGCGGTGGGCGCGCTTGAAGACGCCGGACCGGTCCCGGCACCCTGGGCGGGGTAGGCAGGGGGAGGTCGCGGGGGAGGAGCCGCGTGCGCAGTCCAGGAGCCCGGGCGAGCCGGTCCATGGGCCGTAGCGGGGCGGGACCCCGTGGCAGGTTGTTTAGTCTTGTGTGTCCGCCGGCGCTTGCTCCCAGTCGCGGCAGCATCAGCCGGAGCACGCGGACGTGCCGGCACACTGCGCTCCCCCGGAGCCGCGAGGTGGCGAGCGAGGAGGAGCCGGTCCTGCTCCTGGCTGCGACACTGCTCCAGGATTTTAGACACAGCTGCCCCAAACAACCCCTCCCTACTGACCGGCGAGTTGAGGAGGACACTCTTGCTTTCCTCGCGCAGACGAGTCAGGGAGAGCCATAGGTGGCGCTGCTGCACCACCGACGTGGCCATCACTCCACCCAGACAGGAGGCGGAGATTCTCACAAGCTGAGCCACGGCTCCGGCGGCTTCGGCCATCTCCGCTCTCCTGTCTTCATCCATAGAGGGGGGGGTTTGCTCCGTAGCTAGCTGGCCGATGTAAATGGCCAGCATAGCAATGGAGGAGGAGGCAGCCACGGCCTGCGCGGCCAGAGAAAAACCTTTGTCGGCCAAGGACAGGGTTGTCTTGTCTTTGACGTCCGGCATGAGAGGCTTCCTGGCCGAGCCCCAGGCGGAGGAACCAGGCACCAGGACCGCTGCAATGTCGGGTTCCAGAGGAGGAGAGCCGACAGCTGCTACGTCAGTCCAGCCGGTTACCCTCGTAGCTCTGCTGAACTGGCGAAGCGGACCTCTGATGGCCAACGGCCGCTCCCATTCAGCCTCGACGAACGCCTCCAGGTCAGGCATAGCCGGCAGGAGACGAGGAGCAGGCTGAGAGGGACGCCCGTAGCAGACGGAGCTCCACAGTGGGAGCCCCGTAGTCGCAGCAACCTCCGGGACGGAGATACCGAGGTGATGCGCGGCTCTCTCCAGCAGCCGGGGCAGGTCGCGATCGAAGGAACCCCGCCCCGGGAAGGAGGCGCCACTAGCCGTAGTGGCTTCCGACGCAGAGAGAACCTCGTCTTCCCCGGAGAGCTCATCCTCATCATCCGTAGGCGCGAGGGAGGTAATCGGGGCCGCCGGTTGTTGCGGGGGCGCGCCGATGTCCTCGCCGACCAGCTGGACCAGACCTTCAGTCTCCAGCGGCGGCGGAGCGAAGAAATGCGCCCGGAGCATCCTCTCCATGGGGTCCAGGAGGGCGCAGATCTCGCAGGCGGGGGACGGAGCCAGACCCGCTCTGGCGTGCTGCGGCCCCAGACAGCGGAAGCAGAGGTGGTGTCCCACGTCGCTGTAGCGGGAGCCGCAGACACAGAAACGATCCGGCGGATCCATCGGCACCGGCAGGGGGTCATCTAGGGACGCCGCCAGGTCCGCTTGGGTCCGCTGAGTAGACATCTTCTGATCTTCTCCAGTAGCAATGCGAGCTGAAAATTTCGAAGGAGCAGATGTGCGGGCGTAGCCCGCTTATACAGTGGTGCACCGGACCTGGTTGGACACAGGTGCGTGTATGTTTTTTTCTTCAGTCAATGTAGCTAGCTGGGTTTCGCTAGCCAATAGGAGCTAGCCCTGTGGGGCGGAGCTCCACGACATAGAACGGGAAAAACAAAGTCACAACAAGCAACAAAAAAGCCCTTTAGCTCCCTCTAGTGGCTATAGTTATAAATTCCATTCTGGTACAGATATGGATTTCGATCAACTCTATATCTTTTGACTGTGGTGCCTGTCTTTACCTGTCTGTTGGCAACCCCTATGTCTTCTCCTCATTTGGATAGTTGAGAACAGATTGTAGCACAGCTAAGACGGACCTCCATCCTGTCAGTCACAGTGTGAGATAGTACTGTATCCCTCCACGGTTCCCTCAGGTCAAATGGGAGCTGAAGGAGGTGGATGTTGGTGGTCCCCAGTCCCCAGCCCAGTAGGTTCAGCTGCAGCACCACAACACCAGTGGCACAAACATTTTTAATCCATACATACAGTTCACCTGTGTATTTACATGGAACCCATATATTGTATTGCATATTATATCGACCTAAACCTATTTCATATCGCTTGAATGTGGCTGTTATAACAGTGCAATTTCCCCTCTGGAATTAATGAAGTACCTGCCTGCCCTGAAAATGGACTACTGTTAAATCAATTGTCTCTGCAGTACCCCGGGTTTAGGCAGGTGAGATTTGTCTATAGCTTCTAACAGTCTTTCCCAGAGCCCACCCTGCCTACGCTCCAGCAGCACCCCCTATGACCTGAGAGGGGGGATACAGCACAGGAGCCAAATCAGGTTCACCACTGCTCTTCTCTAAAGGAGATGTCTGTTGACGTGGTTGCTAGAATTAGGTTTTAGCAGCTAGTATACTTCAGCTACAAGGGTGTGTCGTTTACAAACCAGGGCAACCTATAAGAATAACAATGTGTGCATCACCTAAAATTTCACATCACCTAACATTTCACATCAATCAATCAATCAATCAATCAATCAATCAATCAATCAATCAATCAATCAATCAATCAATCAATCAATCAATCAAAGCTTTACTTGTATAGCGCATTTCATACCCAGAGGCAACACAATGCGCTTTACAGAGAACAAGGGAGGTAGGCATACGACCCACTCTCTACATATTCCAGAGGGAAGCAAAAAAACAGTAATCACCCGGGGGCCAGATAAGTGAGCTGTAAAAATTCTTCCCTGACCCCTCTCAACAAGGCGATCGAGCAAGCTCCAGGAGTATGTTTGTCTACCGGCTAAGAACATTTATAAAGCAATACATTACATTAAATTACATTTCAGAGTAAGAGAGGCTAAAAAGCATCATAGGAGAGAATACATTCTACGGACATGCTACGACATCCACAGCAGACACGGGGGTATCTATCGGACTCCGGGAGGTCTGCTGGTGACAGTGGGACATCCACTGGACCTGGTTAGAAGATAGGAGGGAGAGAGAGAGGCACTAGGGAGAGGGAAGGCAGAACAGGGTTAGTAGCACATAGAGCCATACAGACCACACAGATATTGAAACAGGCAACCTGGGGCTATCTCCTGGATTATATTTGTCTAATGGCTAAGAACATTTAAAGAACAATAAATTACATTAAATTACATTTTCAGAGCAAGAAAGGCTAAGAGCATCAGGTCCAGGCCTAAGCCGGATGTGGACTGATGTGTGTCTGTGTGTGTGTGTGTGTGTGTGTGTGTGTACTAAATACTACGACATCCACAGCTCCACAGCTGACCTGGACCTGGTTAGAGGATAGGAGGGAGAGAGAGAGGTGCTAGGGGAGGCAGAAAACGGTTAGTAGCACACTGAGCCATTGAAGCAACACAGCTGTCAGAACAGAACAAGCCTGTTTCAGGGTAACCAGCTTCTGTACACTACTTGATATACATACAGTGCATAGCAGGATAAATACCAATGTATACAGAGGATTCACAGGTAGGTTTGAGGCTGCCTTTCTGTGTCTCAAGGTCCTAGCTAGTGATTGTAGGCTAGGTCGAAAAGGTACGTCTTGAGGTCTCGCTTGAAGACCTCCGTTGACATAAACAAAGTACCATAGATAATGATGAGATACTTTTACTTTTTATAATGCTCAATAAATGATTTATTTTGAATAGAAGCTCCATTTCTAGAGGCAGATTCATGCAATATGTAGGGTATTACCAAATTACATCAATCACAATCACACAACAAATGGCAACATGGTTGGAGAGATTCTATAAAGATGGCCTATCATACCCTATATGGACAAAAGCTGTTATAGCTGCAAACGGGGGACCAACTCCTTATGAATGCCTATGAATTTAGAAAGGGATGTCATAAAAGCTCCTCTAAGTGTAATGTGTAGACATCCTAATACTTTTGTCCATATAGTGTACATAAAAAAAAAACTATCGGTGCTTCTTACCTACAGGACCAAACACACCTCATGTGAGAGATATTGTGGCGACATGATCAATCAAGCAATCAATCAATCAATCAATCAATCAATCAAAGCTTTATTTGTATAGCGTATTTCATACACAGAGGCAACACAATGCGCTTTACAGAGAACAAGAGAGGTGGGCATAGGCCCCACCCCTACATATTCCAGAGGGAAGAAAAAAAAAACAGTATCACCCAGGGAGAGAAAAGTGAGCTGTAAAAATTATTCCCTGACCCCTCTCAACAAGATGATCAAGCAAGCTCCTGGAGTATGTTTGTCCAACTGTTAAGAACATTTATAGAGCAATAAATTACATTAAATTACATTTTCAGAGCAAAAGGGGCTAAAAAGATCATAGGAGAGACATGGTAAACACTGGTGTATGTCTGTGTGAGCGTGAGTGTGCCTGGGTCCAGGTAGAGGCAGGGGTCGGGGGTAGGGTGGGGGTGGGAAAATGATACGGACCCGGGTTAGGGTGAGGGGAAGGGGGACTGGGCCCAAGTCCAGGCCAAAAGCCGTAAGTGGACTGGTGTATGTCTGTGTGTACGTGTGTGTGTGTACGTGTGTGTGTGTGTGTGTTACCTAAATGCTACTCACTTTACCGAGACCAATGGGAGGGTGGGCATAGTTCCCACCCCTACATATTCCAGAGGGAAGCAACAAAACAAAAAAAAGAGTTTCACCCGGGGGCCAGAAAAGTGAGCCGTAACAATTATTCCCTGACCTCTCTCAACGAGACGATCGAGCAAACTCCTGGAAAATGTTTGTCTATTAAACTTATACAGAGCAGTAAACATGGGCTAGATACTTCATAAGAGAGACATGACTAACAGGAGAGTGCACAAATAGTTACAGAGAAGTTGCCTACATGGTAGGCCATTATGTGTTAGCTATCACTGTAGTCTATAATATGATATTTGAGTGAATCATATAACAAAGCACAATAAGCACTTAGCATAACAGGCTCATAGAGAATGCCGCAAGGCAGAGGTGGGGAAACAGAAAGCGGAGAGCCAAGGGTAAAACATGGGTAGGGTTGGGTGGGTAGGGACAGCTGACGACACAGTGTGGGAAGGAGGAGCCAGTGGTCCGGTTCCAGTTCCTGCTTGGTTGTTGCCTACTCACCTTCCCGTATCCTGTATCACCTGCACCTCATCCCTCATTACCCTTAGCATTAAAGGAGTAGTAAAGGGAAAAATCATGTTTAGCCCTGTTTTAAGGTTACTTATCATCATATACAATGGTTCAGATCAAAAAGTTGACAAAACTAGCACGTTTGAGAAAGTGATGATTGCTCTACCACCGTTTTGGTCAGACAATGGATGTGGGTGGGCACCTTGAAAAATCATTCAAAAAATATGTTAAACTCTCAATTTCAAAGACAGCCAAATGGTCCGGCTGGAGAGGGATATTTCTCAGGGAACCCCGCCCCTCGAGCACTCGCTGGCATCCCACCTGGTCCCGGGGGCCTCATGGGCGTCCAGCAGGTCAGCGCAGCTACCTGGGGCCATGGCGACACAATGGGGCGAATTGACTAAAGCAAATTGCGCCCGCTAATTGCACCATTACATTGCGCGTCAGTTGCTCCAGCTATGTGCTCCGTTTTAAAAACCTATTCACTAAAGACATTGCGCTAATAATATCCCAGCGCAAACACGCCCATTCGGTGTTTGCGGCTGAGTGCAATTTGCTGCTGATATAGGAAATGACTATAAATACTGCGCATACAGCGCATACAACTCGTATGCATATCATTGGAGGATGGCAGACAGAAAAAGAAAGATACGATTTTCAGACAGCGAACTTGAAGGCCTCACGGACGAGGTTCAAAAACATGTCTCACAGCTTTCCGCAAAAAATATCACGACTGCAGCAAAAAAACATATTTGGGGTTTAATTTCCCAATCAGTCAGTGCCATTTGTGTGTGTAAACGCGGAAGACTGCAAACGGATGTGGAATGATTTAAAAAGACGAACAAAGGAAAAATTGTCATTTTATGTCATGCAAGTTGCAGCACGATGATCTGGCATACTTTTGGGGGAGTGTATAACATTGCCCCACCGGTACGATCTAGGCATCTAAACGGCTTTTCAGGATTCCAAATGTGCATTCAATCACACCGCGCGTCCTGATGTGAGCCCGGTTGTACGCCGCCTCTCCAACGTTGGAAGGATTACGCACGGGAGTTATCATCCATGGCTGAAGATGATACCTGCCGTCACCTATGATACAAAAACAAAATGTTTTCAAGACCATTCAAATAAAAAAAATATTGTGTAGGCTATGTTTTTATTTATTTATACCTATATCGGCCCCCAGCCGTTCAATGAACAGCTATAGGGAATGCGCAGTTTCGCGTATAGACTATTATACGCACAGTTTCGTGCTATGTAGGCTATTATAAATAAGTATTATTCATTGGGGGAGCTTGGACTCGCTGGGGACGGGTGGAGAGACGCATAGTCAACTGAGCCTCCCCAGACGCGACTTCATCCTCCAGTTGGCTGAAGAGCTGCGCGCTCTGGTGTCCAAACAGCTACCGCGGTGGTTCTAGTGTTAAATCAAAAAGTGACCTTCTTCTTAATATTATCTCACGAACAACATGCCTGGCATTGCGATGCCGAATTCGCCTCGCAACAATCACTGCTGCCATGATCAGCGGAAAGGCTGGCCATGACACCCCTTGCGCTTAAATACCACCACGTCTCTGAAAACGGAATTAATTTCACTTTAACTGCGTGAGCCAATTTGCGCCGATTTGTGAATTGGGCGGGTTTTGCAATAATGTTCATTTCCATAGAGAGGGGAACATTCTCCGCCCATATTACCTAATTTAAATATGAGCTAATAACACCGGCGCAGAGAAACGCAATGACGAACGCAACGCAGTTAACACCGTATTTCACCCTTTGCGAGGGCTTTGTGAATAGCAAACATAATTTCTGACTTATTTGCACAGGCTTTGCGTCAGGAAAAGCTGCGCAATCCTTTAGTGAATTCGCCCCTATGAGTTTAACATGTTTTTGAATGATTTTTCAAGGTGCCCACCCACATCCATTGTATGACCTAAACGGTGGTAGAGCAATATCAGACTTTCTCAAAAGGGCTAGTTTTGTCAATGTTTTGATCTGAACCATTGTATATGATCATAAGTAACCTTAAAACAGGGCTAAACATGCATTTTCCCTTTACTACCCCTTTAAAAAAAATAATCCGGCTAAAAGTGGGCTATGCTAAACCGGCTATATCTGGTATATGTTTAGCCTAGACTTCTATTAGACGTATGTTGCTTGCTGGGCAGCGTGAGTCACATCTGCTTTAGCAGGAAAAGACTGCGGCTCGAGCCGGTCTTTTAGCTGCAGCGAGACCTGCTTTTGAGTAGAGTGTTTCCGCCGACTGACAAAACTGTTAAGAAAATAAACAAAGAAGGTTTCCGTTTGGTATGGGACACTACCAGAGAAGTGACAAAACGAGAACTCCTCTTCAAGCCAAGAGTCTGCGGAGGTTTAGGCTCCGTTGATTTTGGTATTAAATTGATGATAAGCCTGTGTAAAACAGTTGCAAAAGGCATGAGCCGAAATGTGAATTGGATTGGTGATGTCATAAAATGGAGGCACAAAATAGGAAGAGGTAGAAAAGACATCCCATACTACAAGCTCATATATAGTGACTTTGTAAAAAAATATGAACATCTATAAATTGACTGGTGCACTCAATCAAATGTAACCGGGTGGTAAATAATAATTATGTATTCTCCAGGTGTTACGCTGTGTAGCGAATGTGTTTTCTTTTAGTTTTAAGTTAACGTGTAATTGCGTGGGTATTTGGGCCGCCGCCACTAGAGGGCGATGTCGCATGTTCTAGTATCATGTGCAGTGAGATAGTTTCCTGCGCAGTAAGAGAGTCTTTTGGTGAGAAGCACTTCTGTGTAAGCATCGCTGTGTAAGAAAGCGCATCTTCGGAATCCAGTATTATCTGTGGTAAATAATATTAAAACAATGTACATCTGTCCACTGCCGTATTGTTTTGGGAAAACTAAATTGAAACTTCCTGCCAATTTTAGGAACTTGTTGTCACTCTTTATTTTTCTATGAGTGACATCACTAACAAAATAAAGAACTCCCCCAGAAGCAGTTGTGCCCGGTGTGTCCCTAAAATCCACGGGCTACAATATTGGTACCAGGAGTGGGGTCGAAGACAAATTGGCAAAGATAAATCTACGGCAATACGGCAGTGGTGAAGATTGGCAGGCGGTGAACGGTGTCACCAGTGGCCAGCTTGGTGGAGGAGTAGCTGTTGGGAGTGACGACTGGTGGTGTTCCAGAGGGAGCCAGTGACGACAGCTGTACCTGTGAGGAAGATCATCGTTCCTGCCTTGGTGGTTCCTGTTACAAAGTCATCAAGAGACTGTGTCATCTATATCTCCAAGCAAGTCCCAGCAGAGCTTACATCATCAAGAGACTGTTTTATATCCTTGAGACTGGTGTGGTGTATGGGACTGAGTATCATAGTAGTTATCACCTATAACTGTAACAATGTCAGTGGTAGAAAATGATAATGGTGAAAATAATGGGGCCGCCGCAGGTGGTGATGGGGACACAATGGAGGAGCTGCGGCACCAGATCAGGGAGCTTAACAGATGGAGAGATGAAACGAGGGCAAGTAGTGCCAACAGGGGAAATAGTTCCCAACAATACATCTGTGTACCAAAAGAAAGGCAAATCCAAATTTTTACTGGGGATATCAGTAAGGATGGGAGGTCAGTGGGGGAATTCATTGAGGAAGTGGAAAGGGTCCTCAGGACCAGAGAACAGTCTAGCGAAGAGAAGTCTGACTTCCTCCTCTCCCTCCTAAGAGGTCCTGCTCTAGAAGAGGTCCGACTGTGTATGGGAGATGGGTCTAGGCCTAGGCCACCTAGTGATCTTTTCACTTTCTTGCGTGAGGCATTTGGGGAGAAACGCAGCGCTACACAACTCCTGCAGACCTTTTACCAACGTAGGCAGCTAGAAGGTTAAAATCTCCGGGATTACTCCCATGCGCTTTCCCAGATCCTAACCTCTGTAACCCAGCAGTCACAGGATGCTGTATCCAATGATAAAGTAGTCCTCAGAGATCAGTTTGTTGAGGGTTTGAGGGATGCAAACCTTAAGCGGGAGCTCCGCAAGTTTATCAGAGACAAACCTGAGTCAAACCTCCTTGATGTTCGTAAGGAGGCAAACATGTGGTCGGTGGAGGACGATAGGTCCCACGGCCCTAGAGTGGTAAAAAGCCGACAAGTTCAGTCAGAAGTAACCTGTGAGCCACAGTGTGCAGCCATCTCTGCCAGTGATCAGCCAGCTACTTTAGACCATGTCCTAAAGGTGGTTGCACAGCAAGACAAACGGTTGGCTGAACAAGACCAAACCATTTCAGAGTTAACTAAAGAAATTAGAGAACTGACAGCAGCAACTAACAGGCCTAGAAGGCAGCCAAGGTACACTGAGGATGGGCAGCCCATATGTCTAAGGTGCAATGGGGTGGGACACATAGCCAGGAAGTGTACTCAAACTCGGGGTCGAGACAGTGTGACCGTCCCGTCATCTGCGGTCCAGGAAAACTGATGCCCTCGGATGCTAAGAGCCAAGCCCTTCGAGAGAAACTTACTGGCTCATATAGAGACATCCCTTACAGAAGTAGGATACTTGAACATGCAGTTGGAAAGTGCCCTGTAGTAGACTTAAGGATTGAAGGTGTACCAGCATCATGCATACTAGACACAGGCAGTAATGTAAGTACGATCACAGAGAGCTTCTTTAGGCATCATTTGTATGGAAAAGATGAGGACATCGAACCTACATCTGAGTGGTTAAAGATAACGGCAGCCAACAAATTAGACATCCCTTACCTAGGCTATGTAGAACTGGATGTAGAGACCATGGAGATGACCATACCAGAGTGTGGGTTCTTGATCGTTAAGGATGAACTGAACTCCTCCCCTTTCCCTGGGCTGGTGGGCATGAACATTGTCAAGAGGTGCAGACAGTTAGCACAGACAGAGTTTGACACCACCTTAGGTGGACAGCTTGATTCAGGATGGAGAGAGGCTTTCCAACAGTTGCAGACAGCCAGTATGACTGAGCGGGCAACTTTTGCCAGAGTCTCAGGGAAGGATATTGTCCATATACCAGCCTCATCTATCGCAACAGTAATGGCCAGGGGGAGTAGGACTGAAAAATATGGGGGACCTGCGCTACTGCTAGAGCCAGTGAACACACCGTTGCCGGGTGGCCTAGTAGTTGTGCCTATGCTAGTGTTCACTGACAGTCAGGTCTTTCCAGTTCAAGTTATGAATCTCTCTCAGGAAGATGTGTGGTTACAGCCTAGGACTAGGCTGGGAGTGCTGTCCAGCGTAAAGAGCATGGAATACGATGGGCGCTGTGAGGTCAAGTTTCAGAGAATCTCAGCAGACACTGAGGAGGTCACAGTCGATACCCACACAGGCCAGCCATTGAACACACCGTCCATGTTTGAGAATGTCAAGATAGGAGGGAGCCCTGAACAGCAGGCCAAGCTAAGAGTGATGCTGGACAAAAATACTCTACCGTCTTTGCGTCAGAGGATGAGGATTTAGGTTACGCGGACAACGTACAGCATGAAATACATCTTAGTGATGACAAACCAGTGACCCAACCTTACAGGCGAATTCCACCTACACAGTATAGTGAGGTAAAGGAGCACATCGCCGAGCTTTTAAGAAAGGGTGTCATTCAAGAGAGTGCAAGCGCCTACGCATCCCCTGTAGTACTTGTGCGTAAGGCTGATGGTAGTCTACGGTTGTGTGTCGACTACAGGAGACTGAACTCTAAGACCAAACGTGATGCATTTCCGTTACCTCGGATAGATGAAAGTTTTGATGCACTGAGGGGGGCCAAGTTCTTCCCACATTAATCTGCCTTTAACTGCACAGGTTTGTTCTTTTTCTATTAATGCGTCCAGGCAGCTTTGAAGCCGGTTCATCATTACCTAGGTAAAGCTTTGCATAGATCTTGTAATCAGTGTTAGTTAAAGTTAAGTGCCTCCAGTTGTTGATATTTCTTTCGTCTCCTTTTTTATATAATAGAGTAATTACTCCTTTATAGAAGGACTCATAAAGGAGGCCCTGTTTGATTCCTTCGTTGAAGGCCCGGACCAGCAGTGGGGAGACCTCGTAACTAATTTCCTGATATAGGTCTGCCGGCAGGCCATCTTTTCCAGGCGCACGTTGCTTATTCAGTTGTTTAAGTACCTGTTGAATTTCATCTGCTTTTATTTCATCAGTGAGTGAGGTGGGATCTTCACATTTACATAAATCCGCAGATGTCAAGAAGTCTTTTGTAGCCGATTCCTCGAAGGGGAGTTCGTCATACATCTTATCAAAGATTTATTTGACGGTCTGTCTCATCTTAGATTCATCTGTGATTACTTCCCCATTCTCGTTTAGGATAGCATTAATTTGTCTGCTTCCTTTTCGTCACATTTCTTCGCTCCGCCGACGCTGGAGACTGAAGTTTTGGCCCAGCTGGTCGGCGCGGTCGACGGCGAGGACATCGGCGTGCCCCCGCAACAACCGACAACCCCGATGCTCTCCCTCCCGCCTGATGATGAGGAAGAGCTCTCCGAGGCAGACAAGGGTCTCTCTGCCTCAGAAGCCACTATGGCTAGTGGCTCCTCCTTCCCGGGGCAGGGTTCCTTCGACCGCAACCTGCCCCGGTTGCTGGGTAGAGCCACGCATCACCTTGGCATCCCCATACTGGAGGCTGCTGCGACTGCTGGGCTCCCCCTGTGGAGCTCCGTCTGCTACGGGCGTCCCTCCCAGCCTGCTTCTCGTCTCCTGCCGGCTATGCCCAACCTGGAGGCGTTCGTCGAGGCTGAATGGGAGCGGCCGTTGGCGATCAGATGTCCGCTTCACCAGTTCAGCAGAGCTAACGAGGGTAACCGGCTGGACTGCTGTAGCAGCTATCATCTCTCCTCCCCTGGAACCCGACATCGCAGTGGTCCTGGTGCCTGGTTCCTCCGCCTGGGGCTCGGCCAGGAAGCATACTGGACGTCAAGGACAAGACAACCCTGCGTTTTTCGCTGGCCGCGCAGGCCGTGGCTGCCTCCTCCTCTATTGCTATGCTGGCCATTTACATCGGCCAGCTGGCTATGGAGCAAACCCCCCCCTCTATGGATGAAGACAGGAGAGCGGAGATGGCCGAAGCCGCCGGAGCCGTTGCTCAGCTTGTGAGAGTCTCTGCCTCCTGTCTGGGTGGAGTGATGGCCATGTCGGTGGTGCAGCAGCGCCACCTATGGCTCTCACTGACTCATCTGCACGAGGAAAACAAAGGTGTCCTCCTCAACTCACCGGTCAGTAGGGAGGGGTTGTTTGGGGCGGCTATGTCTAACATCCTGGAGCAGTGTCGCAGCCAGGAGCAGGACCGGCTCCTCCTCGCTCGCCACCTCGCTGCTCCGGGGGAGCGCAGTGTGCCGGCACGTCAAGGTTAAACAACCTGCCACGGGGTCCCGCCCCGCTACGGCCCATGGACCGGCTCGCCCGGGCTCCTGGACTGCGCGCGCGGCTCCTCCCCCGCGACCTCCCCCTGCCTACCCCGCCCAGGGTGCCGGGACCAGACCGGCGTCTTCAAGCGCGCCCACCGCTCCGCTTCCGGCTTGGGTTAAGAAGAGACGCACCTATTGATGGTGGTGGTGTGCCCACACCACGCAGTGTTAAGAGCGGTGGTGAGCAAGTTTCCCTGTTGAGGAATGAAGTAAATGGTAATGGTAAATGGTAAATGGACTGCACTTATATCCAAAGCGCTTTACAATGGCCTCTCATTCACCCACTCACACACACATTCACACACCAATGGCGGCAGCTGCTATGCAAGGTGCTAGCCTGCTCATTGGGAGCAATTTGCTGTTCAGTGTTCACTTTGCCCAAGGACACTTCGACATGTCCGATGATCATTGTACGACCCGCTCTACCTCCTGAGCTACAGCCGCCCCGGGGGGGGGGTGTAGGCACATCACCCACTGCCCATAAAGCAAACACAATGCAACGTTATCCTGGTTGTCATGTACAGTCCGCATCTCCTCCTGTTTCAGCTACTGTAATGTTCTCGGCTAGAGCCGCTGGGTCGTCTGTGAAAGAGTCAGAATTGACCACGGCAGGTCTTGCTGCAGCTGAAAGACCGGCTCGAGCCGCAGTCTTTTCCTGCTAAAGCAGATGTGACTCACGCTGCCCAGCAAGCAAAATACGTGTAATAGAAGTCTAGGCTAAACATATACCAGATATAGCCGGTTTAGCTTAGCCCACTTTGAGCCGGATTATTTTTTTTAAAGGAGTAGTAAAGGGAAAATGCATGTTTAGCCCTGTTTTAAGGTTACTTATGATCATATACAATGGTTCAGATCAAAACATTGACAAAACTAGCACTTTTGAGAAAGTCTGATAATTGCTCTACCACCGTTTAGGTCATACAATGGATGTGGGTGGGCAACTTTAAAAATCATTCAAAAACATGTTAAACTCATTGTGTCGCCTTGGCCCCAGGTAGCTGCGCTGTCCTGCTGGACGCCCATGAGGCCCCCGGGACCAGGTGGGATGCCAGCGAGTGCTCGAGGGGCGGGGTTCCCTGAGAAATATCCCTCTCCAGCCCGACCATTTGGCTGTCTTTGAAATTAAGAGTTTAACATGTTTTTTGAATGATTTTTCACGGTGCCCACCCACATCCATTGTCTGACCAAAACGGTGGTAGAGCAATCATCACTTTCTCAAACGTGCTAGTTTTCTCAACTTTTTCATCTGAACCATTGTATATGATCATAAGTAACCTTGAAACAGGGCTAAACATGATTTTTCCCTTTACTACTCCTTTAATGCTAAGGGTAATGAGGGATGAGGTGCAGGTGATACAGGATACGGGAAGGTGAGTAGGCAACAACCAAGCAGGAACTGGAACCGGACCACTGGCTCCTCCTTCCCACACTGTGTCGTCAGCTGTCCCTACCCACCCAACCCTACCCATGTTTTACCCTTGGCTCTCCGCTTTCTGTTTCCCCACCTCTGCCTTGCAGCATTCTCTATGAGCCTGTTATGCTAAGTGCTTATTGTGCTTTGTTATATGATTCACTCAAATATCATATTATAGACTACAGTGATAGCTAACACATAATGGCCTACCATGTAGGCAACTTCTCTGTAACTATTTGTGCACTCTCCTGTTAGTCATGTCTCTCTTATGAAGTATCTAGCCCATGTTTACTGCTCTGTATAAGTTTAATAGACAAACATTTTCCAGGAGTTTGCTCGATCGTCTCGTTGAGAGAGGTCAGGGAATAATTGTAACGGCTCACTTTTCTGGCCCCCGGGTGAAACTGTTTTTTTTTTTTTGTTGCTTCCCTCTGGAATATGTAGGGGTGGGAACTATGCCCACCCTCCCATTGGTCTCGGTAAAGTGAGTAGCATTTAGGTACCACACACACACACACACACACACACACGTACACACAGACATACACCAGTCCACTTACGGCTTTAGGCCTGGACTTGGGGCCCAGTCCCCCTTCCCCTCACCCTAACCCGGGTCCGTATCCTTTTCCCACCCCCACCCTACCCCCGACCCCTGCCTCTACCTGGACCCAGGCACACTCACGCTCACACAGACATACACCAGTGTTTACCATGTCTCTCCTATGCTCTTTTTAACCCCTTTTGCTCTGAAAATGTAATTTAATGTAATTTATTGCTCTATAAATGTTCTTAACAGTTGGACAAACATACTCCACGAGCTTGCTTGATCATCTTGTTGAGAGGGGTCAGGGAATCATTTTTACAGCTCATTTTTCTCTCCCTAGGTGATACTGTTTTTTTTTTTTCTTCCCTCTGGAATATGTAGTGGTGGGGCCTATGCCCACCTCCCTTGTTCTCTGTAAAGCGCATTGTGTTGCCTCTGTGTATGAAATACGCTATACAAATAAAGCTTTGATTGATTGATTGATTGATTGCTTGATTGATCATGTCGCCACAATATCTCTCACATGAGGTGTTTGGTCCTGTAGTTAAGAAGCACTGTTAGTTTTTTTTTATATACACTATATGGACAAAAGTATTGGGATGTCTACACATTACACTTAGAGGAGCTTTTATGACATCCCTTTCTAAATTCATAGGCATTCATAAGGAGTTGGTCCCCCGTTTCCAGCTATAACAGCTTTTGTCCATATAGGGTATGATAGGCCATCTTTATAGAATCTCTCCAACCACGTTGCCATTTGTTGTGTGATTGTGATTGATGTAATTTGGTAATACCCTACATATTGCATGAATCTGCCTCTAGAAATGGAGCTTCTATTCAAAATAAATCATTTATTGAGCATTATAAAAAGTAAAAGTATCTCATCATTATCTATGGTACTTTGTTTATGTCAACGGAGGTCTTCAAGCGAGACCTCAAGACGTACCTTTTTGACCTAGCCTACAATCACTAGCTAGGACCTTGAGACACAGAAAGGCAGCCTCAAACCTACCTGTGAATCCTCTGTATACATTGGTATTTCTCCTGCTATGCACTGTATGTATATCAAGTAGTGTACAGAAGCTGGTTACCCTGAAACAGGCTTGTTCTGTTCTGACAGCTGTGTTGCCTCAATGGCTCAGTGTGCTACTAACCGTTTTCTGCCTCCCCTAGCGCCTCTCTCTCTCCCTCCTATCCTCTAACCAGGTCCAGTGTCAGCTGTGGAGCTGTGGATGTCGTAGTATTTAGTACACACACACACACACACACACACACACACACACACACACACACACACACACACACACACACACACACACACACACACATCAGTCCACATCCGGCTTAGGCCTGGACCTGATGCTCTTAGCCTTTCTTGCTCTGAAAATGTAATTTAATGTAATTTATTGTTCTTTAAATGTTCTAAGCCATTAGACAAATATAATCCAGGAGCTTGCCCCAGGTTGCCTGTTTCAATATCTGTGTGGTCTGTATGGCTCTATGTGCTACTAACCCTGTTCTGCCTTCCCTCTCCCCAGTGCCTCTCTCTCTCCCTCCTATCTTCTAACCAGGTCCAGTGGATGCCCCACTGTCACCCGCAGACCACCCTGAGTCCGATAGATACCCCCGTGTCTTCTGTGGATGTCGTAGCATGTCCGTAGAATGTACTCTCTCCTATGATGCTTTTTAGCCTCTCTTACTCTGAAATGTAATTTAATGTAATGTATTGCTTTATAAATGTTCTTAGCCGGTAGACAAACATACTCCTGGAGCTTGCTCGATCGCCTTGTTGAGAGGGGTCAGGGAATAATTTTTACAGCTCACTTATCTGGCCCCCGGGTGATTACTGTTTTTTTGCTTCCCTCTGGAATATGTAGAGAGTGGGTCGTATGCCCACCTCCCTTGTTCTCTGTAAAGCGCATTGTGTTGCCTCTGGGTATGAAATGCGCTATACAAGTAAAGCTTTGATTGATTGATTGATTGATTGATTGATGTGAAATGTTATGTGATGTGATGTGAAATGTTAGGTGATGCATGCATTGTTATTCTTATAGGTTGCCCTGGTTTGTAAACGACACACCCTTGTAGCTGAAGTATACTAGCTGCTAAAACCTAATTCTAGCAACCACGTCAACAGACATCTCCTTTAGAGAAGAGCAGTGGTGAACCTGATTTGGCTCCTGTGCTGCATCCCCCCTCTCAGGTCATAGGGGGTGCTGCTGGAGCGTAGGCAGGGTGGGCTCTGGGAAAGACTGTTAGAAGCTATAGACAAATCTTCTTCTCACCTGCCTAAACTATCTATTAGAAACCCACACGAACGAGAAGTCGCTGGGCTGGTAAGTTCCTGTTACAGGAGGGCAGGACTCGGACCCCTGTACAGGGGTACTGCAGAGACAACTGATTTAACAGTAGTCCATTTTCAGGGCAGGCAGGTACTTCATTAATTCCAGAGGGGAAATTGCACTGTTACAACAGCCACATTCAAGCAATATGAAATAGGTTTAGGTCGATATAATATGCAATACAATATATGGGTTCCATGTAAATACACAGGTGAACTGTATGTATGGATTAAAAATGTGTGTGCCACTGGTGTTGTGGTGCTGCAGCTGAACCTACTGGGCTGGGGACTGGGGACCATCAACATCCACCTCCTTCAGCTCCCATTTGACCTGAGGGAACCGTGGAGGGAACATTACTATCTCACACTGTGACTGACAGGATGGAGGTCTGTCTTAGCTGTGCTACAATCTGTTCTCAACTATCCAAATGAGGAGAAGACATAGGGGTTGCCAAAAGACAGGTAAAGACAGGCACCAGTCAAAAGATATAGAGTTGATGGAAATCCATATCTGTAGCAGAATGTAATTTATAACTATAGCCACTAGAGGGAGCTAAAATGCTTTTTTGTTTGTGACTTTTTTTCCCGCTTTGTGGTATTGTTTAGGTATGGTACACTTAAATAGTCCACCTGTAACATACCACAACGCAGGAGGAAAAAGAAACAAGACAAAAAAACAACCTTAATCTCACTTTGCTGTGGTTTTCCCATCACGTTAAAATAGATTGAACGTCTATTCACTTGTTTAAACCACCTCATACGCTAAACAAAGCATGTTACTAGTGTTTGAATAAACCATTTTGAAACTATGTTCATACTCTCTCTGAGGCTGTAATCAAATGCTGGAAGGGACTAAAGTCTGACTTTCATTCCGTTCCAAGTTCTCTTCGTGGGTGTCAAAAAAGGCGGTACAAGCTAAAATGCATGGCTGGGCGTAAAGTCAATGTACAAAAATAATTGCATTGTATACGTGGATGTCATGACGGTGGTGAATGGACAGTGTAGTAGAACTAGCAGTCTAAACTACTCCTATAAGGACACACTAGACTGTGCAGGTAACAATAGGAACACATTGGCTTTATCATTAGAGATAATGAGGTGGCTCTTAAAAGAGCCTTAGGGGGATGTTGAAATGATAAAGCAACTCAAAACAATTTAGGCGCGTTCTCCGCGAATGCGGCGGGCCAACTGGATGTCCTTGGGCATGATGGTCACCCTCTTGGCGTGAATGGCGCACAGGTTGGTGTCCTCGAAGAGGCCGACCAGGTATGCCTCGCTGGCCTCCTGCAGGGCCATCACAGCAGAGCTCTGGAAGCGCAAGTCGGTCTTGAAGTCTTGAGCGATTTCCCTCACCAGGCGCTGGAAGGGCAACTTACGAATCAACAGCTCGGTAGATTTCTGGTAACGACGGATCTCTCTCAGGGCTACTGTGCCGGGCCTGTAACGATGAGGCTTCTTCACACCGCCGGTGGCGGGTGCGCTCTTACGAGCCGCCTTGGTGGCGAGCTGCTTCCTCGGGGCTTTGCCACCGGTGGATTTTCGGGCGGTCTGCTTGGTTCTGGCCATGATCTCAGCTTTCTTCTCCGCGAGTAGAAGTTATAACTTTCGACGAAGAGTCTTGTAGTTTTACAGAAGGTAATGTGCCATTTATATAACGTCCGCTGCCGTGCGCTGATTGGACGGCCTCTCTGGGTGACTTCATTGGCTGGCTATCGTCTCCTTCTCCCCATTGGCCATTAACACGGAGACTGGGATTGGATAAGGCGACAAAAGCAAAAGAGCGCCACTTTACGCAAGTTATAAAAATCCGACCGCCGTAGTATCACACCACTCAGTTTCTGAACTACTTTGATACTGAAAATGAGCGGAAGGGGGAAAACAGGAGGCAAAGCCAGGGCTAAGGCCAAGACCCGATCATCTCGCGCCGGTCTCCAGTTCCCAGTGGGTCGTGTTCACAGACTTCTCCGTAAAGGCAACTATGCCCAGCGTGTGGGAGCCGGTGCACCGGTCTACCTGGCCGCTGTGCTCGAGTACCTGACTGCTGAAATTCTGGAGTTGGCCGGCAACGCTGCCCGCGACAACAAGAAGACTCGTATCATCCCCCGTCACCTCCAGCTGGCTGTCCGCAACGACGAGGAGCTCAACAAACTTCTCGGAGGCGTGACGATCGCCCAGGGCGGCGTGCTGCCCAACATCCAGGCAGTGCTTCTCCCCAAGAAGACCGAGAAGGCTGTCAAAGCCAAGTAAAGTCGTTACTGAACTTCAGTTTCCCAACATCCCCAAAGGCTCTTTTAAGAGCCACCCACTTCACTCCTTAAAGAAAGCGCAATATGTATTTTCATACCAAGTTTTTAAGACTTGGCCTACTAAGACCTACAACGTGGCCAATCCTCCAAGTAAACCCATGTTATTTCTCTTAAGGGTTTGTCACGAGGATTCAGAAACGTCTCGGGATTGTTTTAATAATGTGCCATCAACTGCATGCTGCCTACAATTGTCAGTGTTATTACCGGCATATAGTTTTCTTGATCACTGGGCTGTTTGATCTGTGTTTTGGATTGAATCGCATTGTGTTGCGTTTTGTGTATTAAGTGCGCTACCATAAAGGGAACAATTCACGTCAAGTAATGTTTGATTTGTCATGCCTGTTGATCCTCCCTACCAAATAGACCTCCATTGACTTTCCGTCCTGTCCGAAATAGAAAGGCAGAAAAGAGCAGCAGCTCTGAATGATCCCATCAGCCCCAACAGACTGCTTACTACCTGTAGCCTACTACTAATCCTATCCTACTCCGTCCTTCACCAGGTCTTATGCGCAGCATGATCTGCAACTAAAAAAATAAAAATAATCTTACCTACCGGTGTGCCACCACACTGTAGCTCAACGTTGTAAGTCGCTTTTGATAAGTGCCTGCTAAATGACCCAATTGCATGAGCACCAGGAGCTACACGGTCAGACACTAGTCCTGTTTTAGTTCAACCTGTTGCTATATAGACAAATACAAGCGAAATTAGTATGGGCACATGGCGTAAGACAGCTTATGCCTTGATCTACTGCCACTTACATTACCCTCAGAGGGGAAACAGAGAGAATGCATGGGGGTCTATGGAGGTTTTTCAAAAAGCCTTTTATAATTTGTGATTTGAATGAAGTGTGTGTCATGATTGAAGTAGTAAGTATGGCCAGTGGACGTACCACATAGTCATAACTGTCTCTTCTTTAAATATGAGATCATAACTGTCTCTTCTTTAAATATGAGACCGTAAGTGAAGCGGCTGTTCAAATTATAAAATGGCTGTGGCTGGAGGCAAGTCGGTCGAAATTTAGCCAGAGGCCACAGCAAGGCGGCGATCGGCGCTGATTATTGACTGCGCAGTCCTGATCCTTACGAACGAGCCCACGGTCAGCGCTTGTCCCCAGCTCTCACACTAACTCTGCTAATTTTGGGCGCCAGAATGACGATGTTCATAAACTAGCCTAGTGTTGATCTGATCCAAAGCCTCAACAATTTAGTCCTAGAGTTGACATCCCAAGCCTGTGCTGTGGAAGTTCATTACAATGAAACATCAGCGTGCATACAACGCGCACCCGCATGAATAAGGTACCCATACATGGATATGCTTTTATGGAGAGGGGTGGGTGGCTCTTAAAAGAGCCTTTGTTATGTAGAGGACGAAAACAGGACGTTTACTTCTTCTTGGGGGCTGCCTTCTTCGCCTTGGCAGCCCTGGGCTTGGCAGCTTTGGGCTTGACGGCCTTCTTGGGGCTCTTAGCTGGGGCTTTCTTGGGTGTCGCGGGTTTCTTAGCCTTTTTGGGGCTCTTGGCTTGGGCCTTCTTAGCCGCTACTGGCTTCTTGGCTTTCTTGGGCGATTTTTTTGCGGCTGCAGGCTTCTTAGCCACAGCCTTTTTGGGCTTCTTGGCCGCAGCGGGCTTCTTGGCGACTACTTTTTTGGCCTTCGGGGCGGGGGTCTTCTTAGCTGGCTTTTTTGGCTTCACGTCGGCGGCCTTGTTGATCTTGAAAGAACCGGAGGCGCCAGTTCCTTTGGTCTGTACCAAAGTGCCCTTGGTGACGAGGCTCTTGACGGCAATCTTGACGCGGGAGTTGTTCTTCTCCACGTCGTAGCCGCCGGCAGCAAGAGCCTTCTTGAGCGCTGCCAGGGAGACACCGCTCCTCTCCTTGGAGGCGGAAACAGCCGTGACGATCAGCTCGCCGACGCTGGGTCCCACTTTCTTGGGCTTGGCTGCTGCCTTCTTCTTGGGTGCCTTGGCCGGAGCGGCGGCTGCGGGGGCTGGGGCGACTTCTGCCATGTCTAGTTTCAATTTGCCCTCTAGTAACACACGTTGGTTTTGCTGACTACGAGTCCTCTTGACGCTGCTCTGTGCTGTTGTGTTGCTCGCCTGTGCAAAGGGTTGGCCTTAAACGCGACATGAGAACCGTGTGGACTCAGCTCCCCAACTGCAGCTCCCGGTTACCAAAATGTTCTCCTCTTGTGTTTTCTCCTGGCGAATAAAGGGCTAAAAATCAAAGTTGGAGTGGAGCAGAAGTCCTAAAGCGAATGTGACAAGGAGTAACCTATTTGCCGTTCGAAATAAAGCGGTTTGGGTAGCGGCGGCCTCGTCTGTTTAGTTGCGACTGTGTGAAAACATTGCCGTTGATCTCTCGGATGGAGCTGTGCGCACTGGGTTTCCACTGGCATTTGACTCCTAAAGTGTCTAAAAGTGCAAGCGATTTTGGACACAAACCGTTGCCCAGTGAGCAAAGTTGTTTGGCGAGGGACTAAAATGATTTAGGGTACACAGATGTGGTGCCGGGGTTTTTAAACAGGGTCTCTTTTGGGGTGCGTAAAGCACAGTGTTGAAACTGGGTCTGAGCCCTGGTCCCTATAAAAGTGGTGTCTGTCCGTGTGTGTATGCTACCTTTCTCAGAGGGTGACTCTCATTTGGATTCCCTGCATAATGACTCCCTCTGGTCTTTTTAGACTAGGCTACTACTACTACTACTACAGTCTACGTCCCTCGTCTGGCGCAATGTCGTCGTTTAGGTTGTATGGCTATGCAGTAAAGTGACCTGAGGCGCACCGGCTGCGTCTCACCTGGGTTGGTTTAGGAGGAGTCTCTGAGCACACCTATGTCGTAGTTCCCTTTGAGGAGCGATGAGATAGACTCATTGTACATGGGTTGAGGGTTAGGGTTAGACCGACTTCTGATTTCGATTGCTGCCTGGAGACCGTGCATTGTTGTTGAGGCAGTGACCTCAGCTCCCTATGGTTTCGTCATTTAGATTGTACCACAGCTTGTTCTCATTCAATAACCTCCTTTCTTAGTAGCCTACAAATCAAACCAGATGAAATCGCCTAAAAGCACATTGGTTGCAGAGGGCAGAAAGGTGAAACATAGCCCAACAATCACAACACACTCTTTTTCTTTTTACTTAATTTGATGACCTGACTATATACATCTCTTCATCGTGTAGTTGAATGTGCCATGAGAATTACACAAAGCTTAACAATTTGAAGAAGCCTAGCTTAGGCTATAGGTAGGCTCCTACTGAAGATTTAGGCTACACCTTACACTTCACACGGAAAGTGCTTATTGATGAGTGATCAATTGATCAAAACTCCTTCTGTGCTGTTCTTTACTAAACTACGCACACGCACGCACACACACACACGCACGCACACGTCGCCTGGTGGAATGTTCTGCCTTTGACCCATCCTATGCTATCCTTCCTCCAAGGGCTGCCAGGAGCAGTGGGCGTGTGCAGGGAACCAATCTGTCCAATTCTGTTCACCTTTTGAGAAAGCTGTCTTTTGATGTGTGTTGTGCTAGCTTGGTGACAGATGCTGCTGTAGCATCGTTGGATTAGAGCTACCGCTTGCTTACGCACACACAAAATATTCATTATTATTGTTACTATTATCATTAATAATAATAATAATAATAATAAATCTCTGTGTTTCATTACTGTACTTGTACATCTGAGATTCATGAAGCAAGATTGTCCCTCCCACTATTTTTTTTTGGGGGGGAGGGGGGGTTGACTAACTTAGTTTGTATGGATAGGCTACAAAAAAAAAAGGCAGACGGAGGGGGGGTCCCGGCATGTGCAATTGATTTGGGTCACAGGTGAAACGAGGGCGTCGAGCTCAACGCAGATATTAGAGGGAGCCTTGCCTAAATATTTGCATACCCCTCCATATATAGTGGGTGAATACCGGCGGCTTCTTACATTTGTTCCTGTGAAGCAACAAAGAATCGAGATGCCTGAACCTGCTGCGAAGTCCGCGCCCAAGAAGGGCTCCAAGAAAGCCGTCTCCAAGACCGCTGTCAAAGGCGGCAAGAAGCGCAGAAAGTCGAGGAAGGAGAGCTACGCTATCTACGTGTACAAAGTCCTGAAGCAGGTCCACCCCGACACTGGTATTTCCTCCAAGGCCATGGGGATCATGAATTCCTTTGTGAACGACATCTTCGAGCGCATTGCCGGAGAGTCCTCTCGCCTGGCGCACTACAACAAGCGTAGAACCATCACCTCCAGGGAGATCCAGACCGCCGTGCGCCTGCTGCTCCCCGGTGAGCTGGCCAAGCACGCCGTGTCCGAGGGCACTAAGGCAGTGACCAAGTACACCAGTTCCAAGTAAAGCGGCTGCTTTCCACGGCTCCAAACTACCCAAAGGCTCTTTTAAGAGCCACCCACATTTTCTGTAAAATAATGCAATTCCATGTTGATTTGGCTACTTTTCGTATAAATCGCAAACTCTGCAAATGCTGCAATTGGTCACCGAATGTGCCTTTTGTTGTCCAATCTGCGATGGTAGAATTATTTTTTTATAATGTATATTTGCCTGATCTTTCCAGGGATCAATAGTTATCGAAGTAGCATATAGTCCCATCTATAGCTAGATTGATCTCTAATTTTTGCTATTGCACCCTTTTTCAAAACTCCCGCCTCTGGAAGACGGCGAGGCTGGATCTGCTTCTTGAATAAATCGATCTAACCCTACCTTTCAGTAAGTTTAAACAATCGATTTGATGTACTGTGCACTGTCATCCTTGTAATTGCATACTTATTCATCTAGTGTCCTTGTTCATGTATATTTTAAACGTAGTATTCAAGTCAAATTCAGTGTAGCCCGACTAGAAGGAAACGGAAGATCTCAGTACATAGGCTGCATACAGAAGGCTGCATACAGAATATTGCAAGGTAATCTTGATGTGGATGGGCAACAAACCGATTATGGGATTTTTTCCTACAATTAAACAATTTAAACAGTGTTGGCGAACAAGCCATTCATTCCGGTTAACCAGCTGGATTGTAGTTAATGTAGTTATATGCGAGTGTACAACGCAATGCGTATTTCGGAGCTCCTCAGATGCAAGCTCACGATTAATAAATACAACCTTAAAAATTAGAATGAGCGTTGACTATTAATACCCGAGCTTCACTCAACATGGACCCATCGCTTTTAATTGTAGACGTGAGTGGCTCTTAAAAGAGCCGTTGGGTTGGTGGACTACAGAAACGGGGAGACGATGCTTATCCGCCGAAGCCGTACAGGGTGCGTCCCTGTCGCTTCAGAGCGTAGACGACATCCATGGCGGTGACGGTCTTTCTCTTAGCGTGCTCGGTGTAGGTCACGGCATCACGGATGACGTTCTCCAGGAACACCTTCAGCACACCACGGGTTTCTTCGTAGATCAGACCAGAAATACGCTTCACGCCGCCACGGCGAGCCAAACGACGGATTGCAGGCTTGGTGATGCCCTGGATGTTATCACGAAGAACCTTGCGATGGCGTTTCGCACCTCCCTTTCCGAGTCCTTTGCCTCCTTTTCCGCGGCCAGACATTTTTTGACGGTTTTCTTTTCAATTGTTCTACACGAAACCTTCGAGTTGACTGTTTAATTCTCGAAACTTGGCCCGTCTATTATGTCGAAAATGCGGATGTGATTGAACACAGTGAGAGCTCTTTTCTGCTGGGCGGAGCCATGGAGGTATGATGAGACGGCATTGAAAATGGCTGCCTATTCATTTCAATGAAAGTTGCTCACCGGCGCATGAAGCCATTTGACGTAGGCTAGTGGCCAAAGCTCGGTATTGCAAGTCACGTGACGGCATGCGGCACAAGACCTATTCCCCATGATTTGTGGATTATGATACATAGGGCTAGAAAAGGAAAACAAAATGTTTGTATTCATGGCTGAAGATGGTCTGATACGACTGAAGCGGTCCTTTTTTTGTGTGTTGTCACATTAAATCACTTTTTATTTGTATCCTGAGTGCCTCCTCTCTTTTTTGTCAGTGTGCGGGCTTTTTCTTCTATTTTTCCTTGATCAGTGCATTTGGGCCCACGCACCTGACTTAGATTTGAATCAGCCTAATTTTAATTGCGCCAACTTTTCCTTCAGTTTGAACAGTATGCAAGCCAGCAGGTTCTCTTTTTAACATTAGTTTCAATGTTTCACCTATGGGATGCGCATGCGCGACCCTACGACGGAAGCTTTTATACAGCGTCTGTCGTGATAGGTCAGACTGGCAGTGCATGACAGGAGGCCCCACCCTCCCAGGTTATATACCTGAGACACCGCGCCAAACGTCATTTTCGGTTTCTTCCCTGTGAAGATTTGTGTGAACCTATGTTCGAGTTGGCAACTCTAAAGCCGCCTTTACACTATTACGGAAAAATTACCGCGGTACGGTCCTGAAAAGACCGGAAGTCATTCGTTTCCTATGAGAGTCCGCAGACCGCATGCGACAGGACTCCGAGGGATGCGGTGCGGACAAAATTCCGCTCCGGTGGACGTCCGTATGCGTTCAAAAAATTGAACTCATCCGGCAAATCCCAGTCCGGCAGTACGACCGGGAAATAGCGTTGCTATGGTTTTGGTAAATAATGGTGTGTGTAAACAATGATAGATCGCTTTCTTGTCACTTTACTTGAATAATTTAATGTTATAAACTATATAAAAAACAGAATTAACAAGCCCATGTGATCTAGTGGAGCACGTTGTCAACATAACAAATATAACGAATATAACCAGACAATCTAACCAGCATAGAGCCGGCTTCGGCTATGGCTAGTTAGCTAACGTTAGCTATAAGCTTCGTAGATTTGTCAAACTTGATAAATACGACACACACACAACCCAAAGCTGTCAAAATAGTTCAATATTGGTGTAACTAAGATAGCTGGGTAATATTTTTTTTTTTTTCCACAGACACATTTTGCTACAAAGTCTGTAACCTTTTAATATAGTTTGGCAAATTTCTACCGCTTCGATGTCCGCCATGACTGTTGACAGATCACTGACTGCTCGGTGACGTCGACACTTGACGTATCGTCCTGCAGTTCTATTTCGCGGAGCTTCGCCCCATAGGGGGGCTTCGCTCCTAGTGGTTTACCCCGTTGCCTAGGCAACGCAGACTGAATATGAATATTAAAAATTGAACGCATCTGACAGCCAATCAGGTACAGGTGCCTTTCTCTCTAAACTGTATAAAAGAGAGCTAAACCCATCAAACTGCTCCCAAAATATTTCAGCGAGCTGAAATATTGACTGAGTGTGAAGATCTACCTCAAGTATGAAGAAAGCGGTCAGCAACCTGGAAGCGGCGGGACTGGGAGACATTCAAGCCCCACCAAAAGCCCTTCTAAGGGCTCAGTGTTGCTGCCGGAAGCTCAACCCGAAGACAGACCGGCACGATTTGTGCTTCGTCTGCCTCAGGGCCCAGCATGCGAGGGATGGTCTGCTTGTGCCTCCCTCGTGCGCGCCATGCTACCTCCTGCCGTTGGTAGAGAGGCAGTATCGTGCTGCGTTTTTTGCTGAGGAAGTTCCTCTGACCCCCGTGGACTCACTCTCTATGGCCGCCTCCGGTTCGGAGTCCGGTTCTGAGGGAGAGGACGAGGAGGAGGAGGAGGGGAGAGGCGCTGTCGGCGATCGGTTCGGTCGTCCAGAGCCCCCTCCCAGGTGTCTGAACCCGAGGACTCTGATGGTTCGTTGGACCGCTCTGAGAGTCCCGGGGGAGGGCACAGGGGCTCTGTGACCGGAAGCTTTATGCCGTCCTTCCGCCGGGAGTTTCCCGGTATCCTGGAGAGGGCGGCGGCTTACGTCAGCTTACGGCGGCTTACGTCCCCGCGATGCCACGCATGGAGTCCTTCATCGAGGGATCGTGGGAACAGCCTGTCACAGCGAAGGCACCTGTGAAGTCCTTTCTCCACGCCACCCAAGTGGTCGGGCTGGAGAGGGATATTTCTCAGGGAACCCCGTCCCTCGAGCACTCGCTGGCGTCCCACCTGGTCCCGGGGGCGGTCTCATGGGCGTCCAGCAGGAAGGCGTAGCTACCTGGGGCCAAGGACAGGGCGACTTTGGCGTTCGCAGTGAAGATGTGTTACACATGTGTCTTACTCTATTGTTTGAAATGATTATTCAGTTGTGCCTGATCATTGTGCTGCAGTCAGGCACACCTGAATAATCATTTCATCCAAAGTGTAGGACAGGAAATAGAGAAGCATGTCTAATTTCAGGAAGTAGCCTACTGGAGTTGTGCATAGGCCCTACTGGTAGCCGCCAAACAGGACGGCCTTCGGCTGCTCCACCTCGTCCAGCATGATCACTAGTTATTCTTTGGTGAACGCTACCACACGCTTCCTCTTCATATCTGCCATGTTGCTCAATATGTGCAGTTACCCTTGTTTTTTGTATAGGCCACATGCGCCAACACCGGTGCCTGATAGATTCAATTAGTCATCGTATCCGCACGAATTCTAACGTGGGAATGCTACTGCCACAGGGGCAATTTAAATGGCCATTATACCTTTGTTTGTATGATAACTAAATCAGTGGTAATTTTGCTATCATCATTGCCTATCATCATTAAAGTATTTTTTCCTAGCCTTTCAAGACATCCTCGACGGGGCTTATATGTCCCGATCCGATCCGTGCTCTTTCTTGGATATTTTAGGCTATTTGATGTAATGTAATTTGATGTATGAATTGGGATTATCACGAGGTCTCGCTTTGACTCTTAAATACATTAGCAGATGAGCTTTCGGAGGCATAGCTTCCTTTTTGGTAATATTTAGACTGAAATAAAATAATTACGACAGCACGTATTATATTGGCACGTCATTTCTGTGACTTTACGAATGGCCATCGATGTGTGCGGCATCGATTAATTCTTTTTTCAGCACCGCGCCCAGGGACAGCTCCTCTAACGATGTATCTTGGGATGGACCTAACGATGTATCTTCAGGCGCCCACTAAGGGATAGTCTGGGAAACACTCGTAGGAAAAACTGTCCCTTCGCCAAGGTATACCTTGAGAAGCGTCGTAGCGCGGAGAAGTTCGGCGAATCTGGGAAACGCGGCCCAGATCCCTGGTGGTATAGTGGATAAAGTGCCTGACTCCCATGTGGAAGGGCAGGAGTTCAAACCCTGGTGTTGGAGACTTTTTGTCACTGGATGTTATAGAAGCTATGTAAGAATGTGGTTACCTGGTGGTGCTATGTAAGTTATTGAATTCATGTGCAGTAATTTAAAGGGGAACGCTGCTGTCATATCAAGTTTAGCTCAAATGTCGCCTTGTCCTCAATGAAACTGATCCGTACACACCAACATTTAACCGATCCGTGCAGTAGTAAGCTAGCTCCTTTTTCCTCTGTGTGCGCACCCCCTTTATAATGGAGGTCTATGGGCCTCTGCTAAAAACTATGATAAACATGCATTTTCAAGGCAGCCAGCTCGTCCTTTGGGTACCCGCTGTAGGTCCGCAAGCCTTGTGTTGTATTCCGCCTGAGGTCCGCCAACTCGTTCATTGGGTAACCGCTGTAGGTCCGCTAGCCTTGTGTTATCTGGGTTTATCCGTTACCTTTGTCCAGAAACAGAAGTTGAACCAATTGCAGCAAAATAGTTAACGTTACAGGAATCATCAGTGTAACTTCTTTAGCCACTGACCACTACCATTAATGTTATATGCTGCTGCTAGTTATTGTGAGGTAACTGGCTATCCCACTCTTATTGTGCTGGATTAGTATTGGAACTGATGTGTCCAGGCGACAAGACCTATCTTCATTTATCAGACATTATTTCATGTCATTTCAATTTACAGCTATTTCAGTGGCATGACTAGCTTCCGTCCTACCCGTCCTTAACAGAAACAAGCCAGCCACGCACATAGGCCAGGCTGGACCTGGCCTGGTTGAGGACGTGCTGCTTGAAGGGTTGGGCTGAGGTAGGAGGTTCTATCTAGTGGGGCTCCACCCAGGCAGAAAAATGCGCCCACTGTGTTCAATCACATCCGCATTCACGACATAATAAACACGCCACACTTCTGGGGTGCAGCAGTCAAGCTAACAACTTGGTAGACGAAGTGTGAAAAATGTCAGGCCGCGGTAAGGGAGGAAAAGGACTCGGCAAGGGAGGCGCCAAACGCCATCGCAAGGTTCTTCGTGATAACATCCAGGGCATCACCAAGCCTGCTATCCGTCGTCTGGCTCGTCGTGGTGGCGTGAAGCGTATTTCTGGCCTGATCTACGAAGAAACCCGCGGTGTTCTGAAGGTGTTCCTGGAGAACGTCATCCGTGATGCCGTGACCTACACCGAGCACGCCAAGAGAAAGACCGTCACCGCCATGGATGTGGTCTACGCTCTGAAGCGCCAGGGACGCACCCTGTACGGCTTCGGCGGATAAGCGTTTTCTGGATAATTTGTGGCATACCGACCCAACGGCTCTTTTAAGAGCCACCCACATCTACAATTAAAAGCCTTGTCTCTATGTCGAATGCTCAGATCATGCATAATTGATGCTCATAGTTAATGTAGAATACATTTATATAAAAGCTCCAGATTAAATATTGAACTAAGTGCTGTTCCCAATTACAGCTCTCGAGCGGTAGCGTTAGAATAAAATCAGCCGAGTGCCGTTATTTAACTACGTGAACAACAATAAAAGAACGAGTATCCGCTACGTGAACAACAATTAAAGAACGAGTATCCGCTAGCTGAGTTTCTATGTGGGAAAGACGTTTTCGCCGTTATTCCAACTGGAATTCTGTTGTTACAACGAATTGTAGCTTGTCCGCAGGGCAAGTAGCCTAGCCTAGATCTCCCACTCAAATCGTCCCGGACGGCTTTGAAGTCCAGTTTCTATTGTGAAATATTTGTTTTCGCGTCGAGTCTGGCTGCGAGGCAATGCAAGAATGGCTGCTCCCCCCAAAACTGCTGGCATTGTTTTCCTGTAGAAGAGGGTTGAATCCCACTCAACTGTCACCCACCGTAATGGGCTAATAGTCTAGAATCAGTCTACATGGTCATATTTCGTGATCGGCTACCGACGGGGATAACTCACTATCAATCGTAAATATCCTCGCTGTCGACCAAGCCTGCGATCCGTTTATTCTAACGTTACCGGGGGGCTTAGAAGAATAAGAAAACGCGCGCAATGCCCCAGGCTTAGAGACAACTGCATTGATCCCCAGAGATGGTCAACAAATTACACATTCGGGGATCAATTACAGCACGCATCCCGAGCACACAATGTATACGAGCATTAAACAAAAATCTACCACCATTGAATTGCATTATTTTATAGAATATGTGGGTGGCTCTTAAAAGAGCCTTTGGGTAGATTGGAGCGTGAAAAGCCGCCTCTTTACTTGGAGCTGGTGTACTTGGTCACTGCCTTGGTGCCCTCGGACACGGCGTGCTTGGCCAGCTCACCGGGGAGCAGCAGGCGCACGGCGGTCTGGATCTCCCTGGAGGTGATGGTTCTACGCTTGTTGTAGTGCGCCAGGCGAGATGACTCTCCGGCAATGCGCTCGAAGATGTCGTTCACAAAGGAATTCATGATCCCCATGGCCTTGGAGGAAATGCCGGTGTCGGGGTGGACCTGCTTCAGGACTTTGTACACGTAGATAGCGTAGCTCTCCTTCCTCGACTTTCTGCGCTTCTTGCCGCCTTTGACAGCGGTCTTGGAGACGGCTTTCTTAGAGCCCTTCTTGGGCGCGGACTTAGCTGCCGGTTCGGGCATTTTTCTAGGTCTCGTTGCTTCTCAGGAACGAAAGTAAAGCGGCGGGTAGTCACCCGGTATATGTAGGGGGAGTATGCAAATGTTTAGGCAAGGCTCCCGTCGTTATCTGCGTTGAACTCTGACGTCCTCGTTTCCCCAACGAACCAAATTGACCGCGCATGCTCAGGAACTCCCTCACCCAGGCGCGCAGATTGGCTGGGGCAAGGGGGGGCACTGCCCCCCCTGGTGGCCAGATGCGCAAACTGTCTGCAACGCGTCCAAAACATGTATTCTAGAGACTGGGTTGCGACCGGATCAGAGAAATGCACTGAACAGACTAACCCTAACCCTAACCCTGCACTGAACGGCTCCTGCTTGCGTGAGAATTTATTGTGCTGATTCCTCATCCAGTTATGGGTGGATGGAAAACTTTCAACTGAATGTTCATATTGTTCTGATAATTGTAGGCTATAGCAACATAAGAGTGGCAGCTTTGACAGCAACCCAAACATGAGCTAATCCCATAACTGTAGGCCTACCATTGCTAGCCATGAACGAACTGTTGGATACTGCATATATTTGCTGTGCAACGTATCCATTGTCCAGTTGTCAAATCGATTATGTACGCACTATTATTCTTTTGGTGATTATTCTTTGATATAAATGCAGATAGGCTACATGTGAAGAGGCAATTGCTAGATTCTAATACGCTGTTTATAATGACACATCCCGACATTGAAGCATGAAAGTCGTAGCATACATTCCGTTTTAGTTTTTGGAAGAATTTATTGGAAAATATTGTTTGAAGTAGGCGTAGGCTATATTGAAACGAATTCCACTTTCCATTCCATTTTTGTGCTAATGGACGCGCAGCGGAGGCGCAGTTGAACGAAACGTGGATATTGGAAATAATAAGCACTGTTTTTAAATGTTGTGGGTCAATCATGCAGCTGTAACAGAATATGCGCATTCCAATGTCCGTGCAGGGCTCGTATTTATACCACTATAATCCCTATTTGATGGGGGGGGGGGGGGGGGCTGGGACTGACTGCCCCCCCTGATCAAAAAGTCAAACTGCGCGTATGCCCTCACCCCCCAGCCCACTTTCCCTGCTGTCGGGCGTGTGGTCTGACGTCACTTTATTGGACGTAGCAGTGCCGCCATTGTGGAGTGTAGTCCAAAAAGTTAATTATTTGAGACACACATACGGAAATTTTCTCCAAAGTCATCCATTGTTGAAGCATTTTGTTTACACCTCCCACCCACATTTGTTTGCACCTCCCACCCATTGGCATACAATGGGCGAGTGGCGTGTGAAGTCTTTGTAAGCAAAATGATGGCATTTGCAGAAAATAAAGTCAGTGTTTAATAATGACTCTGTTGAATTTAAAAGTCATTGTTGAGTTGAAATATATCATTGGAGATGAGTTTTGTGAATTTTGAAGCCCTTAGCCTAGTTGATTCTCAGGTCAGTGTTGAACCTAGCATGACACATCACAGGACAGCTTTCTCAAAATCTGGCAAACGACAAACCCTGATATGTCCACAAGGACACCAAAGCAGGTTGCTAGGTAGCCTAGATATGGTCACACTAACAAAAGGACACGGTCTGCAGTTGGATTGTTATTCCTTACTCAACTTACTTTTAATCCTCTCGGTTCGTTGAGGAACATAAGGCTGTGACTCTCTGCTTCCATCTGGCCCTGTCCTGTGCAGCATGTTGTGCCTTGTCCCAAGTTAGGTAGCCATTTTTAGTTCCGAGCTCACAGTTCTTCGCCAGGTTGTTTTTGGCCTCCCTTGTTTTCCCTTGGATCATTCAACACTGGCAGAGTAGGCCCTGTGTGTGCAAATCAGAAGCTGGGCCTTGGCTGTCACAGAGTAGCGGCAGGGCAGACTAAGGACACCAGACTAGGGTGCTAAGGTAGCCTAGTGCCTAAGGACTAAGCATATAAATGGACGGGGAGGGAGGGGGTGAAAGTGGCCCACGGAAAGTGGCCCCGATAAGGTGTAAATCGGCACCAGACATCAACAGTAGGCTACAATTGGGGAAAACCCCACAGATATTGGACAGAAGAGTGGGCACTACCCTAACTTACAATAAGATGAACCATAAATCTGATAAGTGACCTGTGACAACTGATGGAAGCAGCCTGTGACAACTAATAGAAACAGAGATTATACAACTGTTAGGCCTATGTGCGAAGGGCATCTCTCCTGCAAGACACTCACTAAGACTGTATTTGCTCTTGTTTAGGCAAACACCCTCTGTTGATCACCTCTGGATTCTGTAGTTTCTGCATCTGAATTTGACTGTATTGACAAAGTGTTCCAAGTAGCCTATAGTTTAAGACAAAATTGTACTACACTACACTACATCTGATGACCAAGTGTGGCGGTTGTGCCTCATGCTTCGCCAGATAGTAGACATGATATGTGCGCCCAAGATTGATGCAAACCAAATAGCCTAACTTAGAGTTCTAATTGAGGACTACCTCAATTTAAGAGCTGCCCTATTCCCCGACAAACCCTTGAAACCAAAGCACCATTATCTAGTTCATTATCCACAACTTATCACCCGATTTGGTCCCCTTATTCCACTATGGACGCTGCGCTTTGAAAGTAAACACACCTATTTTAAACAGTGTGCAAGGAAGCTACAAAACTTCAAAAACCTCTGCAGTATGTTGGCTGGAAGACATCAGCTGTTGCAAGCATATCTGCATGCTGGGAACCTATTCCCACCAATGGTTCAAATTGGCAAGCAAATGATTATGATGAGAAAATGTATAATGCTGGGATTCAAGAGGCTGTCAGGCTTAAAGGCCTTAAGAAAGAAGACATAATATTAACACCCACAGTCACATACAAAGGCACAATGTACAAAAGAGGCCTGACTGTAGTTATGGATCAAAATGACGAGGGTTACATATTTGGGAGAATTGTATTGATACTGATTGATCAGTCAAAGGTGCATCTTGTTGTTGAGCAGTGTCAGTCAGTGCCAATAGCTAATCTTGGTGTGCACTGCCTGCAGCCTAATTCAGAGTCAGACATTCACTATGTATGTGTGAATGTGGAGAACCTAGCAGATTATTACCCTCTGCCACAGTATAAGCAATTTGATATTAATATTGTTGCACTACATCAGTCTGTGTGCCTCAGGTAAAGAGATGGACACCATTGAAATGGTGATCAAGACTGCCCTGTCAAATCTGGATGTAGAGCAGTGTCACACCCTTGTTGACGAGTTATCCAAACTAGGTGTGGAAAAAGCAGATGACCTACAATTTGTTTGTGAGGAGGATATTAGACATCTCATCACACCCATACAATGCCGAAAGCTTTTACACGCTTTCAAAAACAATGGTAAGATGTCACCTTTAGTGGATGCTGTTCAGCCGTCACAAAGTATATTTACTGTGTGTGAAATGTTTTTATGTTTATCCATATGTTGTGATACCATCAATACTTTATATGCTCTTGAATGTCAAATTGAGTTGAAAATTCCCCCATATTAACGTATAGAGTATCTAGTTGGCTTGGGTGTTTAGTAGAATTTGATACAAACTTAAATTAATATTTTAACATACATACAATAAAAAACAAGAATATCCCATTTTTCTCCTTGCTTCCGTTTTATATCCAAAGATCTTCTTCTTTTCAGCTCTACAATTATTTGTTTAAATACAATTTCACTAGTGATAACAACATTGTTAATGGACATCTTGCAACGTGTCTTCCATATTTGTGCGTTTACTATGCAGATTATCAAATACAACAGACCTTTATATTTCTCAATATTGTTGTCAGTTATTCCATAAAAAACAGATTCTGGTTCTACTTTAATAGGCATCCCGATGTTCTGAATAGCTTTCCAGACCTCTTTAGTCCTGCTGCACTCTAGCAGCAGGTGTTCCAGAGTCTCATCGACCGTGCATGTTGGCATTGGGCATTTGGTTGTGGTTACATAGCAGCTCCACTTTACAACCGCTCTCACCGGCAGCCTCCTAACTGAGATCAGCCACATTATGTCTCTGAGGGATTCTGATATTAGTTTCCCCCAGATCCTTTTAGTGACCTGTTCGCTGTCTGATGTGGACAGACCTCTGTACCTAATCGTTCCACCATACACACCGTTGACTATTGTGTTGTAGATTTCCTTATTTGATTGAGTGCACCAGTCAATTTTTTAAATGTTCATATTTTTTTACAAAGTCACTATATATGAGCTTGTAGTATGGGATGTATTTTCTACCTCTTCCTATTTTGTGCCTCCATTTTGTGACATCACCAATCCAATTCACATTTCGGCTCATGCCTTTTGCAACTGTTTTACACAGGCTTATCATCAATTTAATACCAAAATCAACGGAGCCTAAACCTCCGCAGACTCTTGGCTTGAAGAGGAGTTCTCGTTTGGTCACTTCTCTGGTAGTGCCCCATACCAAACTGCAACCTTCTTTGTTTATTTTCTTAACAGTTTTGTCAGTCGGCGGAAACACTGTACTCAAAAACATCATTTTGCTTAAAATTAACATTTTCATGATGTTGATCCTCGATTTTAATGTAGTTTTTTTATTTGTCCATTTATTTACTTCTTCTTTAATCTCAGTCTCTTTATTGTCCCAGTTCCTTTGTGCAGAATCTTCGTTACTTACTATTAAGCACAATATTTTAATTTCTTCCTTTATTTCTATATCGAAGGGAGTTTCCATGCCGGGTTTCCCTATCCATACTGCCTCCGATTTCTCTTGGTTTAGAGTGGCTCCTGAAACTGACTCATATAAATTAAAATGTTCTTTTACAAGGTCAAGTTCAGATTGTGATCTTATAAAAACTAACGTCATCCGCGTAAGCAGAAATGATGGATCTCTCTTGCCCAGCCAGAGGAATTCCCTTCAGGCGCGCATCATCTTTAATTATTTCCATCAGAGGGCTTATTGCCAACACATATAATGCACTACTAAGAGGACAGCCCTGCTTCACTCCCCTCTTTATGCTTATTTCCTCTGTCAGATGACCGTTTATGTTAACTTGACACATTGTTTTGGCATACATGCACTTAATCATGTTGACAAATGCCGCAGGGAAACCAAAATGTTCCATTGTCTGCATAAATAGTTCCTTGAAATCAAGTGAAAAGCCTTCTTTTGATCCAAAGCTACAATATAAAATCCATTTCCTGTCTTCTGGTGCAGAATTTCTCGCAGTGTGCACAAGTTGTCCCACATTAATCTGCCTTTAACTGCACAGGTTTGTTCTTTTTCTATTAATGCGTCCAGGCAGCTTTGAAGCCGGTTCATTATTACCTTTGCATAGATCTTGTAATCAGTGTTAGTTAAAGTAAGTGCCTCCAGTTGTTGATATTTCTTTTGTCTCCTTTTTTATATAATAGAGAAATTACTCCTTTATAGAAGGACTCATGAAGGATGCCCTGTTTGATTCCTTCGTTGAAGGCCCGGGCCAGCAGTGGGGAGACCTCGTAACTAATCTCCTGATATAGGTCTGCCGGCAGGCCATCTTTTCCAGGCGCACGTTGCTTATTCAGTTCCGGCGTCTTCAAGCGCGCCCACCGCTCCGCTTCCGGCTTGGGTTAAGAAGAGACGCACCTATTGATGGTGGTGGTGTGCCCACACCACGCTGTGTTAAGAGCGGTGGTGAGCAAGTTTCCCTGTTGAGGAATGAAGTAAATGGTAATGGTAAATGGACTGCACTTATATAGCGCTTTTATCCAAAGTGCTTTACAATGTCCTCTCATTCACCCATTCACACACACATTCACACACCAATGGCGGCAGCTGCTATGCAAGGTGCTAGCCTGCTCATTGGGAGCAATTTGGGGTTCAGTGTTCACTTTGCCCAAGGACACTTCGACATGTCGTCAGAAGGAGCCGAGCCGATGATCATTGGATGACCCGTTCTATCTCCTGAGCTACAGCTGCCCCGGGGGGGGGGGTGTAGGCACATCAACCGCTGCCCATAAAGCAAACACAAAGCAACGTTATCCTGGTTGTCATGTACAGTCCGCATCTCCTCCTGTTTCAGCTACTGTAATGTTCTCGGCTAGAGCCGCTGGGTCTTCTGTGAAAGAGTCAGAATTGACCACGGCAGGTCTCGCTGCAGCTAAAAGACCGGCTCGAGCCGCAGTCTTTTCCTGCTAAAGCAGATGTGACTCACGCTGCCCAGCAAGCAAAATACGTGTAATAGAAGTCTAGGCTAAACATATACCAGATATAGCCGGTTTAGCTTAGCCCACTTTGAGCCAGATTATTTTTTTTAAAGGAGTAGTAAGGGGAAAATGCATGTTTAGCCCTGTTTTAAGGTTACTTATGATAATATACAATGGTTCAGATCAAAACATTGACAAAACTAGCACTTTTGAGAAAGTCTGATAATTGCTCTACCACCGTTTAGGTCATACAATGGATGTGGGTGGGCACCTTGAAAAATCATTCAAAAACATGTTAAACTCATTGTGTCGCCTTGGCCCCAGGTAGCTGCGCTGTCCTACTGGACGCCCATGAGGCCCCCGGGACCAGGTGGGATGCCAGCGAGTGCTCGAGGGGCGGGGTTCCCTGAGAAATATCCCTCTCCAGCCCGACCATTCGGCTGTCTTTGAAATTGAGAGTTTAACATGTTTTTTGAATGATTTTTCACGGTGCCCACCAACATCCATTGTCTGACCAAAACGGTGGTAGAGCAATCATCACTTTCTCAAACGTGCTAGTTTTGTCAACTTTTTTATCTGAACCATTGTATATGATCATAAGTAACCTTAAAACAGGGCTAAACATGATTTTTCACTTTACTACTCCTTTAATGCTAAGGGTAATGAGGGATGAGGTGCAGGTGATACAGGATACGGGAAGGTGAGTAGACAACAACCAAGCAGGAACTGGAACCGGACCACTGGCTCCTCCTTCCCACACTGTGTCGTCAGCTGTCCCTACCCACCCAACCCTACCCATGTTTTACCCTTGGCTCTCCGCTTTCTGTTTCCCCACCTCTGCCTTGCGGCATTCTCTATGAGCCTGTTATGCTAAGTGCTTATTGTGCTTTGTTATATGATTCACTCAAATATCATATTATAGACTACGGTGATAGCTAATACATAATGGCCTACCATGTAGACAACTTCTCTGTAACTATTTGTGCACTCTCCTGTTAGTCATGTCTCTCTTATGAAGTATCTAGCCCATGTTTACTGCTCTGTATAAGTTTAATAGACAAACATTTTCCAGGAGCTTGCTCGATCGTCTCGTTGAGAGAGGTCAGGGAATAATTGTTACGGCTCACTTTTCTGGCCCCCGGGTGAAACTGTTTTTTTTTTTTGTTGCTTCCCTCTGGAATATGTAGGGGTGGGAACTATGCCCACCCTCCCATTGGTCTCGGTAAAGTGAGTAGCATTTAGGTAACACGCACGCACACACACACACACACACACACACACACGTACACACAGACATACACCAGTCCACTTTAAGCCTGGACCTGGGCCCAGTCCCCCTTCCCCTCACCCTAACCCGGGTCCGTATCCTTTTCCCACCCCCACCCTACCCCCGACCTCTGCCTCTATCTGGACCCAGGCACACTCACGCTCACACAGACATACACCAGTGTTTACCATGTCTCTCCTATGATCTTTTTAGCCCCTTTTGCTCTGAAAATGTAATTGAATGTAATTTATTGCTCTATAAATGTTCTTAACAGTTGGACAAACATACTCCAGGAGCTTGCTTGATCATCTTGTTGAGAGGGGTCAGGGAAGAATTTTTACAGCTCACTTTTCTCTCCCTGGGTGATACTGTTTTTTTTACTTCCCTCTGGAATATGTAGGGGTGGGGCCTATGCCCACCTCCCTTGTTCTCTGTAAAGCGCATTGTGTTGCCTCTGTGTATGAAATACGCTATACAAATAAAGCTTTGATTGATTGATTGCTTGATTGATCTCGTCACCACAATATCTCTCACATGAGGTGTGTTTGGTCCTGTAGGTAAGAAGCACTGATAGTTTTTTTTTTATATACACTATATGGACAAAAGTATTTTGTCTACACATTACACTTAGAGGAGCTTTTATGACATCCCTTTCTAAATTCATAGGCATTCATAAGGAGTTGGTCCCCCGTTTGCAGCTATAACAGCTTTTGTCCATATAGGGTATGATAGGCCATCTTTATAGAATCTCTCCAACCATGTTGCCAATTGTTGTGTGATGTAATTTGATAATGCCCTGCATATGGCATGAATCTGCCTCTAGCAATGTTCTTCTAAATAAATCATTTATTGAGCATTATAAAAAGTAAAGTTATCTTGCGTCATCTGTATGGTACTTTATGTGAAATGTTAGGTGATGTGAAATGTTAGGTGATGCATGCATTGTTATTCTTATAGGTTGCCCTGGTTTGTAAACGACACACCAGTGTCGTTTACACTCAGGTGTCACCTCTCAGGTCATAGGGGGTGCTGCTGGAGCGTAGGCAGGGTGGGCTCTGGGAAAGACTGTTAGAAGCTATAGACAAATCTTCTTCTAACCTGCCTAAACTATCTATTAGAAACCAACACGAACGAGAAGTCACTGGGCTGGTAAGTTCCCGTTACAGGAGGGCAGGTCTCGGACCCCTGTACAGGGGTAATGCAGAGACAACTGATTTAACAGTAGTCCATTTTCAGGGCAGGCAGGTACTTCATTAATTCCAGAGGGGAAATTGCACTGTTACAACAGCCACATTCAAGCGATATGAAATAGGTTTAGGTCGATATAATATGCAATACAATATATGGGTTCCATGTAAATACACAGGTGAACTGTATGTATGGATTAAAAATGTGTGTGCCACTGGTGTTGTGGTGCTGCAGCTGAACCTACTGGGCTGGGGACTGGGGACCATCAACACCCACCTCCTTCAGCTCCCATTTGACCTGAGGGAACCGTGGAGGGAACATTACTATCTCACACTGTGACTGACAGGATGGAGGTCTGTCTTAGCTGTGCTACAATCTGTTCTCAACTATCCAAATGAGGAGAAGACATAGGGGTTGCCAAAAGACAGGTAAAGACAGGCACCAGTCAAAAGATAGAGTTGATGGAAATCCATATCTGTAGCAGAATGTAATTTATAACTATAGCCACTAGAGGGAGCAAAAAGGCTTTTTTGTTGCTTGTGACTGTTTTTTCCCGCTTTGTGGTATCGTTTAGGTATGGTACACTTAAATAGTCCACCTGTAACATACCACAACGCAGGAGGAAAAAGAAACAAGACAAAAAAACAACCTTAATCTCACTTTGCTGTGGTTTTCCCATCACGTTAAAATAGATTGAACGGCTATTCACTTGTTTAAACCACCTCATACGCTAAACAAAGCATGTTACTAGTGTTTGAATAAACCATTTTGAAACGATGTTCATACTCTGAGGCTGTAATCAAATGCTGGAAGGGACTAAAGTCTGACTTTCATTCCGTTCCAAGTTCTCTTCGTGGGTGTCAAAAAAGGCGGTACAGGCTAAAATGCATGGCTCGGCGTAAAGTCAATGTACAAAAATAATTGCATTGTATACGTAGATGTCATGACGGTGGTGAATGGACAGTGTAGTAGAACTAGCAGTCCAACTTACTCCTATTAGGACACACTAGACTGTGCAGGTAACAATAGGAACACATTGGCTTTATCATTAGAGATAATGAGGTGGCTCTTAAAAGAGCCTTTGGGGGATGTTGAAGCAACTCAGACCATTTTAGGCGCGTTCTCCGCGAATGCGGCGGGCCAACTGGATGTCCTTGGGCATGATGGTCACCCTCTTGGCGTGAATGGCGCACAGGTTGGTGTCCTCGAAGAGGCCGACCAGGTACGCCTCGCTGGCCTCCTGCAGGGCCATCACAGCAGAGCTCTGGAAGCGCAAGTCGGTCTTGAAGTCTTGAGCGATTTCCCTCACCAGGCGCTGGAAGGGCAACTTACGAATCAACAGCTCGGTTGACTTCTGGTAACGACGGATCTCTCTCAGGGCTACTGTGCCGGGCCTGTAACGATGAGGCTTCTTCACACCGCCGGTGGCGGGTGCGCTCTTACGAGCCGCCTTGGTGGCGAGCTGCTTCCTCGGGGCTTTGCCACCGGTGGATTTGCGGGCGGTCTGCTTGGTTCTGGCCATGATTTCAGCTTTCTTCTCCGAGAGTCGAAGTTAAAGCTTTCAAGAACGTAATGTGCCTATTTTATAACGCCCGCTGCCGTGCGCTGATTGGACAGCCTCTCTGGGCGACTTCATTGGCTGGCTATCGCCTCCTTCTCCCCATTGGCTATTAACACGGAGACTGGGATTGGATAAAGCGACAAAAGCAAAAGGGCGCCACTTTACATATAAAAATCCGACCGCCGTTGTTTCACATAATTGAGTTTCTAAACTACTTATATACTGAAAATGAGCGGAAGGGGGAAAACAGGAGGCAAAGCAAAGGCCAAGGCCAAGACCCGATCATCCCGCGCCGGTCTCCAGTTCCCGGTGGGTCGTGTTCACAGACTTCTCCGTAAAGGCAACTATGCCCAGCGTGTGGGAGCCGGTGCACCGGTCTACCTGGCCGCTGTGCTCGAGTACCTGACTGCTGAAATCCTGGAGTTGGCCGGCAACGCTGCCCGCGACAACAAGAAGACTCGTATCATCCCCCGTCACCTCCAGCTGGCTGTCCGCAACGACGAGGAGCTCAACAAACTTCTCGGAGGCGTGACGATCGCCCAGGGCGGCGTGCTGCCCAACATCCAGGCAGTGCTTCTCCCCAAGAAGACCGAGAAGGCGGTCAAAGCCAAGTGAAATCGCCACTGACGTGAATTCTCCCGATAATCCCAAAGGCTCTTTTAAGAGCCACCCACTTCAATCCTTAAAAGCGCAAAGTGTATTTCCATTGTCCTCTGGAATGCGTTTCCATCCTCGTGTTCTCCGTTACTTGCGACTACGTGGGCCACCTCCCGAGTTGAGGCACATTCGCTTAGTTATTCCACGGACGTTGCCGGCTGCAGGTTTTACAGCATGTAATACCGTTATTGGGCATGGTTGTATTTCTCTTGGTTGTTTTAATTTAAAACGTGTTTAATTGAAACGCTTCGTGTTGCCTGTGTATGAAGTGTGCTGCATGAATGACCTAGTTTGTTCTCCCTAATAATTAGACGTCCCTGTATAAATGGCTTGATCTCCTCGTAGACTTATACAATAATGGACAGAAAAGAGCAACAGGGCTATTAACCTATTCCTTTCCCTGGTTTCATGCACACCATCAAACTACAATGATTCTGTTTGATCTGTAAAGACCAACAAATTAAAATAAATTATTACCTACCGCTGTGCCACTTAACCCCAACTCAAAACATTGTACGTCGCTTTAGACTTAGAGAGAATGCATGCATGTCTTTGGGCGTTTCTCAAAATACAGTTTTACTAATTATTTTAGTTTGTAATTTCAATAATGTATAACCCTACAAAGTACGTATCACGTTGGAGCGAGTCTGGACGGAATTTGGCCACAATGCAAAGGGTCACAGCATGGCGGCTGTAGTGTCTTATATAGTTAAATAAGACGCAGAGATATCTTCATGGTTCTTTAATGAAGACCAAGACAACAACAGAACAACAGTTACGTAGACGTATTGTCACATGACTATTAGCCTACCAACGGCGGCTCTTAAAGGAGCCTGAACCATAATACTCCTCCCTTCTACAATCAAAGTCGTCTAGAAAATAAAATACACAGTGTAGATCTTCAGAACAACTATTACTGCTTGAACACTATATAACTCTCAGAAATTCCCGGGCCACCATCACTAGGCTATGGCCTACAGATCTAATCTGTCCGGTGGGTTTCGTGCTCTCTGGGGATATCTGGACAGCACTATCGTCCCGGGTTCCCCATCTTGTCCTGACAGGTCGTGTTGCATGCTCCTAGGTGGCGTCTCTTGTGCGGCTGCAACAGTCGGTGTGGCTGCGGCCGTCTCAGCCGTCGTTCTGGCAGTGTCCGGTGTGGCTGCCTCTGTTTCCCCTGTAGCTCCGCCACGTTCCTGCTCCCTTGGGTGTTCTCTTGTCGATACGGCTTGTCCTGTCGAATGCATCTGGTCGATGTGTCGCCGCCACACCATGTTAGGGCCCACCTGCACCTCGTAGCTCCGGGGTCCTGTCTGGGCTTGCACGATTCCGTACGCCCACTTTCCACCCCTCCGATAGTCTCTCACCATGACCTCCTGTCCCGCGGTGACTTGCCTCTCCCGTGCGCCATGCAGCATCTTTGCTTGTTTATTCAGCACGTCGTTGCGTCTGCTAGGCTTCATGAGGTCTAGGCGCGTGCGCGGCCTCCGCCCCAACATCAGGACTGCTGGGGTCTCCCCTGTAGTGACATGTGGCGTGTTTCGGTACGCTGCCAGGAACTGAGACAGTCTTGTCTGCAGTGTTCCTCCATCCCGTTTGAATGCTCGGAGCCCCTGTTTGAGGGTCTGTACAAACCGCTCCGCCAGCCCATTAGTGGCTGGGTGGAAGGGAGCTGAAGTTGTGTGTTTGATCCCGTTTGCTGCCATGAATTGTGCAAATTCCTCACTAGCGAATGTCTGTGCGTTGTCACTCACCAGCTGGAGAGGAAGTCCCCAGCGAGCAAACACTGCTCTCAAGCACTCAATGGTTTGAGCTGACGTCTGGGATTTGGTGCAAAAAACCTCTGGCCACTTCGAATGTGCATCTATGATCACCAAAAAGTTGTGCTCCTCAAAGGGTCCCGCATAATCTACATGTATCCTCTGCCACGGTTCTGTTGGCCACTCCCAGGGATGGACCGGGACCGGCGGAGGCATGTGGCGAGTCTCTAGGCACCCACTACAGTTCTTGGTCAGATTTTCGAGTTGTTCATCCACTCCAGGCCACCAGAAGTGGCTACGGGCCAGTAGTTTCATTTTTACCGTGCCCACATGGCCCTCATGTATCTGCTGCAGCACTCGACTCCGGCACTTCCCGGGTACAATCACTCTCATGCCCCACAACAAACAACCCTGATGTGCCGTTATTTCTTCCTTCCTCTGTATGTAGGGCATTACCTCCTTGCTACCCGTGGTTGGCCAGCCAGTCATGGTATATTCATATACCTCTGATAAGACCGAGTCCCGTCTCGTCTCCCGTTTTACCACTGCACTGGTCAACGGTAAGGCTTCCAACTGTGCCGCATGGAAAACCTCCACGGCGTCCACCCTGTCTTTTGGACTCTTGGCTAATGGCAGTCTTGATAGTCCGTCAGCATTGGTGTGCTGGGATGTCTGTTTATACTCAATATCATACACATGGCCAGCCAGGAAGAGTGCATACCGCTGCAGTCTGGCAGCTGTCATAGCTGGAATGCCTTTCTGAGGACTGAAAATGGACAGCAATGGCTGGTGGTCTGTCACTAGTGTAAAACGTCTTCCATACAGGTATGTGTGGAATTTCTTGACCCCCCAGACAAGTGCCAATGCTTCTTTGTCGATCTGTGAATAGTTTTTCTCTGCACTATTCAATGTCCTTGAGGCGAACGCCACGGGCCTCTCCGATCCATCCTGTAGAACATGTGAAAGGACGGCCCCTAGGCCATAGGGCGAGGCGTCGCACGCTAGTTTCACTGGGAGTTCGGGGTCGTAGTGCGTCAGTACCTGTTCGGATGTGATGAGCCGTTTGGCTTCTCTGAACGCCCCCTCACACTGTCTCGTCCAGCACCACTTCCTGTTCTTCTCCAACAGTTGGTTGAGGGGCTGCAGGACCGAGGCCAGGTTAGGGAGGAACCGTCGATAGTAGTTGATCAATCCCAAGAATGATCTCATCTGAGTCACATTCTGTGGCTGTGGTGCGTCAACCACAGCATCTATCTTCTCTTGCGTTTTGTGTAGTCCGCTGCTGTCAATCTCATGTCCACAGAACTGAATTCTGTCTTTGAAAAACTCACACTTCTGTGGGTTCACCCGCAGCCCATACTCCTCCAGTCGTTTGAGGACGCTCTCCACATTGGTCAGATGTTCCTCATCCGTGTGACCAGTGATGATCATATCATCCAACAGGCATTGGGTCCCCGGAATGCCCTGTAGAATCTGGTCCATCGTGCGTTGCCAAATAGCAGGGGCTGATGCAATGCCAAAAACCAGTCTGTTGTACCTATATAGCCCTTTATGTGTGTTAATGGTGAGATACGGTTTGGATGCCTTTTCCACCGGTAGCTGTAGGTAAGCTTGTTTCAAGTCTATCTTGCTGAAGTGCCGCCCTCCCGCCATCGCTGCGAAGATGTCATCTACACGAGGCAGGGGGTATTGATCCACCTGCAATTTTGGGTTCACCGACACCTTGAAATCCCCGCACAGCCTTACTGAGCCATCTTTCTTTATGATGGGCACCACCGGAGTTGCCCATTCGCTTCTGTCCACCTTTGACAGGATCCCTGTTTCTAACAAGCGATCTATTTCCGCTCCTACCTTTGGGCGCAGGGAGAATGGCACTGGCCGGGCTTTGCAGAATGTGGGAGTTGTATCTTTCAGCACCAGTTTTGCTTCAAAGCCCTTTACCTTTCCCATCTGATCCTGAAACACAGCCTCATATTTCTTCAAAAGCTGTTCCAGTCTTTTGTGGGTGTCCGTCTCTGTGGTGTTTGTGGTTCTCAGCAGCTTTAACTCACTCCAGTTTAGCTTGAAGTGGGTCAGCCAGTCCCTGCCGAACAGTGCAGGGCCATCTCCATTTACTACATACAGTGGTAATTCCTGTGTTGTCTCACCATATCTTACCTGGACCTGTAACATCCCCTGGGGACTCAGTTTCTCTCCTGAATAAGTCTTAAGTATGATGTTTGTTTTCTTCAGCTTCATGCTTTTAAAATGTCTCTTATACATAGTCGTGGGAATAATGGAGACTGCTGACCCTGTGTCCAGTTCCATTTTAAGTGATGTGTTTTCTATCTCTGGGGTGACCCATATTATGTTAGTGTTTTCTGCTGACACTGTATTTAAGTCCATAGTTCCAAGGAACTTCTCATCAGAATCACTGTCACTTCCCTGTGCTACTGCATGCACTGGTTCCTTATTTTTCCCGGTTTTCCATTGAGACTTACATGCTGCTTTTATGTGACCTTTGCGTTTGCATCTGTGGCATGTCTCCTCTCTAAAACGGCAGTCATCAGACTTGTGTCCTTCTCTATTACACCTATTGCACCTTTCCGCCACACGAGGGCGCTGTCGGCCACGATCCAGTTTGTGGATTTGGGGTGTCGTCTCAGTCCCGTGCTCTCTGCTGCTCTGCAACTCTAAAGTGTCTCGGCTGGCTATCTCCATGCTCACCGCAATTTCCACTGCCTTCACAAAAGTTAAATCCGAGTCTGTTAATAAACGTTTCTGTATGTTGTCACGTCTCAAGCCACACACAAGCCTATCTCTGAGTGCATCATTCAAATTAGTCCCAAACTCACAATGTTCTGAGAGTCTCCTTAGCTCTGCGGCATAAGCATTCACACTCTCACCCTCTTTCTGATCCCGCTTGTGAAAACGGAAGCGCTCCGCGATGATGAGTGGTTTGGGAGCGAGATGGGCTTGTAATGTAGCCACCAACTCGGCGAACGTCTTGCTGGAAGGTTTTGCAGGGGCCGTCAAGTCACGTAGCAATCCGTATGTTTTTGGACCAATCAGACTAAGCAAGGCCGGCACTTTCTTGTTATCTGCGACCTCGTTGACAATGAAGTATTGCTCCAGGCGTTCTGTATAACTCGCCCAGCTTTCCTGTGCAACATCAAAGACATCAATTTTCCCGATGGTCGCCATCTTCCTTGCTAACGCTGGCGAGGCTTCTCTAGAACGATCGGTCCTCTGGTTACTCTGACCATCTGTAGAACTGTCACTCTCTGTACCTGACATGGGCCAGCTACTCTTCCTACACCGTGAGTAAGTATCTCGTCGCCATTTGTAGTGTCTTATATAGTTAAATAAGACGCAGAGATATCTTCATGGTTCTTTAATGAAGACCAAGACAACAACAGAACAACAGTTACGTAGACGTATTGTCACATGACTATTAGCCTACCAACGGCGGCTCTTAAAGGAGCCTGAACCATAATAGCGGCGATCAGCTCTGACCATCGACGCGCAGTCCTGATCCTTACGAACGCGCCCACGGCCTGCGCTGCTCCGCCGCTCTCTCACTACTCCTCTCATTTCAGGCGCCAAAAAGACAATGTTGAATAAACTACGCGTCGATCTGATCCCCGTGCACGCCAGTTGAACATGAATCAGATATGAGTTTTACCCTACAGTTGAAATTCATAGCCTCACATTACCAGTGCTGTGGAAGTGTATTATAATGAAACACCAGCGTGTGCAGCACGTTTTCAGTACCATTAGATTAAGTGCTTTATATCAGAATTATTACGGTTGTGTGCGCCCGCGTGAATTCGGTGGCCATACATGGAGATGCGCTTTTATGGAGTTGGTTGGGTGGCTCTTAAAAGAGCCTTTGTAACGGTAAATAGGACAGAAAGAAGACGTCTACTTCTTCTTGGGGGCTGCCTTCTTCGCCTTGGCAGCCCTGGGCTTGGCAGCTTTGGGCTTGACGGCCTTCTTGGGGCTCTTGGCTGGGGCTTTTTTGGGTGTCGCGGGCTTCTTGGCCTTTTTGGGGCTCTTTGCCACCTTCTTAGCTGCGGGCTTCTTGGCTTCCTTGGGAGATTTCTTGGCGGCTGCAGGCTTCTTAGTCACGACCTTTTTGGGCTTCTTGGCTGCAACGGGCTTCTTGGCTGCAACGGGCTTCTTGGCGGCTACCTTCTTGACCTTCGGGGCGGCGGGCTTCTTAGCTGGCTTCTTTGCCTTCGCCTCGGCTGCTTTGTTGATCTTGAAAGAACCGGAGGCGCCAGTTCCTTTGGTCTGTACCAAAGTGCCCTTGGTGACGAGGCTCTTGACGGCGATCTTGACGCGGGAGTTGTTCTTCTCCACGTCGTAGCCGCCGGCAGCCAGTGCCTTCTTGACCGCTGCCAGGGAGACACCGCTCCTCTCCTTGGAGGCGGAAACAGCCGTGACGATCAGCTCGGCGACGCTGGGTCCCACTTTCTTGGGCTTGGCTGCTGCCTTCTTCTTGGGTGCCTTGGCCGGAGCGGCGGCTGCGGGAGCTGGGGCGACTTCTGCCATGTCTATCTCGAGTTTGCTCTGCGGTATCACACACGTACTGTATGTCGGTCCTGCTGACTGTAAGTCCTCGACGCTGCGAGGGGTTGGCCTTAAACGCGCCATGAGAACCGTGTGGACTCAGCTCCACCACCGAGGAGCTCTCGGTTACCAAAATTATGTTCCTCTTGTGTTTTCTCCTGGTGTATAAAGGGCTAAAAATCAAAGTTGGAGTGGAGCACAAGTCCGAAAGCGAATGTGACAGCGAGCAGCCTATTTGTCGTTCGAAATAAAGTTGTTTGGGTGGCGGCGGCCTCGTCTGTTTATTCGCTACCGGGTAAAAACACCGCCGTTCATCTCTCGGATGGAGCCGTGCGCACTAGGTTTCCAGTGGCGTTTGACTCCTAAAGTGCATGCGATTATGGACAGAAATCGTTGCCCAGTGAGACAAGTTGTCTGGCAAGGGGCTAAAATGATTTAGGGTACACAGAAGCGGTGCCTATGTTTTTAAACGGGGTCTCTTTTGGGGTGCGTAAAGCACAGCGTTGAAACTGGGGCTGAGACCTGGTCCCTATCTTGCTGGTGTCTGCCCGTGTGTATAGGCTACCTTTCGCCCTCCCTGGGTGTTTCACATTGGATTCCCTGCAGAATGACTCCGCCTGGTCTTTTTGGACTGTCGCCTATTACACCCCTCGTCTGGGGCAATGTCCTCGTTTGGTTGGTAGCCTATGCAGTGAAGTGACCTGAGGCGCACCGGCTGCGTTACATAGGATTGCAAAAAGCGACAAGCAACCATCACAACACACACGCGTCGTTTTCTTTTTACTGAATTTGATGACCTTGCTATAAAAATTTCTGAATCGCATCTTGAGTGGCTAGGCTATTGTGCCATGAGAATTATAGAGAACGCAGGAGCCCAGTCGCCTAGCCGATCCTATCGCAGCCCATGTAGTGAAGATAGGCCTATAGCCTACATGGAAGTACATGTAGGCGCTTATTGTTTAGTGATATGAGCAATTAGCTATTTCTGGGCTGTGTGATTTGGGATTCTGAACGAGCCTACCTGATGAATAGGCGTGGTCGATGCAGAATGAAATCAATTTGGCTTAATTTCTAGAAATGTTTATCTCAAGCAAGATTGTGTTCTTGAGCACAGTATTTATGCCTACAGGGAATAACAAGATAAGTGACTAAGCGGGAACTGCTAAGAATCAATCTCCTATAGCCTACCATGTTAGACTATTGCTAACAACATGAGTAGAAACTCGAGAATCCAGAGGCGATCAACAGAAGGTGTTTGCTTCAACAAGAGCATACAGTCTCATACAGAGAATACAGTCTCAGTGAGTGTCCTGCAGGAGAGATGCCCTTCGCACATAGGCCTAACAGTTGTATAATATATCTGTTTCTATCAGTTGTCACAGGCTGCATCTATCAGTTGTCACAGGTGGCTTTTCAGATTGATGGTTCATCTTATTATAAGTTAGGGCAGTGCCTTCTGTCCAATACTGTTGATTCAGCTGTCTGGTGCCGATTTACACCTTATTGGGGCCACTTTCTGTGGGCCACGGTCATCCCTCCCATCCACTCTTCAAAGACTGTTCATTACAAACTTTAGTTTTAATATCCTTTGTTCAAGTCCTAGTGTGTATGCCTGTCATATGGTCCCTCAATTCCTAGTCCTTACGCACTAGGCTACCTTAGCACCCTAGTCTGGTGACCTTAGTCTGCCCTGCCGCTACTCTGTGACAGCCAAGGCCCAGCTTCTGATTTGCACACACAGGGCCTACTCTGCCAGTGTTGAATCATCCATCATTGAGATACACAGAGTGCATAGGCTATAGTTTATTTCTAAGGCATGTGAAGACTACTTAAACCTTCTAAATTCACCACTGTAGCCTATAGGCAGCTGCAAATAAATCGCTACACTCAGTCAAGCAGTTACAGCTATCTACGATGCAATAGTGAATGATGTCTACTGTGGAACAGTTTTGTTTTCTAGGCTTTGCAGCCAATTTTGAGATTTATGACTGTGAACAAGTCATTAAAAGAATATGGGGAACACGCCTGTCAGAACAACTGGCTGCTGATATCAGTGAGGAGTGATAACGGTGAGAGCGACAGTGTGCAGTGGAGCTCTTATGGAAATACCCCAAAATGCCCAATGCCAACATGGTGCCCTGGGCCAAATGCTGACAGGACTTTTAGGGGGGTGGAATTTCAGAGGAAACAAGGGAGGCCAAAAACAACCTGGCGAAGAACTGTGAGCTCGGAACTAAAAATGGCTACCTAACTTGGGACAAGACACAACATGCTGCACAGGACAGGTCCAGATGGAAGCAGAGAGTCACAGCATTATGTTCCTCATCCAACCAAAAGGATTAAAAGTAAGTTGAGTAAGGAATAACAATCCAACTGCAGACCGTGTCCTTTTGTTAGTGTGACCATATCTAGGCTACCTAGCAACCTGCTTTGGTGTCCTTGTGGACATATCAGGGTTTGTCGTTTGCCAGATTTTGAGAAAGCTGTCCTGTGATGTGTCATGCTAGGTTCAACACTGACCTGAGAATCAACTAGGCTAAGCGCTTCAAAATTCACAAAACTCATCTCCAATGATATATTTAAACTCAACAATGTATTTTAAATTCAACGGAGTCATTATTAAACACTGACTTTATTTTCTGCAAATGCCTTCATTTTGCTTACAAAGTCTTCACGCGCCACTCGCCCATTATATGCCAATGGTTGGGAGGTGCAAACAAATGTGGGTGGGAGGTGTAAACAAAATGCTTCAACAATGGATGACTATGGAGAAAATGTCCGTATGTGTGTGTCAAATAATTAATTTTCCCCATAGGGATTTTGGACTACACTCCACAATGGCGGCACTGCTACGTCCAATAAAGTGACGTCAGACCACACGCCCCACAGCAGGGAAAGTGGGCTGGGGGATGAGGGAGTTCCTGAGCATGCGCGGTCAATTTGGTTTGTTGGGGAAACGAGGACGTCAGAGTTCAACGCAGACAATGACGGGAGCCTTGCCTAAACATTTGCATACTCCCCCTATATATACCGGGTGACTACCCGCCGCTTTACTTTCGTTCCTGAGAAGCAAGGAGTCATCATCGTGAGAACTGTGACAGACGTATTACACAAACACGTCTCCATATTGTGAGCATCAGGAACGTGAAAAAAAGTTTTGACCGCAGCACCTCGCGGTGTCTGCGGTCCCCTCATACCAAATGCGTTTGAAGAACATTAAAACAAACACATTCTAAAAAACAAACAAGTTTGCTCCTGCAAAAACCATGGCCGACCAGGCCGGCCGGCACTGGGTAAGGCTGCGTTTTGTTGGGCAGGGTGAGCCTCCTACCCGAGACTCTGTTGGTCGCCGCTTATTTAGTACGACCTGGATTGAGGTAAGCGAGGTTTTCTCGTTTATCGAGCTTCCCTCCAGAAAAGACTTTGAACTAAGCTTTCACACAGATCGCTCTCTGCGGAAATTCTTGGGTTTGTTTGCAGATAGAGCAGACAGTCATTGCAAAGACTTTGAGGCACACTCCTCCGTCCCAGCTGACACCCTGTCCATTATTGTCAAGTTCTGGACCGCAAGGGTCGCTGACCATGACGTGGAGCACTACCTCCGCCGGTACTGTACCATCCTGCGGCCGGTGGAGAAACTTTTGGACAACCTTGGGCTGTGGTTTGGGGTGCGGCGCTACCGAGTCAAACTTAACCGTGACGGCGAGGGGCGGCTCACATCCCTGCCAAATTCCATCTCCCTCGGCCCATACAATGGCAAGATCACTCACCCGGGGCAGACCCAGCGGTGCTACATCTGTCAGTCAATTTCCCACCAAGCTAAAGATTGTCACGTGGTCAAGTGCTGGCGCTGTGGACAAGTCGGCCACAAGGGGAAGCAGTGTGACAACACCGAGGCCTGCACCCTGTGCCTAGGTGAAGGCCACAGCTATTTCACCTGCCCATCCTCATATAGTAACCGGGCCAGAGCAACAGGTGGGCAGCGCCCAGCTCCACCAACCTCAACATCTGAACAGGAGGTTTCATTACCAGCACCCACGACAAGTACAGCGGCAGAGCCAGAGACCTACCAGCATCCTCAGAGCCAGCAGCACAAGGCACCACCGGCAGCAGAGAGAGCAGCACCGCAGAACCCCCTACCCCCAGTGACTTCATCGGCTGCACCGGCAGAGACGGAGGATCCAGCTGTGGCACCAACACCATCGGCAGCAGCTCCAGAGACGGCAGCATCCACCGAAACGGCGGCGACGGCGGTGACAACGGCGACGAAGGTGGCACCAGCGACGGAGGCGGCATCGGCGAGGGAGGCGGCACTGTCGACGGCGTCAACAGCGGCGGAGGGCGGTACAGACGTGACGACAACCTCACCAGCGACACCACCAACAGCTGAGTCTGACTCTGAGTCAGACACATCAACCCAGCTCCCGGAAGACAACAGTGGCGTCGGGACGTGGGCATCACAGGACATCAGCCAGAACAGCTTGACCAGTTACCAGGTGGCAAGCATGGTACCCGACTCAGCCAGCCTGCGCGTCGATCTGGACGAAGCCCTAGCCATGCTGTGCGGGCGGACGGAAGGCGAGGAAGGCGCCTCTCTACAGGTGACACCAGAAAACTTCCCCAATCTAGTGGGCAAGAGAGGGAGATTGTCCCCTGAGGACACTAGAACCCAGGAAAGAAAGAGAACGAGAAATAAGAAAGACAAGAAGAAGAACAAAAATCATGAATGATGTGTAGACTTGCCTTTTATCTAGCTGCAACTATATACCTCATGAGCCTAAACATTGCTACCATCAATCTCAGAGGTATTTTATCGGCAAAGCCGAGGAGAGAGAAGCTAGCGGTCCTAAAAAACATCAAAGCGGATGTCATCTTTGTACAAGAGCTATGGCTAAAAACAACAGACGATGTTAGAGATGTAAAAGCACGTTGGTTGAATGGACACTCTGAATTCACCATCGGCACTGATAGAACAGATGGTATAGGAATCTTCTTTAACACAAAAGACGTTGAGATAATAAAGAAACGAGAGCTCATACCTGGTCGCCTTCTAGTCTTGGATTGTATCATGAAAAAGCAAAAACTCAGGTTGATCAATGTCTATACAAGTCAGAAGGACAAGGAAAAAGTACAACTATTTGATAGGGTCAAAGAGGTTTTGTGTGGACAACATGATATAATTCTGGCAGGAGTTTTCAATACCACTACTGAAATCAACGACCGTATCCCAGCGAGACCTTTCAAGCCTAGCCGAGCTAGCAGAACACTTCAAACCACATGTGAAATGTTCAAAATGAAAGATGTTTTTAGAGTTCTCCACCCAAATGCAACCGGTTTCACTCGTTTTGAAGCTAGGTACAAAACGAGGATAGACAGGGTTTATGTATCCGACAAGTTTAATGTACAAACGTATGGAACAGAGGCCTGGGTCAGCTCTGACCATTTGGCTGTACGGACCACGGTCAGCCTCCCAAGAGCAGGCCCCCGGCAGAACAGCTGGAAATTAAATGTGCACTGTCTGAAAAACACAGATGTGTTACAAAGTGTGAGAAATGAAATTAGAAGAGTGAAAGAATTAAGAGTTCTCACCGGCTCGGCTGTAGAGCTATGGGAGGAGATGAAGAGAAGCCTTAAAAGGCACCTTATACTTCAATGTAAACTTTTAAATGGAAATCGAAATAAGGAGTATAATGATTTAATGAAAACATATATAGATATTAAATGTATAAGGAAATGCCTTTTGACCGAGCATGATGAAAAGAAGCTTGAAGATGTTGAGACAAAGCTTGCAGTTTTTAATAATGAATATGTAAGTACAGTGAAAGTGCATGCAGGAGTAGAAGCAGATGACCCTTCAAACATTAATACGATCATACATAAATATAAGGAAAGAGTAGACCATAAATGTATCAAAGTACTTAGAAACAGAGATGGCAATATTGTTCATGATGATAAAGAAATCAGTCAAGTGATCATGGACAACTTCGAGGAAGTGTATGGGAATGTTAATGACAGCTCACAGGGTCCCGAGGATTTCCTATCGAAGGCCTCGCTGGCAGGTGTCTGTGAAACTGCAGGGCTGCTGGGTCCCATAACCAGAGAGGAGATCATGTCTGCCATCTTACTTCTGAGCAGAGGTAAATCACCAGGTCCTGACGGCCTCCCAAGTGAGTTCTACCAGGTTTTCTCCGGGGAGCTCGTAGAATTGTTGGCTTTTACCTTCAATGAAGGTATTGCTACAAACCACATGCACAGTAGTTTTTACCAGGGCATTATTTCTCTGATCTTTAAAAAGGGTGATGAAAGTGATTTTAATAACTGGAGACAGATAACCTTAACGAACATAGATTATAAAATCTTTGCTAAAATAATAATGTTAAGAATAAGTAGTGTCCTACAACGAATCATAGAGGAGGAACAGACATGTGCAATAAAAGGTCGTGTCATGTGGGACAACCTGAGTAAAATCAGAGAAATGATAATGGCAGACAGACCTACAGATCAGGGCTTCTTCATTGTCGGGTTTGACCAGAAGAGAGCTTTTGACCTCATAAACCGGGAGTATGTATGGTGTGTCTTAAAAAAATATGGGTTTCCCGAAGTATTTATTGATATGATTAGACTATTGTATGCGAAGTCGCAGGTGGCCGTCGAGGTTAATGGGAGTATTTCTGATTTTATTGAGCTAAAGAAAGGACTGAAACAAGGGTGTCCTCTGAGCGCAGCGCTCTATGTTATAGCCATCAGCCCACTTCTCAACAGAATAAAGAATGATAAAAGAATCAGAGGAGTTAAGCCGCATAGGACAAGAGAGAGGGTGGCTGCCTATGCCGACGACGTGACTGTCTTTATAAAAAATCAGAAGGAACTCGACATAGTGAGAGAACACTTTCATGAGTATGAGCAGGCTTCAGGAGCCAAGTTAAATGATAGCAAAACTGAGTGCATCTGGATAGGAGAGGAAAAGAAAAAACCTAACCTGCTCATAGATGTAAAAGAAGAAATGAAAATATTAGGAATTTTATTCAGCAATAAGGATGTCATACACAGAAATTGGCAGAGAAAAGAAAAAGAAATAGAAGAAGAGACTAACAAGTGGAGATTCAGGACAAGTACATACAACTCAAAAATACAGATTGTAAAGACCTTTATTATATCAAAACTACTTTTTTTAGCCAACATACTCCCACCACCTGCAACCACAATGCAAAAGATTAATAAAATGTGTGTTCGTTTTATATGGGGAAGCAACAGGGAAGTGGCAAAGAGAGCCCTGATGTATAAGAGCACGGCACATGGTGGTCTCGGTGCTGTAGATGTTGGCCTGAAGCTGAACATAGCTTATTGTAAAAACATAGCAAAAGGAATACAAAATAAAGCAACATGGATAGGGGAAAAAGACCAGTGGAAACGAACAAGACGTGGACCAACCGTACCTGGCCACAAGGTGTCATATGCAGTCTTCGTAGACAAGTACGCCGGTCTAAATATTGATTGGTGCTCTCAAACTAGCAAAAGCATATATCAACAGATAAGTGACCACCTCTATGGGGGGATGGCATTGTATAAAGATTTAACAGAAGACCAAAGTAAACAATTAATCAAATATTTAAACTGTGATGATATATCTGGAGTCATGCGTGACACTATGTGGCTGACGGTAAACGGCAAACTACCCGTCAGAGAGGTGCTGAACTACCTCCCCTCAGTCAGGACAGTGGAGTGCCCAATGCCAACCTGTAAAGAAATAGAAACAATAGAACACCTTATAATAGAATGTGATATAGCCAAATATGTATGGAAAAAAATGCATGATATAGGAGTCAAAGTGCCTTGTGAATGGAAAATGGTGTATGCCAATTTTGACAGCACCGACAACCATAAACTGTTTTATATATGTATCTGTATCACTGTTTTTAAACTATGGAAAACCCGGTGCAAAATGTCTATTGATGGCACCTTCATTGGCTCATGTATGGTTTTCAAACAGATCAAAACCGAACTCAAAAGGAGAAGGACCATTGATCTAAACAGGACACACCCGAGACTTAACTGGGCCACAATTGATCTGACCTGACTTGAATTGTTTATTGTTTTGTAATATTGTATTGAATTGTAGGCCTGTTATTCAACTGGCTATTGCACAATGGCACTTTGAATTTTTAATCTGATTATTGTTGTTAAACTGTCAAGTATTGTATTTTTTGTAATGTACTAAAATTATCAATAAAGCTCTTAAAAACGTCGTTCCTGAGAAGCAACGAGACCTAAAAAATGCCCGAACCGGCAGCTAAGTCCGCGCCCAAGAAGGGCTCTAAGAAAGCCGTCTCCAAGACCGCTGCCAAAGGCGGCAAGAAGCGCAGAAAGTCGAGGAAGGAGAACTACGCTATCTACGTGTACAAAGTCCTGAAGCAGGTCCACCCCGACACCGGCATTTCCTCCAAGGCCATGGGGATCATGAATTCCTTTGTGAACGACATCTTCGAGCGCATTGCCGGAGAGTCCTCTCGCCTGGCGCACTACAACAAGCGTTCAACCATCACCTCCAGGGAGATCCAGACCGCCGTGCGCCTGCTGCTCCCCGGTGAGCTGGCCAAGCACGCCGTGTCCGAGGGCACCAAGGCAGTGACCAAGTACACCAGCTCCAAGTAAAGGGGCGGCTTTTCACTCTCCAATCTACCCAAAGGCTCTTTTAAGAGCCACCCACATATTCTATAAAATAATGCAATTCCATGATGGTAGAGACTAGATTTTTATGTTTAATGTTCGTATACATTGTGTGCTCGGGATGCGTGCTGTAATTAATTGATCACCGAATGTGTAATTTGTTGACCATCTCTGGGGATCAATGCAGTTGTCTCTAAACCTGGGGCATTGCGTGCGTTTTCTTATTCTTCTAAGCCCCCGGTAACGTTAGAATAAACGGATCGCTGTAGGTCCGCTAGCCTTGTGTTATCTGGGTTTATCCCTTACCTTTGTCCAGAAACAGAAGTTGAACCAATTGCAGCAAAATAGTTAACATTACAGGAATCATCAGTGCAACTTCTTTAGCCACTGACCACTACCATTAATGGTTTATGCTGCTGCTAGTTATTGTGAGGTAACTGGCTATCCCACTCTTATTGTGCTGGATTAGTATTGGAACTGATGTGTCCAGGCGACAAGACCTATCTTCATTTATCAGACATTATTTCATGTCATTTCAATTCACAGCTATTTCAGTGGCATGACTAGCTTCCGTCCTACCCGTCCTTAACAGAAACAAGCCAGCCACGCACAGGCAGGCTGGGCCTGGCCTGGTTGAGGACGTGCTGCTTGAAGGGTTGGGCTGAGGTAGGAGGTTCTATCCAGTGGGGCTCCACCCAGGCAGAAAAATGCGCCCACTGTGTTCAATCACATCCGCATTCACGACATAATAAACACGCCACACTTCTGGGGTGCAGCAGTCAAGCTAATAACTTGATAGACGAAGTGTAAAAAATGTCAGGCCGTGGTAAAGGAGGAAAAGGACTGGGCAAGGGAGGCGCCAAACGCCATCGCAAGGTTCTTCGTGATAACATCCAGGGCATCACCAAGCCTGCGATCCGTCGTCTGGCTCGTCGTGGTGGCGTGAAGCGTATTTCTGGCCTGATCTACGAAGAAACCCGCGGTGTGCTGAAGGTATTCCTGGAGAACGTCATCCGTGATGCCGTGACCTACACCGAGCACGCCAAGAGAAAGACCGTCACCGCCATGGATGTGGTCTACGCTCTGAAGCGCCAGGGACGCACCCTGTACGGCTTCGGCGGATAAGCGTTTTCTGGATAATTTGTGGCATACCGACCCAACGGCTCTTTTAAGAGCCACCCACATCTACAACTAAAAGCCTCGTCTCTATGTCGAATGCTCAGGTCATGCATAATAGATGCTCATAGTGAATGTAGAATACATTTTATTTAAAAGCTCCAGATTAAGTATTGTAAGATATTCTAAGTGCTGTACACAATTGCAGCTCACGAGCGGTAGCGTTAATAAAATCAACCGAGTGCCGTTATTAACTGATTTATTGAATTACGTCAATTAAAGTAAGACCATCAGCTAGCGGAGTTTTCGCCGCTAGAAAAGACGTTTTCGCCGTTATTCCGATTGGAATTGTGTTACAATTAATTGTTGTAGCTTGTAGTCCGCAGGGCAAGTAGGCTAGCCTAGGTCTCCCACTCAAATCGTCCCGGACGGCTTGGAAGTCCAGTTTCTATTGTGAAATATTTGTTTTCGCGTCGAGTGTGGCTGCGAGGCAATGCAAGAATAGCTGCTCCCCCCAAAACTGCTGGCATTGTTTTCCTGTAGAAGAGGGTTGAATCCCACTCAACTGTCACCCACCGTAATGGGCTACTAATAGTCTAGAATCAGTCTACATGGTCATATTTCGTGAGCGGCTACCGACGGGGATAACTCACTATCAATCCTAAATATCCTCGCTGTCGACCAAGCCTGCGATCCGTTTATTCTAACGTTACCGGGGGGCTTAGAAGAATAAGAAAACGCGCGCAATGCCCCAGGCTTAGAGACAACTGCATTGATCCCCAGAGATGGTCAACAAATTACACATTCGGGGATCAATTACAGCACGCATCCCGAGCACACAATGTATATGAACATTAAACAAAAATCTACCACCATGGAATTGCATTATTTTATAGAATATGTGGGTGGCTCTTAAAAGAGCCTTTGGGTAGATTGGAGCGTGAAAAGCCGCCTCTTTACTTGGAGCTGGTGTACTTGGTCACTGCCTTGGTGCCCTCGGACACGGCGTGCTTGGCCAGCTCACCGGGGAGCAGCAGGCGCACGGCGGTCTGGATCTCCCTGGAGGTGATGGTTCTACGCTTGTTGTAGTGCGCCAGGCGAGATGACTCTCCGGCAATGCGCTCGAAGATGTCGTTCACAAAGGAATTCATGATCCCCATGGCCTTGGAGGAAATGCCGGTGTCGGGGTGGACCTGCTTCAGGACTTTGTACACGTAGATAGCGTAGCTCTCCTTTCTCGACTTTCTGCGCTTCTTGCCGCCTTTGGCAGCGGTCTTGGAGACGGCTTTCTTAGAGCCCTTCTTGGGCGCGGACTTCGCAGCAGGTTCAGGCATCTCGATTCTTCGTTGCTTCACAGGAACAAATGTAAGATGCCGCTGGTATTCACCCACTATATATGGAGGGGTATGCAAATATTTAGGCAAGGCTCCCTCTAATATCTGCGTTGAGCTCGACGCCCTCGTTTCACCTGTGACCCAAATCAATTGCACATGCCGGGACCCCCCCTCCGTCTGCCTTTTTTTTTTTGTAGCCTATCCATACAAACTAAGTTAGTCAACCCCCCCCCCCCCCCCCCCAAAAAAAAAAAAAATAGTGGGAGGGACAATCTTGCTTCATGAATCTGAGATGTACAAGTACAGTAATGAAACACAGAGATTTATTATTATTATTATTCATGATAATAGTAACAATAATAATGAATATTTTGTGTGTGCGTAAGCAAGCGGTAGCTCTAATCCAACGATGCTACAGCAGCATCTGTCACCAAGCTAGCACGACACACATCAAAAGACAGCTTTCTCAAAAGGTGAACAGAATTGGACAGATTGGTTCCCTGCACACGCCCACTGCTCCTGGCAGCCCTTGGAGGAAGGATAGCATAGGATGGGTCAAAGGCAGAACATTTCACCAAGCGACCTGTGCGTGCGTGTGTGTGTGTGTGCGTGCGTGTGCGTAGTTTAGTAAAGAACAGCACAGAAGGAGTTTTGATCAATTGATCACTCATCAATAAGCACTTTCCGTGTGAAGTGTAAGGTGTAGCCTAAATCTTCAGTAGGAGCCTACCTATAGCCTAAGCTAGGCTTCTTCAAATTGTTAAGCTTTGTGTAATTCTCATGGCACATTCAATTACACGATGAAGATATGTATATAGTCAGGTCATCAAATTAAGTAAAAAGAAAAAGAGTGTGTTGTGATTATGGGCTATGTTTCACCTTTCTGCCTTTGCAACCAATGTGCTTTTAGGCGATTTCATCTGGTTTGATTTGTAGGCTACTAAGAAAGGAGGTTATTGAATGAGAACAAGCTGTGGTACAATCTAAATGACGAAACCCTAGGGAGCTAGCGTGCAGGTCACTGCCTCAACAACAATGCACGGTCTCCAGGCAGCAATAGAAATCAGAAGTCGGGCTAACCCTAACCCTCAACCCATGTACAATGAGTCTAACTCATCGCTCCTCAAAGGGAACTACGACATAGGTGTGCTCAGAGACTCCTCCTAAACCAACCCAGGTGAGACGCAGCCGGTGCGCCTCAGGTCACTTTACTGCATAGCCATACCAACCAAACGACGACATTGCGCCAGACGAGGGACGTAGACTATAGTAGTAGTAGTAGCCTAGTCTAAAAAGACCAGAGGGAGTCATTCTGCAGGGAATCCAAATGAGAGTCACCCTCTGAGAAAGGTAGCATACACACACGGACAGACACCACTTTTATAGGGACCAGGTCTCCGCCCCAGTTTCAACGCTGTGCTTTACGCACCCCAAAAGAGACCCCGTTTAAAAACATCGGCACCACTTCTGTGTACCCTAAATCATTTTAGCCCCTTGCCAGACAACTTGTCTCACTGGGCAACGATTTCTGTCCATAATCGCATGCACTTTTAGACATTTTAGGAGTCAAATGCCACTGGAAACCTAGTGCGCACGGCTCCATCCGAGAGATCAACGGCGGTGTTTTTACCCGGTCGCGAATAAACAGACGAGGCCGCCGCCTCCCAAACAACTTTATTTCGAACGACAAATAGGCTGCTCGCTGTCACATTCGCTTTCGGACTTGTGCTCCACTCCAACTTTGATTTTAAGCCCTTTATACACCAGGAGAAAACACAGGAGGAACATCATTTTGGTAACCGAGAGCTCCTCGGTGGTGGAGCTGAGTCCACACGGTTCTCATGGCGCGTTTAAGGCCAACCCCTCGCAGCGTCGAGGACTCACAGTCAGCAGGACCGACATACAGTACGTGTGTGATACCGCAGAGCAAACTCGAGATAGACATGGCAGAAGTCGCCCCAGCTCCCGCAGCCGCCGCTACGGCCAAGGCACCCAAGAAGAAGGCAGCAGCCAAGCCCAAGAAAGTGGGACCCAGCGTCGCCGAGCTGATCGTCACGGCTGTTTCTGCCTCCAAGGAGAGGAGCGGTGTCTCCCTGGCAGCGGTCAAGAAGGCACTGGCTGCCGGCGGCTACGACGTGGAGAAGAACAACTCCCGCGTCAAGATCGCCGTCAAGAGCCTCGTCACCAAGGGCACTTTGGTACAGACCAAAGGAACTGGCGCCTCTGGATCTTTCAAGATCAACAAAGCAGCCGAGGCGAAGGCAAAGAAGCCAGCTACGAAGCCCGCCGCCCTGAAGGTCAAGAAGGTAGCCGCCAAGAAGCCCGTTGCAGCCAAGAAGCCCGTTGCAGCCAAGAAGCCCAAAAAGGCCGTGGCTAAGAAGCCTGCAGCCGCCAAGAAATCTCCCAAGAAAGTCAAGAAGCCCGCAGCTAAGAAGGTGGCAAAGAGCCCCAAAAAGTCCACGAAGCCCGCGACACCCAAAAAAGCCCCAGCCAAGAGCCCCAAGAAGGCCGTCAAGCCCAAAGCTGCCAAGCCCAAGGCTGCCAAGGCGAAGAAGGCAGCCCCCAAGAAGAAGTAAACGTCTTTTTTCTGTCCTCTTTACCGTTACAAAGGCTCTTTTAAGAGCCACCCACCCATCCATAAAAGCGCATCTCCATGTATGGCCACCGGATTCACGCGGGCGCACATCCAACAGTAATAATTACGATATAAAGCACTTAATCTAATGGTACTGAAAACGTGCTGTACACGGCACACGCTGGTTTCATTATAATACACTTCCACAGCACTGGTAATGGGAGGCTATGAATTTCAACTGTAGGGTAAAACTCATTATCTGATGCATGTTCATGGTCAACTGCGCAGGTACTCATCCAGGCCCTGGTCATCTCCCGCCTGGACTACTGCAACTCCCTCCTCGCGGGGGCACCGGCGTCAGCTATTAAACCTCTGGAACTATGGAACGCCAAATGGGTCATAATTCGCCTTGATTTTTCGCCGTCACCAGGCGTGTTTTCGTTGAAAAACGCCGTATTGGACGGCGCAAATCCTCGCAATGCGCCGTTTAATAAGCGCCTGGCGCCGCCAGGCGTCGGTTATGGTTAAATACGCCTGTCGCCGTCAGGCGTTTATTAAACGCCGCCAGGCGTCTCATAAGCAAATTTTTGAAAGGTACCGCCCACTGGCCTCTACGGTGACTCAGGTAGTACAATTTATCTCTTTCCTCCAGGCTTGTGATGTCTCTGTTCCAATCAGGCCATTATGGTCGTGAGTGTCATGTGACGATATGCTACTGTACACGTATTGACCAAGAAAGATGGCACGAAATAACTTTCTGCTTCACTGCAAAAGAACATTAAACGACTGCACACGTCTTCTACTTTCGGACAATATCCAAGCTGACAAAATCACTGTTTATGAATTTGCATACATAAATCTAGGTACGTTGGTCAACTGATAGTAGTGGCTAGTTAGTATTATGACTATGACAGAATAGTTATGGCATTATTCATGTTTTTTTAATTACTGTATGGGGGACATTTTAATAACCATTTATGTAAGATTTTGGGGACCTATTTCGATCGACCAATAGGCCTATATCAAATAATGTTCCCACTACAAAGTAGGCTAATTGTATTTCACCATTAGGCTAGGCTACTGTAAGAATATGGGGAGCATATATTTTACTCTAGACTCAAGATATGTTTATTGGCTGTCTATTAAGACTTCAGGGGTAGCATCTATCGGCCAATATCCTCTAACACTTTTTACCATCGATCTGATCGAGTAGAAGTACACTGATTACATGTTAAATGCAATTATAAGTCGTTTTGGATAAAAACATCTGCTAGATGATTGTAATGTAATATAATAAAAACAGCAAGGTCATTCCATTACTGATCTATAGCATGTTCTTAAATGTCAGCAGTACTTTTACAGCTCCTTTTGTGAGCAATACTCTCCATGGGCATTTCAAGTAATGGTCCTCTATATTGTCTTTAGTAAGCATACTTTTGTCTGTGATTTCAGAAAAGGAATCATATCCTCTAACACTGTTACAGTGTTAGTCTTCGCATCGGGTGCTTCAGCAGTACCGCGTCTGTGCTTCCCAGTGGAACCACACCTGGAGTTCCTGCATGTTCAGGGGGCGGAGCTAAAGCGCATCTTCCCAGATTCCAACACCTGTATTATAACAGAGACTGCCTATCCACACCTCGTTTGAAGTGTGGAGAGAGTACATGGAGAGTGGCATCTTACAATCTCCTCTCTTTGGCACAACACAGTTTGCCTTTTCTACTCTTCTTTTACCTTCCAGCCTTCCTCCTCCTGGGCAGGGCTCTATTAGTGTGTAAACATGTTAAAGCTGAGGCGTAGGTTATGTGTAATGTACCTGACCACAAGTTATGATGAACTGAGCTATGTAATGCTTAAAAAAATACTACTAACAAGGTTTGTGTGTTCAAGTTGAGGTGAGGTTTATTTTATCAATTAATCTCAATAAAGCAGTGTCAAAGATTTGAACAATTTTGGGGGATTTAATCAGAAAAGGTCCTCCTGCAATCTCCCTCCAGGTAGAACTTGGTGGCGGACTGGATAAGGTTATCTCTTTCCTCCAGGCTGGCGATGTCTCTGGTCCAATCTGGCCATTAGCACCCACCAGATCTCTTGACTCTATCATATCGTAGTAAATTAAACCATTAAGATGTTACAAGAAATCAGTCTCAGATCAACAGCTGTATTTATGGAATTACTGCTAGTACACAAAGTACTAAGTAACATATTATAAAAAAACAGTGAATAATTTTTCTAAAATATAGCATAAAACATAGCATAAAATATAGCTCTTCCTTGATGTGGACCACCTTGTCCCAGGCCCACTCCAGGACACAGCGCAGGGTCACTACACCCTGCCTGATCTAGAGGCATACACACACACACAACACATACAGAGCTCATTTTAGTGACAGTGACTGGTTGGCGGTGTGTCGGTGGTTTGTTTGCAGCCTCACCGTCAATAGTTTACGTAAGAAATAACACACGAGAGGGAGTGTGTGGTTATTGGCACGGCAGTGCTGCGGTCAGAAGCCCTCAAATGTGTTATTGCTTTTATGCAACAGCACTGCAGTCGTTACATTTTTTTTGTTGAAAAAGATGGGTTTATAGTGTTTGACCATGCAGAGCTCTAAAAGTGATGACAAGTACCTTAAACTGGGTCCTAAAACTGATGGGGAGCCAGTGTAAGGAGTTCAGGATTAGAGTAATGTGACAGGACGTTCTGGACCTAGTCAGTAGCCTTGCAGCAGGGTTTTGGACCATTTATGTGTGTGGAGGGGCATATATGTGCACATGTGTGTGTGAGAGTGTGCACAAAGTTGTATGTGGTGGGGCAGTATAACTGTTCAGGTGTGCAGGGCAGGTGTAGGCCAGTCCTCTGCTCAGGGTGCAGTCAGGGGGCCATCATCTCCACCACGCCGTCCAGGGACTCACCCGCTCTGGAATAAATCTCCCGCTCTGGAACATACAAGAAACACACACACACACACACACCACAATGGATACATCTAAGGATAAATCTGAGACTGTCTTCAGACATCCTTGACAGTTTACTTTAATTTGTGTACTGCTATTATGCACTGGCTGTACATGTTTTTTATTCTCCAATAAAGTCTATTAATCAGTCAAACAACGCTGGCCTTCACTACTAGCCCTGTAGAGTAGCAGAGCAGTTATATACAGGAGATAGAACTGGTCCGTCCGTTTCAAATACCTGAGAGCCAGGCATCTGGGCGTGGTACCAGCGGTTGATGTCAAAGACCCCAATGTAGGTGGAGGGTTTTCTCTGGCCATAGGCCTTCACCTGCCAGCTGCAACACCCAATAAAAAACAACCAATAAACAAAATACCACAACATCTGATAAACAACCCCCTTCAACGCTCTAACTTCCTCCCTTTCCCTCATAATAGGCATCACAGCGTATTTTTAGACTGAGACAATATATTGCATTGTATGTTTTGCTTTCTGAAGTCTCTGCAAATAATGAGGTGGTGATGATTAATTGCAAACTACCAAGAGACACAGAAGCACCAACTGTAACTTAACTTTAATGTGTTTGTAATTGTTAAATGTAGACTATTGCTAGCTAATGGCAATCTGCCAGTAGGTTAAGTTTAGGCAAACATTGTATTAGCTATAGGCCTACTGTCTGTAGCCATCATTAGCTGACTAGTGTTCTAAATCTGTAGCTAGCTAGCTGGCAATCAAAGCTGTCTTTGCTAAATGCTTTTATTGAATCTATTTTCTATTAATTATTTTATCTTTTTTTTATTAAATGCTTTCGGTACTTAATGAGTAAAATAGTTCAAAGCTGGTGTAATATAATAGCTAGATAACACTGTAATATGTTATTAAAAGTAGCCTAGTGCACTTACCGTGTTCTGAAGTGGACCCTCATTCGGACAATTGTACTACCTGAGTCACCGTAGAGGCCAGTGGGCGGTACCTTTCAAAAATTTGCTTATGAGACGCCTGGCGGCGTTTAATAAACGCCTGACGGCGACAGGCGTATTTAACCATAACCGACGCCTGGCGGCGCCAGGCGCTTATTAAACGGCGCATTGCGAGGATTTGCGCCGTCCAATACGGCGTTTTTCAACGAAAACACGCCTGGTGACGGCGAAAAATCAAGGCGAATTATGACCCATTTGGCGTTCCATATGGAACTTGTCCAGAAAGCTGCTGCTCGCCTGGTGTTCAACCACCCCAAGTTCTCCCATACAACTTCCCTCCTCCGTTCCCTACACTGGCTCCCTGTAGCGGCTCGCATCCAGTTTAAAACTCTGGCGCTAACCTACAGGGCAATGACAGGAACAGCCCCCTAATGTAACTGGCGTGCACGGGGATCAGATCGACGCGTAGTTTATTCAACATTGTCTTTTTGGCGCCTGAAATGAGAGGAGTAGTGAGAGAGCGGCGGACCAGCGCAGGCCGTGGGCGCGTTCGTAAGGATCAGGACTGCGCAATCGATGATCAGAGCTGATCGCCGCCATGCTGTGACCCTTTGCATTGTGGCCAAATTCCGTCCCGACTCGCTCCAACATGATACGTACTTTGTTGGGTTATACATTATTGAAATTAAAAATTATTTTAATTAGTAAAAAGTTATTTTGAGAAACGTCCATAGACATGCATGCATTCTCTCTGGGGGCCCTCTGATCTGACCCACATCTGTAATGTAAGTGACCTGAGGTGAAGAAGGCATAAGCAGACTTGTGCCATGTGACACTAGGCTAATTTCGCCTGTATCGCAGAAGGTTGGAGTTTAAACTCAAACAGGACCAGTGTCTGACCGTTTAGCTCCTGGTGTGGACATGCAATCGGGATATTTAGCAGACAATTTTATCTAAAGCGACGTACAATGTTTTGAGTTGGGGTTAAGTGGCACAGCGGTAGGTACGAAATTGTTTTATTTGTTGGTCTTTACAGGTCAAACAGAATCATGGTATTTTGATGGTGTGCATGACACCAGGGAAAGGAGGGAGTAGGTTAATAGTAGCAATGATGCTCTTTTCTGTCCATTATTGCATAAGTCTACGAGGAGATCAAGCCATTTATACAGGGACGTCTAATTATTAGGGAGGACAAACTAGGTCATTCATGCAGCACACTTCATACACAGGCAACACGAAGCGTTTCAATTAAACACGTTTTAAATTAAAACCAAGAGAAATACAACTATGCCCAATACCCAACCCAATAACCTAAACAAATGTCTGCAACAACTTCAAATCAGACTGAATTAGCTCGATTTCAAGCGAGACTCCTACTTGCAGGAGTCTCATGTGGGCGAATGTGCCTCAACCCGGGAGGTGGCCCACGTAGTCGCAAGCAACGGAGAACACGAGGATGATGGAAACGCATTCCAGAGGACAATGGAAATACACTTTGCGCTTTTTAAGGATAGAAGTGGGTGGCTCTTAAAAGAGCCTTTGGGATTATTGGGAGAATTCACGTCAGTGGAGACTTCACTTGGATTTGACAGCCTTCTCGGTCTTCTTGGGGAGAAGCACTGCCTGGATGTTGGGCAGCACGCCGCCCTGGGCGATCGTCACGCCTCCGAGAAGTTTGTTGAGCTCCTCGTCGTTGCGGACAGCCAGCTGGAGGTGACGGGGGATGATACGAGTCTTCTTGTTATCACGGGCAGCGTTGCCGGCCAACTCCAGGATTTCAGCAGTCAGGTACTCGAGCACAGCGGCCAGGTAGACCGGTGCACCGGCTCCCACACGCTGGGCATAGTTGCCTTTACGAAGCAGTCTGTGAACACGACCCACCGGGAACTGGAGACCGGCGCGAGATGATCGAGTCTTGGCCTTGGCCCTGGCTTTGCCTCCTGTTTTCCTTTTTTTTTTTTTTTTTTTTTTTTCCTAAGGATCAGTACTTGTTTCAGATTAACCATCCTGGTTCAAGATACCAGTGGGGCCCAAATACTTGGGTGCTGAGACGTTCACATCATATCCTTAATTTTTTTTTTTTTTTTTTTTTTTGCAAATCTTTATTTAATTAATGTAATCTCATATTTTATAACTTGTCCCATTTTAACATACAAATTAAAACATAATTTAAAAAACAAGAATATCCCATTTTTCTCCTTGCTTCCGTTTCATATCCAAAGATCTTCTTCTTTTCAGCTCTACCATTATTTGTTTAATTACAATATCACTAGTGATGACAACATTGTTAATGGACATCTTGCAACGTGTCTTCCATATTTGTGCGTTTACTATGCAGATTATTAAATACAACAGACCTTTATATTTTTCATCAATATTGTTGTCAGTTATTCCATAAAAAACAGATTCTGGTTCAACTTTAATAGGCATCCCGATGTTCTGAATAGCTTTCCAGACCTCTTTAGTCCTGCTGCACTCTAGCAGCAGGTGTTCCAAAGTCTCATCGACCGTGCATGTTGGCATTGGGCATTTGGTTGTGGTTACATAGCAGCTCCACTTTACAACCGCTCTCACCGGCAGCCTCCTAACTGAGATCAGCCACATTATGTCTCTGAGGGATTCTGATATTAGTTTCCCCCAGATCCTTTTAGTGACCTGTTCGCTGTCTGGTGTGGACAGACCTCTGTACTTAATCGTTCCACCATATATACTGTTGGCTATTTTGTCATAGATTTCCTTGTTTGATTGAGTGCACCAGTCAATTTGTAAATGTTCATATTTTTTTACAAAGTCACTATATATGAGCTTGTAGTATGGGATGTCTTTTCTACCTCTTCCTATTTTGTGCCTCCATTTTGTGACATCACCAATCCAATTCACATTTCGGCTCATGCCTTTTGCAACTGTTTTACACAGGTTTATCATCAATTTAATGCCAAAATCAACGGAGCCTAAACCTCCGAAGACTCTTGGCTTGAAGAGGAGTTCTCGTTTGGTCACTTCTCTGGTAGTGCCCCATACCAACCGACAACCTGCTTTGTTTATTTTCTTAACAGTTTTGTCAGTCGGCGGAAACACTGTACTCAAAAACATCATTTTGCTTAAAATGAACATTTTCATGATGTTGATCCTCGATTTGAATGTAGTTTTTTTATTTGTCCATTTATTTATTTATTCTTTAATCTCAGCCTCTTTATTGTCCCAGTTCCTTTGTGCAGAATCTTTGTTACTTACTATTAAGCCCAATATTTTAATTTCATCCTTTATTTCTATATCGAAAGGAGTTTCCATGCCGGGTTTCCCTATCCATACTGCCTCCGATTTCTCTTGGTTTAGAGTGGCTCCTGAAACTGATTCATATAAATTAAAATGTTCTTTTACAATGTCAAGTTCAGATTGTGATCTTATAAAAACTGTAACATCATCCGCGTAAGCAGAAATGATGGATCTCTCTTGCCCAGCCAGAGGAATTCCCTTCAGGCGCGCGTCATCTTTAATTATTTTCATCAGAGGGCTTATTGCCAACACGTATAATGCACTACTAAGAGGACAGCCCTGCTTTACTCCCCTCTTTATGCTTATTTCCTCTGTCAAATGACCGTTTATGTTAACTTGGCACATTGTTTTGGCATACATGCACTTAATCATGTTGACAAATGCCACAGGGAAACCATAATGTTCCAATGTCTGCCATAAATAGTTCCTTGAAATCAAGTCAAAAGCCTTCTTTTGATCCAAAGCTACAATATAAAATCCATCTCCTGTCTTCTGGTGCAGAATTTCTCGCAGTGTGCACAAGTTGTCCCACATTAATCTGCCTTTAACTGCACAGGTTTGTTCTTTTTCTATTAATGCGTCCAGGCAGCTTTGAAGCCGGTTCATCATTACTTTTGCATAGATCTTGTAATCAGTGTTAGTTAAAGTTAAGTGCCTCCAGTTGTTGATATTTCTTTCGTCTCCTTTTTTATATAATAGAGTAATTACTCCTTTATAGAAGGACTCATGAAGGATGCCCTGTTTGATTCCTTCGTTGAAAGCCCGGGCCAGCAGTGGGGAGACCTCGGAACTAATTTCCTGATATAGGTCTGCCGGCAGGCCATCTTTTCCAGGCGCGCGTTGCTTATTCAGTTGTTTAATTACCTGTTGAATTTCATCTGCTTTTATTTCATCAGTGAGTGAGGTGGGATCTTCACATTTACATAAATCCGCAGATGTCAAGAAGTCTTTTGTAGCCGATTCCTCGAAGGGGAGTTCGTCATACATCTTATCAAAGATTTCTTTGACCGTCTGTCTCATCTTTGATTCATCTGTGATTACTTCCCCGTTCTCGTTTAGGATAGCATTAATTCGTTTGCTTTCTTTTCGTTCCTTGTATTTATTTATAATAACATTGATGTTCGCTTCATCAGGGAGCTGCTGACCAGAGCGCAGCTTGATGCTTGTAGCATTCTCTTTGTTGAATTTCTCTATAACATTTTCCAGCCTTTCCATCTCCTCTTCGTTGTCATCTCCTCTGACTCTGAGATTAATTAATTTATCAACGGCTTGATTATAGATTCTATTTGCTTCTTGATTAATTTCTTTACATTTCAGTTTCAGGAATATTTTAATTTGTTCTTTAAAGAATTCCCAGAATTCACAGTCACTCCCCACAAGGCACCTAAGTGATTTTATTCGATTGATTTCTTCTTTTAATTGCAGCAGTAGTTTTTTATTTCCCAGGCACTGGGTGTTTAACTTCCAGTAGTTTTCCTTCTTTTGACCTGGAATTTTAATGAGAGATCTCACTGCTAAATGGTCAGTGTATGACAAAAAAGTTGTTTCATATTTCAATATGTCAATATTACTTGAGACATATATTCGGTCTATTCTTGTCTTGACATACTGGTCGGCTCGTGTATAGCCCCTCTGATTTGGAAATAATTGCCTACAGCAATCCTTTAAACTAAATTCATCCATCACGTTCTGTAGGACTTTCCCTTCTGAAGATAGCTTAAATGGAGTTTGTGCTATCCTGTCCAGATCCTCCGTGATTGTATTAAAGTCACCACAGACGAAGATGGGGTAACTAACACACAGGTGCTCCCGCAGTTTCATGAAAAGCCCTTTCTTTTGCATTTTAGTCTGACCTGTGTAGATGTTAATTATTCTAATTTTCTGGTTTTTAAAATGGCAGTCCACAAGTAACATTCTTCCTGGTATTATTTCTCTATTTTTTAAGATGGTCACTTGTGATGTGAAGAAAATTCCGATCCCATCAGCTTTGTCTGTTCCTATTGTTAAAATTGCCTCTCCCTTGGTCCATCTGGTTCTAATGTCATCAAGGTCTTCAGTGGTGGTTAGTCTTAGCTCTTGAGCACAAATTATGTCGCATTTCATGTTTAAAAGCGTGTCTATTTTTAGGTCTCTGTTTGTTATCGATTTTATCCCTCTTAGATTACATGATTGTATTGAAAATATAGTTTCCATAACGCAGAGGGAAATAAAAAGATATATTAATCTAATCATTGCGCTTTATTGGGATTTTCTCTTCTTTTTCTTTTCTTTCCTTTTTGTCTTAGGAAGGTCAGGAGAGTTCCTCACTCTTTTTCCCTGCTGGGTGGGTTTTTTTTCCAGGAAGGCTAGAGAGTACGGACTGAGATCCGGAGTGTCGCTGCACTCCCCCTCCTCCCCTCTCTCTTCCCCCTCCCCTTCAGAGTCACCCCAGATCCGATTGATCGCATCTTGCAGCGGAATGGTCTCTGGCGTTACGCACCTCTCAGGTTGGTGACTGGGGAGGTCATCTTGGGTTACTCCAGTCTGGGTAAGTTGAGAGCTAGGTGTGGGGTTGGAGCTGCCATTAGGCTGCATCTTTCTCGGGAGGGGCTGCGGGGCAGACCTATCCGTCTTCTGTTTCACTACAGCAGCTGCTTCTCTCTGTGATCCTTCGATGGGAGCAGGCGCATCTGGTGCTTGTTGCTGCTGGATCTCCGTAGATGGCTGGTTCTCATGGTCGAGGATAGGGTCTTCGACAGAGGCAGTGTTGCCTACGTGGCTCTCTGGGGCTGGCTGCCTGTCTCCCCTTGCTCGGTTGCTATATGAGTGTGGGCATGTAAAGTAAGAATGTCCCACTTCCTCACACAAACTACACACACCCTCGTAAGTGCAGTCTTTACCTTTGTGCCCTGTTTGCTTGCACTTCCAGCACTTCACAAGGTCGCAATCTTTGACTTGGTGAGTCGAGGATTGACAGATAAAACATTTCTGCACTTGACCTGAATATGTAATTTTTCCATTATACGGACCAAAAGCAATTGAGTTTGGGAGAGAAGCAAAGCTCCCATCTGCATCTCTATTGAGTTTAACCCGGTACCTGCGCACTCCATACCAGAGGCCAAACTGGTCGACTAGCTTTTCAACTGGACCTATGATTTTACAGTATCTAGCCAGGTAGGCATCGATGTCTTGGTCGGCTACTCTGGCTGTCCAGAATTTGACGACTATAACCAGCGAATCTGCAGGCAGGGAGGACTGGATTTCAAAATCCTGCCACTGCCTCTCTCTTGCTTTATTAGAGAAAAGAACTAAAAACTTTCTCAGTGCATTTTCTCGGTGGAAGGTTAACTCAAATTCTCGCTTATTTGGAAGCGCTATATACGAGTAAATGTCTTTAACCTCTATCCAGGAGGACTGAAAAAGAAATTCTCCAAGAGTGGAACGGCTTGGGGGTTCGCCTAAACCTACAAATCGTAGCCGAGCCCAGAAACGCCCAGCCCTATCGGGAGGCTCCCCCGGTGGGGGCATTATAGCAAATATAGCCTATCTCTCCTTAGCTATATTCTATTTCACTGTAAGGCGTGAAAACGGAAAACTCTGAGTACTTTTTTTTTCAAATGAAGGTTTTTTTTAACCTCCTGTTTGCCTCTTCCACTCATCTTGATTACGTCAGTAATTCACGGTTTACGACAGTATGCCTCCTGTTTTCCCCCTTCCGCTCATTTTCAATATAGAGGTAGTTTACTAACTCAGTAATGTGACACAACGGCGGTCGGATTTTTATACCTTCCGTAAAGTGGCGCCCTTTTGCTTTTGTCGCTTTATCCAATCCCAGTCTCCGTGTTAATAGCCAATGGGGAGAAGGAGGCGATAGCCAGCCAATGAAGTAGCCCAGAGAGGCTGTCCAATCAGCGCACGGCAGCTGGCGTTATAAAAAAGGCACATTACGTTCTTGAAAGCTTTAACTACGACTCGCGGAGAAGAAAGCTGAGATCATGGCCAGAACCAAGCAGACCGCCCGCAAATCCACCGGTGGCAAAGCCCCGAGGAAGCAGCTCGCCACCAAGGCGGCTCGTAAGAGCGCACCCGCCACCGGCGGTGTGAAGAAGCCTCATCGTTACAGGCCCGGCACAGTAGCCCTGAGAGAGATCCGTCGTTACCAGAAGTCAACCGAGCTGTTGATCCGCAAGTTACCCTTCCAGCGCCTGGTGAGGGAAATCGCTCAAGACTTCAAGACCGACTTGCGCTTCCAGAGCTCTGCTGTGATGGCCCTGCAGGAGGCCAGCGAGGCATACCTGGTCGGTCTCTTCGAGGACACCAACCTGTGCGCCATTCACGCCAAGAGGGTGACCATCATGCCCAAGGACATCCAGTTGGCCCGCCGCATTCGCGGAGAACGCGCCTAAAATGGTCTGAGTTCCTTTATAACTTCAACATCCCCCAAAGGCTCTTTTAAGAGCCACCTCATTATCTCTAATAATAAAGCAAATGTGTTCCTATTGCAACCTGCACAGTCTAGTGCTTCCAAATGGGGGTAGTTTGGACTGCTAGTTCTACTACACTGTCCATCACCACCGTCATGACATCCACGAATACAATGCAATTATTTTCGTGCATTGACTTTACGCCCAGCCATGGGTTTCAGCCTGTACCGTCTTTTTTGACACCCAAGAAGAGAACTTGGAACTGAATGCAAGTCAGACTTTAGTCTCTTCTAGCATTTGATTACAGCCTCAGAAAGTATGAACATAGTTTCAAAATGGTTTATTCAAACACTAGTAACATGCTTTGTTTAGCGTATGAGGTGGTTTAAACAAGTGAATAGCCGTTCAATCTATTTTAACGTGATGGGAAAACCACAGCAAAGTGAGATTAAGGTTGTTGTTTGTTTTTTTTACTCCTGCGTTGTGGCATGTTACAGGTGGACTATTTAGTGTATCATACCTAAACAATACCACAAAGCGGGTAAAACAAAGTCACAACAAGCAACAAAAAAGCCCTTTAGCTCCCTCTAGTGGCTATAGTTACATTATGGTACAGATATGGATTTCCATCAACTCTATATCTTTTGGCTGTGGTGCCTGTCTTTACCCGTCTTTTGGCAACCCCTATGTCTTCTCCTCATTTGGATAGTTGAGAACAGATTGTAGCACAGCTAAGACAGACCTCCATCCTGTCAGTCACAGTGTGAGATAGTACTGTATCCCTCCACGGTTCCCTCAGGTCAAATGGGAGCTGAAGGAGGTGGATGTTGATGGTCCCCAGTCCCCAGCCCAGTAGGTTCAGCTGCAGCACCACAACACCAGTGGCACACACATTTTTAATCCATACATACAGTTCACCTGTGTATTTACATGGAACCCATGTATTGTATTGCATATTATATCAACCTAAACCTATTTCATATCGCTTGAATGTGGCTGTTGTAACAGTGCAATTTCCCCTCTGGAATTAATGAAGTACCTGCCTGCCCTGAAAATGGACTACTGTTAAATCAGTTGTCCAGGGGTCCGAGTCCTGCAGTCCTGTAACAGGAACTTACCAGCCCAGCGACTTCTCGTTCGTGTGGGTTTCTAATAGATAGTTTAGGCAGGTGAGAAGAAGATTTGTCTATAGCTTCTAACAGTCTTTCCCAGAGCCCACCCTGCCTACGCTCCAGCAGCACCCCCTATGACCTGAGAGGGGGGATACAGCACAGGAGCCAAATCAGGTTCACCACTGCTCTTCTCTAAAGGAGATGTCTGTTGACGTGGTTGCTAGAATTAGGTTTTAGCAGCTAGTATACTTCAGCTACAAGGGTGTGTCGTTTACAAACCAGGGCAACCTATAAGAATAACAATGTGTGCATCACCTAAAATTTCACATCACCTAACATTTCACATCAATCAATCAATCAATTTAAAGCTTTATTTGTATAGCACATTTCATACCCAGAGGCAACACAATGCGCTTTACAGAGAACAAGGGAGGTGGGCATACGACCCACTCTCTACATATTCCAGAGGGAAGCAAAAAAACAGTAATCACCCGGGGGCCAGATAAGTGAGCTGTAAAAATTCTTCCCTGACCCCTCTCAACAAGGCGATCGAGCAAGCTCCAGGAGTATGTTTGTCTACCGGCTAAGAACATTTATAAAGCAATACATTACATTAAATTACATTTCAGAGTAAGAGAGGCTAAAAAGCATCATAGGAGAGAGTACATTCTACGGACATGCTACGACATCCACAGCAGACACGGGGGTATCTATCAGGCTCAGGGAGGTCTGCTGGTGATAGTGGGGCATCCACTGGACCTGGTTAGAAGATAGGAGGGAGAGAGAGAGGCACTGGGGAGAGGGAAGGCAGAACAGGGTTAGTAGCACATAGAGCCATACAGACCACACAGATATTGAAACAGGCAACCTGGGGCAAGCTCCTGGATTATATTTGTCTAATGGCTTAGAACATTTAAAGAACAATTAATTACATTAAATTACATTTTCAGAGCAAGAAAGGCTAAGAGCATCAGGTCCAGGCCTAAGCCGGATGTGGACTGATGTGTGTGTGTGTGTGTGTGTGTGTGTGTGTGTGTGTGTGTGTGTGTGTCCTAAATACTACGACATCCACAGCTCCACAGCTGACACTGGACCTGGTTAGAGGATAGGAGGGAGAGAGAGAGGCGCTAGGGGAGGCAGAAAACGGTTAGTAGCACACTGAGCCATTGAGGCAACACAGCTGTCAGAACAGAACAAGCCTGTTTCAGGGTAACCAGCTTCTGTACACTACTTGATATACATACAGTGCATAGCAGGAGAAATACCAATGTATACAGAGGATTCACAGGTAGGTTTGAGGCTGCCTTTCTGTGTCTCAAGGTCCTAGCTAGTGATTGTAGGCTAGGTCAAAAAGGTACGTCTTGAGGTCTCGCTTGAAGACCTCCGTTGACATAAACAAAGTACCATAGATAATGATGAGATACTTTTACATTTTATAATGCTCAATAAATGATTTATTTTGAATAGAAGCTCCATTTCTAGAGGCAGATTCATGCAATATGTAGGGTATTACCAAATTACATCAATCACAATCACACAACAAATGGCAACATGGTTGGAGAGATTCTATAAAGATGGCCTATCATACCCTATATGGACAAAAGCTGTTATAGCTGCAAACGGGGGACTAACTCCTTATGAATGCCTATGAATTTAGAAAGGGATGTCATAAAAGCTCCTCTAAGTGTAATGTGTAGACATCCCAATACTTTTGTCCATATAGTGTATATAAAAAAAAACTATAAGTGCTTCTTACCTACAGGACCAAACACCTCATGTGAGAGATATTGTGGCGACAGGATCAATCAATCAATCAATCAATCAATCAATCAATCAATCAATCAATCAATCAATCAATCAATCAATCAATCAATCAATCAATCAATCAAAGCTTTATTTGTATAGCGTATTTCATACACAGAGGCAACACAATGCGCTTTACAGAGAACAAGGGAGGTGGGCATAGGCCCCACCACTACATATTCCAGAGGGAAGAAAAAAAAAACAGTATCACCCAGGGAGAGAAAAATGAGCTGTAAAAATGATTCCCTGACCCCTCTCAACAAGATGATCAAGCAAGCTCCTGGAGTATGTTTGTCCAACTGTTAAGAACATTTATAGAGCAATAAATTACATTAAATTACATTTTCAGAGCAAAAGGGGTTAAAAAGAGCATAGGAGAGACATGGTAAACACTGGTGTATGTCTGTGTGAGCGTGAGTGTGCCTGGGTCCAGGTAGAGGCAGGGGTCGGGGGTAGGGTGGGGGTGGGAAAAGGATACGGACCCGGGTTAGGGTGAGGGGAAGGGGGACTGGGCCCCAAGTCCAGGCCTAAAGCCGTAAGTGGACTGGTGTATGTCTGTGTGTACGTGTGTGTGTGTGTGTGTGTGTTACCTAAATGCTACTCACTTTACCGAGACCAATGGGAGGGTGGGCATAGTTCCCACCCCTACATATTCCAGAGGGAAGCAACAAAAAAAAAAATACAGTTTCACCCGGGGGCCAGAAAAGTGAGCCGTTACAATTATTTCCTGACCTCTCTCAATGAGACGATCGAGCAAACTCCTTGAAAATGTTTGTCTATTAAACTTATACAGAGCAGTAAACATGGGCTAGATACTTCATAAGAGAGACATGACTAACAGGAGAGTGCACAAATAGTTACAGAGAGGTTGCCTACATGGTAGGCCATTATGTGTTAGCTATCACTGTAGTCTATAATATGATATTTGAGTGAATCATATAACAAAGCACAATAAGCACTTAGCATAACAGGCTCATAGAGAATGCTGCAAGGCAGAGGTGGGGAAAGCGGAGAGCCAAGGGTAAAACATGGGTAGGGTTGGGTGGGTAGGGACAGCTGACGACACAGTGTGGGAAGGAGGAGCCAGTGGTCCGGTTCCAGTTCCTGCTTGGTTGTTGCCTACTCACCTTCCCGTATCCTGCATCACCTGCACCTCATCCCTCATTACCCTTAGCATTAAAGGAGTAGTAAAGGGAAAAATCATGTTTAGCCCTGTTTCAAGGTTACTTATGATCATATACAATGGTTCAGATGAAAAAGTTGAGAAAACTAGCACGTTTGAGAAAGTGATGATTGCTCTACCACCGTTTTGGTCAGACAATGGATGTGGGTGGGCACCGTGAAAAATCATTCAAAAAACATGTTAAACTCTCAATTTCAAAGACAGCCAAATGGTCGGGCTGGAGAGGGATATTTCTCAGGGAACCCCGCCCCTCGAGCACTCGCTGGCATCCCACCTGGTCCCGGGGGCCTCATGGGCGTCCAGCAGGACAGCGCAGCTACCTGGGGCCAAGGCGACACAATGAGTTTAACATGTTTTTGAATGATTTTTCAAGGTGCCCACCCACATCCATTGTATGACCTAAACGGTGGTAGAGCAATTATCAGACTTTCTCAAAAGTGCTAGTTTTGTCAATGTTTTGATCTGAACCATTGTATATGATCATAAGTAACCTTAAAACAGGGCTAAACATGCATTTTCCCTTTACTACTCCTTTAAAAAAAATAATCCGGCTCAAAGTGGGCTAAGCTAAACCGGCTATATCTGGTATATGTTTAGCCTAGACTTCTATTACACGTATTTTGCTTGCTGGGCAGCGTGAGTCACATCTGCTTTAGCAGGAAAAGACTGCGGCTCGAGCCGGTCTTTTAGCTGCAGCGAGACCTGCCGTGGTCAATTCTGACTCTTTCACAGAAGACCCAGCGGCTCTAGCCGAGAACATTACAGTAGCTTAAACAGGAGGAGATGCGGACTGTACATGACAACCAGGATAACGTTGCATTGTGTTTGCTTTATGGGTGATGTGCCTACACCCCCCCCCCCCCCCCCCCCCGGGGCGGCTGTAGCTCAGGAGGTAGAGCGGGTCGTACAATGATCATCGGACATGTCGAAGTGTCCTTGGGCAAAGTGAACACTGAACAGCAAATTGCTCCCAATGAGCAGGATAGCACCTTGCATAGCAGCTGCCGCCATTGGTGGGTGAATGTGTGTGTGAGTGGGTGAATGAGAGGCCATTGTAAAGCGCTTTGGATATAAGTGCAGTCCATTTACCATTTACCATTACCATTTACTTCATTCCTCAACAGGGAAACTTGCTCACCACCGCTCTTAACACAGCGTGGTGTGGGCACACCACCACCATCAATAGGTGCGTCTCTTCTTAACCCAAGCCGGAAGCGGAGCGGTGGGCGCGCTTGAAGACGCCGGTCTGGTCCCGGCACCCTGGGCGGGGTAGGCAGGGGGAGGTCGCGGGGGAGGAGCCGCGCGCGCAGTCGAGGAGCCCGGGCGAGCCGGTCCATGGGCCGTAGCGGGGCGGGACCCCGTGGCAGGTTGTTTAACCTTGACGTGCCGGCACACTGCGCTCCCCCGGAGCAGCGAGGTGGCGAGCGAGGAGGAGCCGGTCCTGCTCCTGGCTGCGACACTGCTCCAGGATGTTAGACATAGCCGCCCCAAACAACCCCTCCCTACTGACCGGTGAGTTGAGGAGGATACCTTTGTTTTCCTCGCGCAGACGAGTCAGGGAGAGCCATAGGTGGCGCTGCTGCACCACCGACATGGCCATCACTCCACCCAGACAGGAGGCGGAGATTCTCACAAGCTGAGCAACGGCTCCGGCGGCTTCGGCCATCTCCGCTCTCCTGTCTTCATCCATAGAGGGGGGGGTTTGCTCCATAGCCAGCTGGCCGATGTAAATGGCCAGCATAGCAATAGAGGAGGAGGCAGCCACGGCCTGCGCGGCCAGCGAAAAACGCAGGGTTGTCTTGTCCTTGACGTCCAGTATGCTTCCTGGCCGAGCCCCAGGCGGAGGAACCAGGCACCAGGACCACTGCGATGTCGGGTTCCAGGGGAGGAGAGACGATAGCTGCTACAGCAGTCCAGCCGGTTACCCTCGTTAGCTCTGCTGAACTGGTGAAGCGGACATCTGATCGCCAACGGCCGCTCCCATTCAGCCTCGACGAACGCCTCCAGGTTGGGCATAGCCGGCAGGAGACGAGAAGCAGGCTGGGAGGGACGCCCGTAGCAGACGGAGCTCCACAGGGGGAGCCCCGTAGTCGCAGCAGCCTCCAGTACGGGGATGCCAAGGTGATGCGTGGCTCTACCCAGCAACCAGGGCAGGTCGCGGTCGAAGGAACCCTGCCCCGGGAAGGAGGAGCCACTAGCCATAGTGGCTTCTGAGGCAGAGAGACCCTTGTGTGCCTCGGAGAGCTCTTCCTCATCATCAGGCGGGAGGAAGAGCATCGGGGTTGTCGGTTGTTGCGGGGGCACGCCGATGTCCTCGCCGTCGACCGCGCCGACCAGCTGGGCCAAAACTTCAGTCTCCAGCGTCGGCGGAGCGAAGAAATGCGACGAAAAGGAAGCAAACAAATTAATGCTATCCTAAACGAGAACGGGGAAGTAATCACAGATGAATCTAAGATGAGACAGACGGTCAAATAAATCTTTGATTAGATGTATGACGAACTCCCCTTCGAGGAATCGGCTACAAAAGACTTCTTGACATCTGCGGATTTATGTAAATGTGAAGATCCCACCTCACTCACTGATGAAATAAAAGCAGATGAAATTCAACAGGTACTTAAACAACTGAATAAGCAACGTGCGCCTGGAAAAGATGGCCTGCCGGCAGACCTATATCAGGAAATTAGTTACGAGGTCTCCCCACTGCTGGTCCGGGCCTTCAACGAAGGAATCAAACAGGGCCTCCTTTATGAGTCCTTCTATAAAGGAGTAATTACTCTATTATATAAAAAAGGAGACGAAAGAAATATCAACAACTGGAGGCACTTAACTTTAACTAACACTGATTACAAGATCTATGCAAAGCTTTACCTAGGTAATGATGAACCGGCTTCAAAGCTGCCTGGACGCATTAATAGAAAAATAACAAACCTGTGCAGTTAAAGGCAGATTAATGTGGGAAGAACTTGGCCCCCCTCAGTGCATCAAAACTTTCATCTATCCGAGGTAACGGAAATGCATCACGTTTGGTCTTAGAGTTCAGTCTCCTGTAGTCGACACACAACCGTAGACTACCATCAGCCTTGCGCACAAGTACTACAGGGGATAAGTAGGCGCTTGCAATCTCTTGAATGACACCCTTTCTTAAAAGCTCGGCGATGTGCTCCTTTACCTCACTATACTGTGTAGGTGGAATTCGCCTGTAAGGTTGGGTCACTGGTTTGTCATCACTAAGATGTATTTCATGCTGTACGTTGTCCGCGTAACCTAAATCCTCATCCTCTGACGCAAAGACGGTAGAGTATTTCTCCAGCATCACTCTTAGCTTGGCCTGCTGTTCAGGGCTCCCTCCTATCTTGACATTCTCAAACATGGACGGTGTGTTCAATGGCTGGCCTGTGTGGGTATCGACTGTGACCTCCTCAGTGTCTGCTGAGATTCTCTGAAACTTGACCTCACAGCGCCCATCGTTTTCCATGCTCTTTACGCTGGACAGCACTCCCAGCCTAGTCCTAGGCTGTAACCACACATCTTCCTGAGAGAGATTCATAACTTGAACTGGAAAGACCTGACTGTCAGTGAACACTAGCATAGGCACAACTACTAGGCCACCCGGCAACGGTGTGTTCACTGGCTCTAGCAGTAGCGCAGGTCCCCCATATTTTTCAGTCCTACTCCCCCTGGCCATTACTGTTGCGATAGATGAGGCTGGTATATGGACAATATCCTTCCCTGAGACTCTGGCAAAAGTTGCCCGCTCAGTCATACTGGCTGTCTGCAACTGTTGGAAAGCCTCTCTCCATCCTGAATCAAGCTGTCCACCTAAGGTGGTGTCAAACTCTGTCTGTGCTAACTGTCTAAACCTCTTGACAATGTTCATGCCCACCAGCCCAGGGAAAGGGGAGGAGTTCAGTTCATCCTTAACGATCAAGAACCCACACTCTGGTATGGTCATCTCCATGGTCTCTACATCCAGTTCTACATAGCCTAGGTAAGGGATGTCTAATTTGTTGGCTGCCTTTATCTTTAACCACTCAGATGTAGGTTCGATGTCCTCATCTTTTCCATACAAATGATGCCTAAAGAAGCTCTCTGTGATCGTACTTACATTACTGCCTGTGTCTAGTATGCATGATGCTGGTACACCTTCAATCCTTAAGTCTACTACAGGGCACTTTCCAACTGCATGTTCAAGTATCCTACTTCTGTAAGGGATGTCTCTATATGAGCCAGTAAGTTTCTCTCGAAGGGCTTGGCTCTTAGCATCCGAGGGCATCAGTTTTCCTGGACCGCAGATGACGGGACGGTCACACTGTCTCGACCCCGAGTTTGAGTACACTTCCTGGCTATGTGTCCCACCCCATTGCACCTTAGACATATGGGCTGCCCATCCTCAGTGTACCTTGGCTGCCTTCTAGGCCTGTTAGTTGCTGCTGTCAGTTCTCTAATTGCTTTAGTTAGCTCTGAAATGGTTTGGTCTTGTTCAGCCAACCGTTTGTCTTGCTGTGCAACCACCTTTAGGACATGGTCTAAAGTAGCTGGCTGATCACTGGCAGAGATGGCTGCACACTGTGGCTCACAGGTTACTTCTGACTGAACTTGTCGGCTTTTTACCACTCTAGGGCCGTGGGACCTATCGTCCTCCACCGACCACATGTTTGCCTCCTTACGAACATCAAGGAGGTTTGACTCAGGTTTGTCTCTGATAAACTTGCGGAGCTCCCGCTTAAGGTTTGCATCCCTCAAACCCTCAACAAACTGATCTCTGAGGACTACTTTATCATTGGATACAGCATCCTGTGACTGCTGGGTTACAGAGGTTAGGATCTGGGAAAGCGCATGGGAGTAATCCCGGAGATTCTCACCTTCTAGCTGCCTACGTTGGTAAAAGGTCTGCAGGAGTTGTGTAGCGCTGCGTTTCTCCCCAAATGCCTCACGCAAGAAAGTGAAAAGATCACTAGGTGGCCTAGGCCTAGACCCATCTCCCATACACAGTCGGACCTCTTCTAGAGCAGGACCTCTTAGGAGGGAGAGGAGGAAGTCAGACTTCTCTTCGCTAGACTGTTCTCTGGTCCTGAGGACCCTTTCCACTTCCTCAATGAATTCCCCCACTGACCTCCCATCCTTACTGATATCCCCAGTAAAAATTTGGATTTGCCTTTCTCTTGGTACACAGATGTATTGTTGGGAACTATTTCCCCTGTTGGCACTACTTGCCCTCGTTTCATCTCTCCATCTGTTAAGCTCCCTGATCTGGTGCCGCAGCTCCTCCATTGTGTCCCCATCACCACCTGCGGCGGCCCCATTATTTTCACCATTATCATTTTCTACCACTGACATTGTTACAGTTATAGGTGATAACTACTATGATACTCAGTCCCATACACCACACCAGTCTCAAGGATATAAAACAGTCTCTTGATGATGTAAGCTCTGCTGGGACTTGCTTGGAGATATAGATGACACAGTCTCTTGATGACTTTGTAACAGGAACCACCAAGGCAGGAACGATGATCTTCCTCACAGGTACAGCTGTCGTCACTGGCTCCCTCTGGAACACCACCAGTCGTCACTCCCAACAGCTACTCCTCCACCAAGCTGGCCACTGGTGACACCGTTCACCGCCTGCCAATCTTCACCACTGCCGTATTGCCGTAGATTTATCTTTGCCAATTTGTCTTCGACCCCACTCCTGGTACCAATATTGTAGCCCGTGGATTTTAGGGACACACCGGGCACAACTGCTTCTGGGGGAGTTCTTTATTTTGTTAGTGATGTCACTCATAGAAAAATAAAGAGTGACAACAAGTTCCTAAAATTGGCAGGAAGTTTCAATTTAGTTTTCCCAAAACAATACGGCAGTGGACAGATGTAAATTGTTTTAATATTATTTACCACAGATAATACTGGATTCCGAAGATGCGCTTTCTTACACAGCGATGCTTACACAGAAGTGCTTCTCACCAAAAGACTCTCTTACTGCGCAGGAAACTATCTCACTGCACATGATACTAGAACATGCGACATCGCCCTCTAGTGGCGGCGGCCCAAATACCCACGCAATTACACGTTAACTTAAATCTAAAAGAAAACACATTCGCTACACAGCGCAACACCTGGGGAACACATAATTATTATTTACCACCCGGTTACATTTGATTGAGTGCACCAGTCAATTTATAGATGTTCATATTTTTTTACAAAGTCACTATATATGAGCTTGTAGTATGGGATGTCTTTTCTACCTCTTCCTATTTTGTGCCTCCATTTTGTGACATCACCAATCCAATTCACATTTCGGCTCATGCCTTTTGCAACTGTTTTACACAGGCTTATCATCAATTTAATACCAAAATCAACGGAGCCTAAACCTCCGCAGACTCTTGGCTTGAAGAGGAGTTCTCGTTTTGTCACTTCTCTGGTAGTGTCCCATACCAAACGGAAACCTTCTTTGTTTATTTTCTTAACAGTTTTGTCAGTCGGCGGAAACACTCTACTCAAAAGCAGGTCTCGCTGCAGCTAAAAGACCGGCTCGAGCCGCAGTCTTTTCCTGCTAAAGCAGATGTGACTCACGCTGCCCAGCAAGCAAAATACGTCTAATAGAAGTCTAGGCTAAACATATACCAGATATAGCCGGTTTAGCATAGCCCACTTTTAGCCGGATTATTTTTTTTAAAGGGGTAGTAAAGGGAAAATGCATGTTTAGCCCTGTTTTAAGGTTACTTATGATCATATACAATGGTTCAGATCAAAACATTGACAAAACTAGCCCTTTTGAGAAAGTCTGATATTGCTCTACCACCGTTTAGGTCATACAATGGATGTGGGTGGGCACCTTGAAAAATCATTCAAAAACATGTTAAACTCATAGGGGCGAATTCACTAAAGGATTGCGCAGCTTTTCCTGACGCAAAGCCTGTGCAAATAAGTCAGAAATTATGTTTGCTATTCACAAAGCCCTCGCAAAGGGTGAAATACGGTGTTAACTGCGTTGCGTTCGTCATTGCGTTTCTCTGCGCCGGTGTTATTAGCTCATATTTAAATTAGGTAATATGGGCGGAGAATGTTCCCCTCTCTATGCAAATGAACATTATTGCAAAACCCGCCCAATTCACAAAGATCGGCGCAAATTGCCTCACGCAGTTAAAGTGAAATTAATTCCGTTTTCAGAGACGTGGTGGTATTTAAGCGCAAGGGGTGTCATGGCCAGCCTTTCCGCTGATCATGGCAGCAGTGATTGTTGCAAGGCGAATTCGGCATCGCAATGCCAGGCATGTTGTTCGTGAGAGAATATTAAGAAGAAGGTCACTTTTTGATTTAACACTAGAACCACCGCGGTAGCTGTTTGGACACCAGAGCGCGCAGCTCTTCAGCCAACTGGAGGATGAAGTCGCGTCTGGGGAGGCTCAGTTGACTATGCGTCTCTCCACCCGTCCCCAGAGAGTCCAAGCTCCCCCAATGAATAATACTTATTTATAATAGCCTACATAGCACGAAACTGTGCGTATAATAGTCTATACGCGAAACTGCGCATTCCCTATAGCTGTTCATTGAACGGCTGGGGGCCGATATAGGTATAAATAAATAAAAACATAGCCTACACAATATTTTTTTTATTTGAATGGTCTTGAAAATATTTTGCTTTTGTATCATAGGTGACGGCAGGTATCATCTTCAGCCATGGATGATGACTCCCGTGCGTAATCCTTCCAACGTTGGAGAGGCGGCGTACAACCGGGCTCACATCAGGACGCGCGGTGTGATTGAGTGCACATTTGGAATCCTGAAAAGCCGTTTAGATGCCTAGATCGTACCGGTGGGGCAATGTTATACACTCCCCCAAAAGTATGCCAGATCATCGTGCTGCAACTTGCATGACATAAAATGACAATTTTTCCTTTGTTCGTCTTTTTAAATCATTCCACCTCCGTTTGCAGTCTTCCGCGTTTACACACACAAATGGCACTGACTGATTGGGAAATTAAACCCCAAATATGATTTTTTGCTGCAGTCGTGATATTTTTTGCGGAAAGCTGTGAGACATGTTTTTGAACCTCGTCCGTGAGGCCTTCAAGTTCGCTGTCTGAAAATCGTATCTTTCTTTTTCTGTCTGCCATCCTCCAATGATATGCATACGAGTTGTATGCGCTGTATGCGCAGTATTTATAGTCATTTCCTATATCAGCAGCAAATTGCACTCAGCCGCAAACACCGAATGGGCGTGTTTGCGCTGGGATATTATTAGCGCAATGTCTTTAGTGAATAGGTTTTTAAAACGGAGCACATAGCTGGAGCAACTGACGCGCAATGTAATGGTGCAATTAGCAGGCGCAATTTGCTTTAGTCAATTCGCCCCATTGTGTCGCCATGGCCCCAGGTAGCTGCGCTGACCTGCTGGACGCCCATGAGACCGCCCCCGGGACCAGGTGGGATGCCAGCGAGTGCTCGAGGGGCGGGGTTCCCTGAGAAATATCCCTCTCCAGCCCGACCATTTGGCTGTCTTTGAAATTGAGAGTTTAACATGTTTTTTGAATGATTTTTCAAGGTGCCCACCCACATCCATTGTCTGACCAAAACGGTGGTAGAGCAATCATCACTTTCTCAAACGTGCTAGTTTTGTCAACTTTTTGATCTGAACCATTGTATATGATGATAAGTAACCTTAAAACAGGGCTAAACATGATTTTTCCCTTTACTACTCCTTTAATGCTAAGGGTAATGAGGGATGAGGTGCAGGTGATACAGGATACGGGAAGGTGAGTAGGCAACAACCAAGCAGGAACTGGAACCGGACCACTGGCTCCTCCTTCCCACACTGTGTCGTCAGCTGTCCCTACCCACCCAACCCTACCCATGTTTTACCCTTGGCTCTCCGCTTTCCCCACCTCTGCCTTGCGGCATTCTCTATGAGCCTGTTATGCTAAGTGCGTATTGTGCTTTGTTATAAGATTCACTCAAATATCATATTATAGACTACAGTGATAGCTAACACATAATGGCCTACCATGTAGGCAACTTCTCTGTAACTATTTGTGCACTCTCCTGTTAGTCATGTCTCTCTTATGAAGTATCTAGCCCATGTTTACTGCTCTGTATAAGTTTAATAGACAAACATTTTCCAGGAGTTTGCTCGATCGTCTCGTTGAGAGAGGTCAGGGAATAATTGTTACGGCTCACTTTTCTGGCCCCCGGGTGAAACTCTTTTTTTTGTTTTGTTGCTTCCCTCTGGAATATGTAGGGGTGGGAACTATGCCCACCCTCCCATTGGTCTCGGTAAAGTGAGTAGCATTTAGGTAACACACACACACACACACGTACACACACACACGTACACACAGACATACACCAGTCCACTTACGGCTTTTGGCCTGGACTTGGGCCCAGTCCCCCTTCCCCTCACCCTAACCCGGGTCCGTATCATTTTCCCACCCCCACCCTACCCCCGACCCCTGCCTCTACCTGGACCCAGGCACACTCACGCTCACACAGACATACACCAGTGTTTACCATGTCTCTCCTATCATCTTTTTAGCCCCTTTTGCTCTGAAAATGTAATTTAATGTAATTTATTGCTCTATAAATGTTCTTAACAGTTGGACAAACATACTCCAGGAGCTTGCTTGATCATCTTGTTGATAGGGGTCAGGGAATAATTTTTACAGCTCACTTTTCTCTCCCTGGGTGATACTGTTTTGTTTTTTTTGCTTCCCTCTGGAATATGTAGTGGTGGGGCCTATGCCCACCTCCCTTGTTCTCTGTAAAGCGCATTGTGTTGCCTCTGTGTATGAAATACGCTATACAAATAAAGCTTTGATTGATTGATTGCTTGATTGATCACGTCACCACAATATCTCTCACATGAGGTGTGTTTGGTCCTGTAGGTAAGAAGCACTGATAGTTTTTTTTTTATATACACTATATTGACAAAAGTATTGGGATGTCTACACATTACACTTAGAGGAGCTTTTATGACATCCCTTTCTAAATTCATAGGCATTCATAAGGAGTTGGTCCCCCGTTTGCAGCTATAACAGCTTTTGTCCATATAGGGTATGATAGGCCATCTTTATAGAATCTCTCCAACCATGTTGCCAATTGTTGTGTGATGTAATTTGATAATGCCCTGCATATGGCATGAATCTGCCTCTAGCAATGTTCTTCTAAATAAATCATTTATTGAGCATTATAAAAAGTAAAGTTATCTTGCGTCATCTGTATGGTACTTTATGTGAAATGTTAGGTGATGTGAAATGTTAGGTGATGCATGCATTGTTATTCTTATAGGTTGCCCTGGTTTGTAAACGACACACCCTTGTAGCTGAAGTATACTAGCTGCTAAAACCTAATTCTAGCAACCACGTCAACAGACATCTCCTTTAGAGAAGAGCAGTGGTGAACCTGATTTGGCTCCTGTGCTGCATCCCCCCTCTCAGGTCATAGGGGGTGCTGCTGGAGCGTAGGCAGGGTGGGCTCTGGGAAAGACTGTTAGAAGCTATAGACAAATCTTCTTCTCACCTGCCTAAACTATCTATTAGAAACCCACACAAACGAGAAGTCGCTGGGCTGGTAAGTTCCTGTTACAGGAGGGCAGGACTCGGACCCCTGTACAGGGGTAATGCAGAGACAACTGATTTAACAGTAGTCCATTTTCAGGGCAGGCAGGTACTTTAATAATTCCAGAGGGGAAATTGCACTGTTACAACAGCCACATTCAAGCGATATGAAATAGGTTTAGGTCGATATAATATGCAATACAATATATGGGTTCCATGTAAATACACAGGTGAACTGTATGTATGGATTAAAAATGTGTGTGCCACTGGTGTTGTGGTGCTGCAGCTGAACCTACTGGGCTGGGGACTGGGGACCATCAACATCCACCTCCTTCAGCTCCCATTTGACCTGAGGGAACCGTGGAGGGAACATTACTATCTCACACTGTGACTGACAGGATGGAGGTCTGTCTTAGCTGTGCTACAATCTGTTCTCAACTATCCAAATGAGGAGAAGACATAGGGGTTGCCAAAAGACAGGTAAAGACAGGCACCAGTCAAAAGATATAGAGTTGATGGAAATCCATATCTGTAGCAGAATGTAATTTATAACTATAGCCATTAGAGGGAGCTAAAAGGCTTTTTTGTTGCTTGACTTTGTTTTTTCCCGCTTTGTGGTATTGTTTAGGTATGGTACACTTAAATAGTCCACCTGTAACATACCACAACGCAGGAGGAAAAAGAAACAAGACAAAAAAACAACCTTAATCTCACTTTGCTGTGGATTTCCCATCACGTTAAAATAGATTGAACGGCTATTCACTTGTTTAAACCACCTCATACGCTAAACAAAGCATGTTACTAGTGTTTGAATAAACCATTTTGAAACTATGTTCATACTCTCTGAGGCTGTAATCAAATGCTGGAAGGGACTAAAGTCTGACTCATTCCGTTCCAAGTTCTCTTCGTGGGTGTCAAAAAAGGCGGTACAGGCTAAAATGCATGGCTGGGCGTAAAGTCAATGTACAAAAATAATTGCATTGTATACGTGGATGTCATGACGGTGGTGAACGGACAGTGTAGTAGAACTAGCAGTCCAACCTACTCCTATTAGGACACACTAGACTGTGCAGGTAACAATAGGAACACATTGGCTTTATCATTAGAGATAATGAGTTGGCTCTTAAAAGAGCCTTTGGGGGATGTTGAAGCAACTCAGACCATTTTAGGCGCGTTCTCCGCGAATGCGGCGGGCCAACTGGATGTCCTTGGGCATGATGGTTACCCTCTTGGCGTGAATGGCGCACAGGTTGGTGTCCTCGAAGAGGCCGACCAGGTACGCCTCGCTGGCCTCCTGCAGGGCCATAACAGCAGAGCTCTGGAAGCGCAAGTCGGTCTTGAAGTCCTGAGCGATTTCCCTCACCAGGCGCTGGAAGGGCAACTTACGAATCAACAGCTCGGTTGACTTCTGGTAACGACGGATCTCTCTCAGGGCTACTGTGCCGGGCCTGTAACGATGGGGCTTCTTCACACCGCCGGTGGCGGGTGCGCTCTTACGAGCCGCCTTGGTTGCGAGCTGCTTCCTCGGGGCTTTGCCACCGGTGGATTTTCGGGCGGTCTGCTTGGTTCTGGCCATGATCTCAGCTTTCTTCTGCGCGAGTAGAAGTTATAACTTTCGACGAAGAGTTTTGTAGTTTTACAGAAGGTAATGTGCCATTTATATAACGTCCGCTGCCGTGCGCTGATTGGACGGCCTCTCTGGGTGACTTCATTGGCTGGCTATCGTCTCCTTCTCCCCATTGGCCATTAACACGGAGACTGGGATTGGATAAGGCGACAAAAGCAAAAGAGCGCCACTTTACGCAAGTTATAAAAATCCGACCGCCGTAGTATCACACCACTCAGTTTCTGAACTACTTTGATACTGAAAATGAGCGGAAGGGGGAAAACAGGAGGCAAAGCCAGGGCCAAGGCCAAGACCCGATCATCTCGCGCCGGTCTCCAGTTCCCGGTGGGTCGTGTTCACAGACTTCTCCGTAAAGGCAACTATGCCCAGCGTGTGGGAGCCGGTGCACCGGTCTACCTGGCCGCTGTGCTCGAGTACCTGACTGCTGAAATCCTGGAGTTGGCCGGCAACGCTGCCCGCGACAACAAGAAGACTCGCATCATCCCCCGTCACCTCCAGCTGGCTGTCCGCAACGACGAGGAGCTCAACAAACTTCTCGGAGGCGTGACGATCGCCCAGGGCGGCGTGCTGCCCAACATCCAGGCAGTGCTTCTCCCCAAGAAGACCGAGAAGGCTGTCAAAGCCAAGTAAAGTCGTTACTGAACTTCAGTTTCCCAACATCCCCAAAGGCTCTTTTAAGAGCCACCCACTTCACTCCTTAAAGAAAGCGCAATATGTATTTTCATACCAAGTTTTTAAGACTTGGCCTACTAAGACCTACAACGTGGCCAATCCTCCAAGTAAACCCATGTTATTTCTCTTAAGGGTTTGTCACGAGGATTCAGAAACGTCTCGGGATTGTTTTAATAATGTGCCATCAACTGCATGCTGCCTACAATTGTCAGTGTTATTACCGGCATATAGTTTTCTTGATCACTGGGCTGTTTGATCTGTGTTTTGGATTGAATCGCATTGTGTTGCGTTTTGTGTATTAAGTGCGCTACCATAAAGGGAACAATTCACGTCAAGTAACGTTTGATTTGTCATGCCTGTTGATCCTCCCTACTAAATAGACCTCCATTGACTTTCCGTCCTGTCCGAAATAGAAAGGCAGAAAAGAGCAGCAGCTCTGAATGATCCCATCAGCCCCAACAGACTGCTTACTACCTGTAGCCTACTACTAATACTATCCTACTCCGTCCTTCACCAGGTCTTGTGCGCAGCATGATCTGCAACTAAAAAAATAAAAATAATCTTACCTACCGGTGTGCCACCACACTGTAGCTCAACGTTGTAAGTCGCTTTTGATAAGTGCCTGCTAAATGACCCAATTGCATGAGCACCAGGAGCTACACGGTCAGACACTAGTCCTGTTTTAGTTAAACCTGTTGCTATATAGACAAATACAAGCGAAATTAGTATGGGCACATGGCGAAAGACAGCTTATGCCTTGATCTACTGCCACTTACATTACCATCAGAGGGCAAACAGAGAGAATGCATGGGGGTCTATGGAGGTTTTTCAAAAAGCCTTTTATAATTTGTGATTTGAATGAAGTGTGTGTCATGATTGAAGTAGTAAGTATGGCCAGTGGACGTACCACATAGTCATAACTGTCTCTTCTTTAAATATGAGATCATAACTGTCTTTTCTTTAAATATGAGACCGTAAGTGAAGCGGCTGTTCAAATGATAAAATGGCTGTGGCTGGAGGCAAGTCGGTCGAAATTTAGCCAGAGGCCACAGCAAGGCGGCGATCGGCGCTGATTATTGACTGCGCAGTCCTGATCCTTACGAACGAGCCCACGGTCAGCGCTTGTCCCCAGCTCTCACACTAACTCTGCTAATTTTGGGCGCCAGAATGACGATGTTCATAAACTAGCCTAGTGTTGATCTGATCCAAAGCCTCAACAATTTAGTCCTAGAGTTGACATCCCAAGCCTGTGCTGTGGAAGTTCATTACAATGAAACATCAGCGTGCATAAAACGCGCACCCGCATGAATAAGGTACCCATACATGGATATGCTTTTATGGAGAGGGGTGGGTGGCTCTTAAAAGAGCCTTTGTTATGTAGAGGACGAAAACAGGACGTTTACTTCTTTTTGGGGGCTGCCTTCTTCGCCTTGGCAGCCCTGGGCTTCGCAGCTTTGGGCTTGACGGCCTTCTTGGGGCTCTTAGCTGGGGCTTTCTTGGGTGTCGCGGGTTTCTTAGCCTTTTTGGGGCTCTTGGCTGGGGCCTTCTTAGCCGCTACTGGCTTCTTGGCTTTCTTGGGCGATTTTTTTGCGGCTGCAGGCTTCTTAGCCACAGCCTTTTTGGGCTTCTTGGCCGCAGCGGGCTTCTTGGCGACTACTTTTTTGGCCTTCGGGGCGGGGGTCTTCTTAGCTGGCTTTTTTGGCTTCACCTCGGCGACCTTGTTGATCTTGAAAGAACCGGAGGCGCCAGTTCCTTTGGTCTGTACCAAAGTGCCCTTGGTGACGAGGCTCTTGACGGCAATCTTGACGCGGGAGTTGTTCTTCTCCACGTCGTAGCCGCCGGCAGCAAGAGCCTTCTTGACCGCTGCCAGGGAGACACCGCTCCTCTCCTTGGAGGCGGAAACAGCCGTGACGATCAGCTCGCCGACGCTGGGTCCCACTTTCTTGGGCTTGGCTGCTGCCTTCTTCTTGGGTGCCTTGGCCGGAGCGGGGGCTGGGGCGACTTCTGCCATGTCTAATTTCAATTTGCCCTCTAGTAACACACGTTGGTTTTGCTAACTACGAGTCCTCTTGACGCTGCTCTGTGCTGTTGTGTTGCTCGCCTGTGCAAAGGGTTGGCCTTAAACGCAACATGAGAACCGTGTGGACTCAGCTCCCCAACTCTGCAGCTCCCGGTTACCAAAATGTTCTCCTCTTGTGTTTTCTCCTGGCGAATAAAGGGCTAAAAATCAAAGTTGGAGTGGAGCAGAAGTCCTAAAGCGAATGTGACAAGGAGTAACCTATTTGCCGTTCGAAATAAAGCGGTTTGGGTAGCGGCGGCCTCGTCTGTTTAGTTGCGACTGTGTGAAAACATTGCCGTTGATCTCTCGGATGGAGCTGTGCGCACTGGGTTTCCACTGGCATTTGACTCCTAAAGTGTCTAAAAGTGCAAGCGATTTTGGACACAAACCGTTGCCCAGTGAGCAAAGTTGTTTGGCGAGGGACTAAAATGATTTAGGGTACACAGATGTGGTGCCGGGGTTTTTAAACAGGGTCTCTTTTGGGGTGCGTAAAGCACAGTGTTGAAACTGGGTCTGAGCCCTGGTCCCTATAAAAGTGGTGTCTGTCCGTGTGTGTATGCTACCTTTCTCAGAGGGTGACTCTCATTTGGATTCCCTGCAGAATGACTCCCTCTGGTCTTTTTAGACTAGGCTACTACTACTACTACAGTCTACGTCCCTCGTCTGGCGCAATGTCGTCGTTTGGTTGGTATGGCTATGCAGTAAAGTGACCTGAGGCGCACCGGCTGCGTCTCACCTGGGTTGGTTTAGGAGGAGTCTCTGAGCACACCTATGTCGTAGTTCCCTTTGAGGAGCGATGAGTTAGACTCATTGTACATGGGTTGAGGGTTAGGGTTAGACCGACTTCTGATTTCGATTGCTGCCTGGAGACCGTGCATTGTTGTTGAGGCAGTGACCTGCACGCTAGCTCCCTAGGGTTTCGTCATTTAGATTGTACCACAGCTTGTTCTCATTCAATAACCTCCTTTCTTAGTAGCCTACAAATCAAACCAGATGAAATCGCCTAAAAGCACATTGGTTGCAGAGGGCAGAAAGGTGAAACATAGCCCAACAATCACAACACACTCTTTTTCTTTTTACTTAATTTGATGACCTGACTATATACATCTCTTCATCGTGTAATTGAATGTGCCATGAGAATTACACAAAGCTTAACAATTTGAAGAAGCCTAGCTTAGGCTATAGGTAGGCTCCTACTGAAGATTTAGGCTACACCTTACACTTAACACGGAAAGTGCTTATTGATGAGTGATCAATTGATCAAAACTCCTTCTGTGCTGTTCTTTACTAAACTACGCACACGCACGCACACACAGACACACGCACGCACACGTCGCCTGGTGAAATGTTCTGCCTTTGACCCATCCTATGCTATCCTTCCTCCAAGGGCTGCCAGGAGCAGTGGGCGTGTGCAGGGAACCAATCTGTCCAATTCTGTTCACCTTTTGAGAAAGCTGTCTTTTGATGTGTGTCGTGCTAGCATGGTGACAGATGCTGCTGTAGCATCGTTGGATTAGAGCTACCGCTTGCTTACGCACACACAAAATATTCATTATTATTGTTACTATTATCATTAATAATAATAATAATAAATCTCTGTGTTTCATTACTGTACTTGTACATCTCAGATTCATGAAGCAAGATTGTCCATCCCACTATTTATTTTTTTGGGGGGGGGGGGGTTGACTAACTTAGTTTGTATGGATAGGCTACAAAAAAAAAAGGCAGACGGAGGGGGGGTCCCGGCATGTGCAATTGATTTGGGTCACAGGTGAAACGAGGGCGTCGAGCTCAACGCAGATATTAGAGGGAGCCTTGCCTAAATATTTGCATACCCCTCCATATATAGTGGGTGAATACCAGCGGCTTCTTACATTTGTTCCTGTGAAGCAACGAAGAATCGAGATGCCTGAACCTGCTGCGAAGTCCGCGCCCAAGAAGGGCTCTAAGAAAGCCGTCTCCAAGACCGCTGTCAAAGGTGGCAAGAAGCGCAGAAAGTCGAGGAAGGAGAGCTACGCTATCTACGTGTACAAAGTCCTGAAGCAGGTCCACCCCGACACTGGTATTTCCTCCAAGGCCATGGGGATCATGAATTCCTTTGTGAACGACATCTTCGAGCGCATTGCCGGAGAGTCCTCTCGCCTGGCGCACTACAACAAGCGTAGAACCATCACCTCCAGGGAGATCCAGACCGCCGTGCGCCTGCTGCTCCCCGGTGAGCTGGCCAAGCACGCCGTGTCCGAGGGCACCAAGGCAGTGACCAAGTACACCAGCTCCAAGTAAAGCGGCTGCTTTCCACGGCTCCAAACTACCCAAAGGCTCTTTTAAGAGCCACCCACATTTTCTGTAAAATAATGCAATTCCATGGCGATTTGGCTACTTTTCGTATAAATCGCAAACTCTGCAAATGCTGCAATTGGTCACCGAATGTGCCTTTTGTTGTCCAATCTGCGATGGTAGAATTATTTTTTTATAATGTATATTTGCCTCATCTTTCCAGGGATCAATAGTTATCGAAGTAGCATATAGTCCCATCTATAGCTAGATTGATCTCTAATTTTTACTATTGCACCCTTTTTCAAAACTCCCGCCTCTGGAAGACGGCGAGGCTGGATCTGCTTCTTGAATAAATCGATCTAACCCTACCTTTCAGTAAGTTTAAACAATCGATTTGATGTACTGTGCACTGTCATCCTTGTAATTGCATACTTATTCATCTAGTGTCCTTGTTCATGTATATTTTAAACGTAGTATTCAAGTCAAATTCAGTGTAGCCCGACTAGAAGGAAACGGAAGATCTCAGTACATAGGCTGCATACAGAATATTGCAAGGTAATCTTGATGTGGATGGGCAACAAACTGAGTGAGATTTTTTCCTACAATTAAACAATTTAAACAGTGTTGGCGAACAAGCCATTCATTCCGGTTAACCAGCTGGATTGTAGTTAATCTAGTTATATGCGAGTGTACAACGCAATGCGTATTTCGGAGCTCCTCAGATGCAAGCTCACTATTAATAAATACAACCTTAAAAATTAGAATGAGCGTTGACTATTAATACCCGAGCTTCACTCAACATGGACCCATCGCTTTTAATTGTAGACGTGGGTGGCTCTTAAAAGAGCCGTTGGGTTGGTGGACTACAGAAACGGGGAGACGATGCTTATCCGCCGAAGCCGTACAGGGTGCGTCCCTGGCGCTTCAGAGCGTAGACGACATCCATGGCGGTGACGGTCTTTCTCTTAGCGTGCTCGGTGTAGGTCACGGCATCACGGATGACGTTCTCCAGGAACACCTTCAGCACACCACGGGTTTCTTCGTAGATCAGACCAGAAATACGCTTCACGCCGCCACGGCGAGCCAAACGACGGATTGCAGGCTTGGTGATGCCCTGGATGTTATCACGAAGAACCTTGCGATGGCGTTTAGCGCCTCCCTTTCCGAGTCCTTTGCCTCCTTTTCCGCGGCCAGACATTTTTTGACGGTTTTCTTTTCAATTGTTCTACACGAAACCTTCGAGTTCACTGTTCAATTCTCGAAACGTGGCCCGTCTATTATATCGAAAATGCGGATGTGATTGAACACAGTGAGAGCTCTTTTCTGCTGGGCGGAGCCATGGAGGTATGATGAGACGTTATTGAAAATGGCTGCCTATTCATTTCAATGAAAGTTGCTCACCGGCGCATGAAGCCATTTGACGTAGGCTAGTGGCCAAAGCTCGGTATTGCAAGTCACGTGACGGCATGCGGCACAAGACCTATTCCCCATGATTTGTGGATTATGATACATAGGGCTAGAAAAGGAAAACAAAATGTTTGTATTCATGGCTGAAGATGGTCTGATACGACTGAAGCGGTCCTTTTTTTGTGTGTTGTCACATTAAATCACTTTTTATTTGTATCCTGAGTGCCTCCTCTCTTTTTTGTCAGTGTGCGGGCTTTTTCTTCTATTTTTCCTTGATCAGTGCATTTGGGCCCACGCACCTGACTTAGATTTGAATCAGCCTAATTTTAAGAGCGCCAACTTTTCCTTCAGTTTGAACAGTATGCAAGCCAGCAGGTTCTCTTTTTAACATTAGTTTCAATGTTTCACCTATGGGATGCGCATGCGCGACCCTACGACGGAAGCTTTTATACAGCGTCTGTCGTGATAGGTCAGACTGGCAGTGCATGACAGGAGGCCCCACCCTCCCAGGTTATATACCTGAGACACCGCGCCAAACGTCATTTTCGGTTTCTTCCCTGTGAAGATTTGTGTGAACCTATGTTCGAGTTGGCAACTCTAAAGCCGCCTTTACACTATTACGGAAAAATTACCACGGTACGGTCCTGAAAAGACCGGAAGTCATTCGTTTCCTATGAGAGTCCGCAGACCGCATGCGACAGGACTCCGAGGGATGCGGTGCGGACAAAATTCCGCTCCGGTGGACGTCCGTATGCGTTCAAAAAATTGAACTCATCCGGCAAATCCCAGTCCGGCAGTACGACCGGGAAATAGCGTTGCTATGGTTTTGGTAAATAATGGTGTGTGTAAACAATGATAGATCGCTTTCTTGTCACTTTACTTGAATAATTTAATGTTATAAACTATATAAAAAACAGAATTAACAAGCCCATGTGATCTAGTGGAGCACGTTGTCAACATAACAAATATAACGAATATAACCAGACAATCTAACCAGCATAGAGCCGGCTTCGGCTATGGCTAGTTAGCTAACGTTAGCTATAAGCTTCGTAGATTTGTCAAACTTGATAAATACGACACACACACAACCCAAAGCTGTCAAAATAGTTCAATATTGGTGTAACTAAGATAGCTGGGTAATATGTTTTTTTTTTTCCACAGACACATTTTGCTACAAAGTCTGTAACCTTTTAATATAGTTTGGCAAATTTCTACCGCTTCGATGTCCGCCATGACTGTTGACAGATCACTGACTGCTCGGTGACGTCGACACTTGACGTATCGTCCGGCAGTTCTATTTCGCGGAGCTTCGCCCCATAGGGGGGCTTCGCTCCTAGTGGTTTACCCCGTTGCCTAGGCAACGCAGACTGAATATGAATATTAAAAATTGAACGCATCTGACAGCCAATCAGGTACAGGTGCCTTTCTCTCTAAACTGTATAAAAGAGAGCTAAACCCATCAAACTGCTCCCAAAATATTTCAGCGAGCTGAAATATTGACTGAGTGTGAAGATCTACCTCAAGTATGAAGAAAGCGGTCAGCAACCTGGAAGCGGCGGGACTGGGAGACATTCCAGCCCCACCAAAAGCCCTTCTAAGGGCTCAGTGTTGCTGCCGGAAGCTCAACCCGAAGACAGACCGGCACGATTTGTGCTTCGTCTGCCTCGGGGCCCAGCATGCGAGGGATGGTCTGCTTGTGCCTCCCCCGTGCGCGCCGTGCTACCTCCTGCCGTTGGTAGAGAGGCAGTATCGTGCTGCGTTTTTTGCTGAGGAAGTTCCTCTGACCCCAGTGGACTCACTCTCTATGGCCGCCTCCGGTTCGGAGTCCGGTTCTGAGGGAGAGGACGAGGAGGAGGGGAGAGGCGCTGTCGGCGATCGGTTCGGTTGTCCAGAGCCCCCTCCCAGGTGTCTGAACCCGAGGACTCTGATGGTTCGTTGGACCGCTCTGAGAGTCCCGGGGGAGGGCACAGGGGCTCTGTGACCGGAAGCTTTATGCCGTCCTTCCGCCGGGAGTTTCCCGGTATCCTGGAGAGGGCGGCGGCTTACGTCAGCATCCCCCTACCACCGGAGCCGGTCGAGGAGGAGCTGCCTGGATGGAGCCACTCCTACTTCGGTGACCGGCAGGCGAAGAAGGAGAAGAGGCTGCTCCCCGCGATGCCACGCATGGAGTCCTTCATCGAGGGATCGTGGGAACAGCCTGTCACAGCGAAGGCACCTGTGAAGTCCTTTCTCCACGCCACCCAAGTGGTCGGGCTGGAGAGGGATATTTCTCAGGGAACCCCGTCCCTCGAGCACTTGCTGGCGTCCCACCTGGTCCCGGGGGCGGTCTCATGGGCGTCCAGCAGGAAGGCGTAGCTACCTGGGGCCAAGGACAGGGCGACTTTGGCGTTCGCAGTGAAGATGTGTTACACATGTGTCTTACACTATTGTTTGAAATGATTATTCAGTTGTGCCTGATCATTGTGCTGCAGTCAGGCACACCTGAATAATCATTTCATCCAAAGTGTAGGACAGGAAATAGAGAAGCATGTCTAATTTCAGGAAGTAGCCTACTGGAGTTGTGCATAGGCCCTACTGGTAGCCGCCAAACAGGACGGCCTTCGGCTGCTCCACCTCGTCCAGCATGATCACTAGTTATTCTTTGGTGAACGCTACCACACGCTTCCTCTTCATATCTGCCATGTCGCTCAATGTGTGCAGTTACCCTTGTTTTTTTATAGGCCACATGCGCCAACACCGGTGCCTGATAGATTCAATTAGTCATCGTATCCGCGCGAATTCTAACGTGGGAATGCTACTGCCACAGGGGCAATTTAAATGGCCATTATACCTTTGTTTGTATGATAACTAAATCAGTGGTCATTTTGCTATCATCATTGCCTATCATCATTAAAGTATTTTTTCCTGGCCTTTCAAGACATCCTCGACGGGGCTTATATGTCCCGATCCGATCCGTGCTCTTTCTTGGATATTTTAGGCTATTTGATGTAATGTAATTTGATGTATGAATTGGGATTATCACGAGGTCTCGCTTTGACTCTTAAATACATTAGCAGATGAGCTTTCGGAGGCATAGCTTCCTTTTTGGTAATATTTAGACTGAAATAAAATAATTAAGACAGCACGTATTATATTGGCACGTCATTTCTGTGACTTTACGAATGGCCATCGATGTGTGCGGCATCGATTCATTCTTTTTTCAGCACCGCGCCCAGGGACAGCTCCTCTAACGATGTATCTTGGGATGGACCTAACGATGTATCTTCAGGCGCCCACTAAGGGATAGTCTGGGAAACACTCGTAGGAAAAACTGTCCCTTCGCCAAGGTATAACTTGAGAAGCGTCGTAGCGCGGAGAAGTTCGGCGAATCTGGGAAACGCGGCCCAGATCCCTGGTGGTATAGTGGATAAAGTGCCTGACTCCCATGTGGAAGGGCAGGAGTTCAAACCCTGGTGTTGGAGACTTTTTGTCATGTCAGTGAAATTCAGTGATGCTGCCGTGTATATTTCCCTTCTAACCTTCATTGCATCACATCCTGTTTTTAGCTGATAATCAGATAAGCAGGAAGATGCTGGAAAGTAAGACGTTGTTATAGAAGTGATCTACCCAAAGGCTCTTTTAAGAGCCACCCACATATTCTATAAAATAATGCAATTCCATGGTGGTAGATTTTTGTTTAATGCTCGTATACATTGTGTGCTCGGGATGCGTGCTGTAATTGATCCCCGAATGTGTAATTTGTTGACCATCTCTCTGGGGATCAATGCAGTTGTCTCTAAGCCTGGGGCATTGCGCGCGTTTTCTTATTCTTCTAAGCCCCCCGGTAACGTTAGAATAAACGGATCGCGGGCTTGGTCGACGGCGAGGATATTACACAGGAGGCAAGTCAGCATCTCTGATAGCACGGTCCTCCCCCTCTCTCTCTCTATCGCTCTCTCTCTCCCCTCCCTCTCTCTCTCTCTTCTCCCTCCTCTCTCCCCCCTCCTCTCTATCGCTCTCTCTCTCCCCTCCCTCTCTCTCTATCCTCCCTCTCTCTCTCTCTCTCCCCTTTCTCTCTCTCCCCTCCCTCTCTCTCTCTCTCTTCTCACTCCTCTCTCCCCCCTCCTCTCTCTATCGCTCTCTCTCTCCCCTCACTCTCTCTCTATCCTCCCTCTCTCTCTCTCTCCCCTCTCTCTCTCTCTCCCCTCCCTCTCTCTCTCTCTCTTCTCCCTCCTCTCTCCCCCCTCCTCTCTATCGCTCTCTCTCTCCCCTCCCTCTCTCTCTATCCTCCCTCTCTCTCTCTCTCTCCCCTCTCTCTCTCCCCTCCCTCTCTCTCTCTCTCCCCTCCCTCTCTCTCTCTCTATCCTCCCTCTCTCTTTCTCTCTCTCCCCTCCCTCTCTCTCTCTCTTCTCTCTCCTCTCTCTCCCCCCTCTCTCCCCCCCTCTCTCTCTATCTCTCTCTATATCCTCTCCCTCCCTCTCTCTCTATCCTCTCTCTCCACCCCCCCCCTCTCTCTCTCTCTTTCTCCCTCTCTCAGTGTCTCTATCTTCCTCTCTCTCTCTCTCTTTCTCTCTCCCCCTCCCTGACAGCATGTGAGGAGGATAGCGGCCATTTTGTTTCCTGGCACTGATGAGAGAGTTGAGGCGACTGCAGCAGAGCAGAGAGGAGGAGAGAGATGACATCAGAGCAGAGAGGAGGAGAGAGAGAGAGAGAGAGAGACAGAGAGAGAGAGAGAGAGAGACAGAGAGAGAGAGAGAGAGAGAGAGACAGAGAGAGAGAGACAGAGAGAGACAGAGAGAGAGAGAGAGAGAGAGAGAGAGAGAGAGAGACGGAGAGAGGGAGAGAGAGCGAAAGCAGTGGGGAGTGGGGGGTCATGAAGCCTCCATCTAGGGTTGGGGGGGTCACTCTGGCTGACAGGCAGACCCATGTGGGCCCAGTGTGAGACACAGCAGCTTCCAGCCTCACCTGCCCTCGCTGGGCTGGATGGCGGGTCCTCTGACTGGCTCGCACATGACCAGCTCGCATAAACACCGCTTTAACCAGCTCCACTGAAAATATTTTTATACCGAGGAGTGAGTTTAACCAATCCAACTCAGTTACATCAGCCAGAGTCTGTTTCTGTAGCCAGGGTAGAGGTGACCTGGGCCTAGAGCCTTATTACACCTGGATTAGCAGAACCAGACTGGGTCAGAACCCGCTTTATGGTTCTAGAGTTTGTTCAAATGGGCGACTGTGTGTTCTAACCCCCAAACCACAGCATGTCAGTGAAATTCAGTGATGCTGCCGTGTATATTTCCCTTCTAACCTTCATTGCATCACATCCTGTTTTTAGCTGATAATCAGATAAGCAGGAAGATGCTGGAAAGTAAGACGTCAACACATTTAGAGGTGATCAGCACTAATAAGCAGTCAGACAGTTCTCCGTACGGTTAGGTTATATTTCTCATCTGACCAGAACTCAAGTCTGGACACAGATATGGTTCCAGTCCTGATGGTGATGTTAATGTCCTGGACCACAGGTAGGGCCCAACCCTTTTCTATCTGCTGTATACCGTGTTGGAAACACTACAGGTCTGTGTTGAGCAGAGAGGCCTCTGTTATACTGTAGACTGGATATTTTGTATCAGTACTGTAGATATAGGGCTGTGTAGTTTAGTTCACTTTAGTTTATTGGACAGTTGTTAAATACATGATAGAACAGGTCATGAATCATACAAATGTCAATGATGGCACAAAAGGTCACAGACTTATTTCCGTTGTGGTCCTTGGTCTCGGCACATGGCAATATACATAAACATGATTAGCATTACTGGGGGTTTGCCAGAATCCCAATACAGTATTCAGATGAGCAAAAATTTTGGGGTTTTCTGAATATAAAATTCATCAGAATAAAAAAAAAAAAAGTATTCAGGAAAAAAAAAAGTGCAGTGCGCTCTGCCTGCTGACATGACAAGATGAGGAGAGAGAGATAGAGAGAGAGACAGAGAGAGAGAGAGAGAGAGAGAGAGAGAGAGACAGACAGACAGACAGAGACATAGAGAGACAGAGAGAGAGAGAGAGGGGCGGGGGTTAGCAGTACACTGAGCAGCAAGATAATAGGCAGATAACAGATGTACTGTGGGGTTCTGACTGAACTGAACTTGAACTAGCTCATGTAAAGCGTGTCCCTGTTAGAACGTAGGCTAAGCACTGTGGGGGTCTGACTCTGTTTGGGTGTCATGTGACTCTGCATGTGGCCAGCGGTCAGCTGTAGCTGATTGACTGAGTGCTGATGGTCTTGAGTCCAGGGTGCAGAGCACCTTTCACATGAAAAGACTGAATGAAAAGCTTGTGAACCCTAGATTTCCTCAGACAATTTATTACTATTCAAGTTCAAGTTATTCTTGCACCTGGTCTGTGTATGTGTGACATGAATGTCTGTCTAAACCCCATCTCTCATGTGAAGAAGAGAAACTTGCTGTGATGGTTAGAAGTTATTTGTCCACAACGGTGTGCTGGTGTGTTATTGAGTTATTAAAGGTGTAGTACTTAGTCACATAGAAGTGTAGGCCTGTTGATCAGACTGAATTACAGTACAGTTGTTGACTGCTCAGTAGTGATGATGCAGAGTTTCCACCACGGCAAGATCCTTGCCGCCACACCAAACATTTGATACAAAAAACAATAATACAAATTAGGCTATATATATAAAAGTCTTAAATTAAAAATCTTAAACTTTTTAAATATTTCTGCCTAAATGCGCTTTCAAAACCACTCTCGCGCCCACATTAGGACTATTTATTTTCAATAAGCCTATAGGCCGCGCGCTCTGTGCCGCTCCTTTCTGAGGTGATCGGAAGACTCGGCGCGTGAAGGGATTTTTTCTTCAGTGAGCGGCATGAGGTTACAACGAAAGATAGGTAGGCTATTGGGGCTATTGACGCTCAAATATTACCATAGTGTTAACCAGTGTTTGAATTGGGCCAAACACTGGTGCTGGCACCTAGTCCTACTTCTCAAAATGCCTAGCCTACTGTCTAAAATACATTTATGTTAGTAATCTCTAAAGTCTAAAGTAGCCTAGTCTAAAGACACGGGGGTGGAGGGGGGGGGTGGATCTTGTTTAGCTGGTTGTTTTAAAAGTAGCTCACAAGACAAACAAGTGTGGGCACCCCTGCTCTAGACCAATGTCAACTAAAGTTATCACATGGATTGTTGATTTTTAAAGTGTTCGCCCGTTACAGCCAATCAAAATCGGTGGCGAAGCCACCAAATAGGAAATGAGGTCATATCTCAGCCACGTTTTGAAGTATCAAAAACAAATGTGGCCCCCTGATCAGGGACAGTCCCATGACTCTTGTCACCAAGTCTGTCGACAGCTGGAACATTCTAGCGCCACCGATGCTTGGCCCCGTATTGCTGCTCACAGCTATATTTCATCTTCTTCTTCTGTCATGGGAGTCTATGGCAGCCTATAGAACCGTATGGTAAAAAGTTCAGCAATTTGGCAAGCTGATCAAAGACAGGCCTATGACTCTTGCCACAAAGTCCCATGTCGACACCTCAAAATGTCTAGCACCACCAATGTGTCAAAGGTGGAGGTGCATTTACAGTATGCTGAACTGTGAGTTCAATGCCCCTTCTGACGTCATAGGACACTGACTACCTACATTAAATGCAATTATTGTAAGTCGCTTTGGATAAATGTGTCTGCTAATTGACTGTAATGTAAATGTTCTGTAATGCTTGGTCCATCATCCCTGCTTGCAGGTATAATTTATCAATCAATTTGTTCACTCATTCCTTCGTTCACACATTCACTCATATATTTCTTCACTTATTCACTCATTTATTAATTTAGTCATCAATCTGTTAACCACTTTGGCATTGATGACTGCAAGCTGGAAGTTGCCACACACAATCTGTGATGATGTCATCTTAATGCGACTACCTCTATGTTGGACTCCTGTCTGTATCTCGTAGCTGGTGCTCCTCTGAGACTTGTCAACGGCAGCAACGCCTGCTCTGGCAGAGTGGAGCTGTACCAGCAGGGCCAGTGGGGGACAGTGTGTGACGATGGCTGGGATCTCCCGGAAGCCCAGGTGGTGTGTAGACAGCTGGGCTGTGGCCAGGCGGTGTCTTCTCCCAGAGGTTCCCTCTTCGGTCAGGGCAGTGGTTCCATCTGGCTGGACAACGTCAGGTGCTCAGGCTCAGAGTCCTCCCTGACAGAGTGCAGCCACCGGGGCGTTGGCTCCAACAACTGTGATCATGATGAAGACGCTGGGGTCGTCTGTGAGGGTGAGTGTGAACGGGTGAATGTTAATTAAGAATTTGATCGTCAGAAAAAGGTGTGAGGGATGGTTACGAATATGAAAATTAAGATGAATTAAATCAATCATTCATGGCTTTGATATGTATTTTTTGAATTGTCATTAATTTATTCAGTTGCAACATTCAGACATTATTTCATCCACTAATTACCTCCACCCCCAACAACAGCGCAGGGGGAAAAGTAATGTTTTCGGTGGCGTGTGTTTGTACTGTACGTACTAGGGATGGGACATGATCTTCGAGAAATCGAATAGTCATTAAATAATTAAAAATCGATTTTATAATTTGATAATCGTTTGTTCATCTTGTCTTATAAAATACTAGTTGCCTTGTTTTTCGCGGCGCGAGACTCCGCAAGACGAGAGAGAAAGGCACGGGCGAAAGACAGTTTGAGTACTGTAACCTAGGATAAGTAGTAGGCGTCGTTTGCGCAGCGCGTGAGGTCAGAGACCAAGACTCGACCGGAACAGACATGCAGCGGCTAACGCAGCCAACGAAAAGTTCTGTGTGGAACAGCAAAACTGTCGAATGCGTACCTGAGTGTACCCGCAACATCATACCCTCAGAGAGGGTCTTTTCCGCAGCAGGACTTATCGTCAATAGACTGCGCACCTGTCTCCATCCCGACCATGTCGATATGCTCATATTTCTAAATAAAAATATGAAGAAATAGGATAGGCCCTATTGGCCGGAAAAGTCGCTCAGACGAGCAATGATGAGATGCGATTTTCTAATAAAAATCGATTTTTGCCCAGCGATTTTCGAATAGCAGATTTGCCAGAAAGTCCCATCCCTAGTACGTACGTCCATACAGTACCGTACGTACAACTGTTATCAGGATTACACAAAAACTACCAGACTGATTCTCACAAAACTCGATGGAAGGGTGTAGCATGGGCCAATGATTTTGATGAAACTCGGTGGAGGGGTGTACAAGCTGCCCAAACGTGGCCGGCCATTCACCTCCATTCATTTTTTGGACTTGCGGAGCAGAAAATTCCCCCCTTTCATTGTCAATAGAGGGAAATAAAACGTCCATATCTCGACATGGGAAGGTCACATAGACACAGGGGGTGGAGGGGGGGGAGGGGGGGGTAGATCTTGTTTATCTGCTTGTTTTAAAAGTCGCTCACAAGACAAACAAGTGTGGGCACCCCTGCTCTAGACCAATGTCAACTTAAGTTATCACTTGGATTGTTGATTTTCGAAACGTTCGACCGTTACAGCCAATCAAAATCAGTGGCGAAGCCGGCAAATAGGAAATGACATCATATCTCAGCCAAGTGTTGTTGTATCAAAAACAAATTTGGCCCACTGTTCAGGGACAGTCCCATGATTCTTGTGACAAAGTCCCATGTTGACAACTCAAACTCTAGCGCCACCAATGTGTCAAAGGTGGAGGTGCATTTACAGTATGCTGAACTGTGAGTTCCTTGCCCCCTCTGACGTCATAGGACACTGACTACCTACATTAAATGCAATTAATGTAAGTTGCTTTGGATAAAAGTGTCTGCTAATTGACTGTAATGTAAATGTACTGTAATGCTTGGTCCCTCATCCCTGCTTGCAGGTATAATTTATCAATCAACTTGTTCACTCATTCCTTCATTCACACATTCACTCATATTTCTTCACTTATTCACTCATTTATTAATTTAGTCATCAATCTGTTAAACCACTTTGGCATTGATGATTGCAAGCTGGAAGTTGCCACACACAATCTGTGATGATGTCATCTTAATGCGACTACCTCTATGTTGGGCTCCTGTCTGTATCTCGCAGCTGGTGCTCCTCTGAGACTGGTCAACGGCAGCAACGCCTGCTCTGGCAGAGTGGAGCTGTACCAGCAGGGCCAGTGGGGGACGGTGTGTGACGATGGCTGGGATCTCCGGGATGCCCAGGTGGTGTGTAGACAGCTGAGCTGTGGCCAGGCGGTGCGTTCTCCCAGAGGTGCCCTCTTCGGTCAGGGCAATGGTTCCATCTGGCTGAACGAGGTCAGTTGCTCAGGCTCAGAGTCCTCCCTGACAGAATGCAGACACCGGGTCATTGGCTCCAACGACTGTGGTCATGATGAAGATGCTGCGGTCATCTGTCAGGGTGAGTGTGAACGGGTGAATGTTAAGAATTTGATTGTCAGAAAAAGGTGTGAGGGATGGTTCCGAACATGAAAATTAAGATTCATTCAATCAATCATTCATGGCTTTGATATGTATTTTTAGGTGGGCTAGCTTGTAGAAGCTAGCCCAACTTGTGATATTCCCACTATTTCTTTCTTTATTATAGTTCTCCCCACTTTTTTGAACCTCAATTAGTTCTTCATACTTTGTGCTAGAAACTTCATTCAAACTTTAAAATGTTCATGATGTTTAGCTGTTTCAGGGATCCATTCAGATTTTTTTTTTTTGTAATAGTTTTTTAGTAATTTAAATTTGAAAACAATTTTTTGTCCCATTGAAACTGCTTGAAACTGCTTTTGGAATGTTCAGTAACTTTATGTTTTTAGAGTGGTGGCAGCAGTTGCTTTGAAAATATTCACACATTTTGTAAACTGCTGGCACTCCTACAGTTTTGACAGCTCACACACATAGTATATCAAAATGTTCACACAACTGTGCTGATTCGTACAATGTAAGTATCTAAGCTGTGTGACTTATAGTTTTCACGGTATGACGATTTGTTCGGCAACCGAGCTCCTCATTGAAACGTATGGCACCACACTAACTTTTGAGCTGCTAATTTTGTATTTTTACCCTTTTTCTAACCTGTCGCTATGCCTACAGTTTTAACAGCTCATACACATATTGTATATAGAAATGTTCACACAACTGTGCTGATTCATACAATGTAAGTATCTAAGCTGTGTGACCTACTGTTTTTGAGGTATGACGATTTGTTCGGCAACTGCGCTCCCCATTGAAACATATGGTGCCGCACTAACTTTTGAGCTGCTAATTTTGCATTTTTACTCTTTTTCTAATGTGTCGTTATGCCTACAGTTTTAACAGCATATACACATATTATATATTGAAATGTTCACACAACTGTGCTGATTCGTACAATGTAAGTATCTAAGCTGTGTGACTTATCGTCACTTATACGTTTTCGCTGTATGACGATTTGTTCAGCAACTGCGCTCCCCATTGAAACATATGGCAAGTGAGTCAGCGAATTCTGTGTGTTCTGTGCTTTGGTGCTGTAGAACTGCTGCTGCGCTGTGGTTGCTATGGTGACAGTTCACATATTCTTGAGCAAGCTGTGACTGCTAAAAAGATGTTGGTGGCTTGTCATCGAAAATCTATTCAATATCCTGTTATAGGTGTCATAGTTCTTAAGTTAACTTGCATCAGCACCCTCATTAGTCTACTTGAATTCTAACCCTGTTTGTACTGTAACACTACTTGAATTTTATAATCCTTCTACTTTAGCACCAGTAGTACCAACTGTGGTAGGCTATTTATAGTATAGTTTATAGTAGTTTATTAATATTTCATTATATTTATTATTATTGTTTGTGCTAAATTATATTTGTAGCTATAATAGTAATAGCAATTTAATTTATAGTAGTTATATGTACAGTAGTTATAATAGTACTGTCTCATGATGTTTAGCTGTTTCAGGGATCCATTCAGATTTTTGATATTTTTTATAGTTTTTTAGTAATTTAACTTTTAAAACTATTTTTTGTCCCATTGAAACTGCTTGAAACTGCTTTTGGAATGTTCAGTAACTTTATGTTTTTAGAGTGGTGGCAGCAGTTGCTTTGAAAATATTCACACATTTTGTAAACTGCTGGCACTCCTACAGTTTTGACAGCTCACACACATAGTATATATCAAAATGTTCACACAACTGTGCTGATTCGTACAATGTAAGTATCTAAGCTGTGTGACTTATAGTTTTCACGGTATGACGATTTGTTCGGCAACCGAGCTCCTCATTGAAACGTATGGCACCACAGTCTAACTTTGAGAGTTTAACATGTTTTTTTAATGATTTTTCACAGTGCCCACCCACATCCATTGTATGACCAAAACGGTGGTAGAGCAATTATCAGACTTTCTCAAAAGTGCTAGTTTTGTCAACGTTTTGATCTGAACCATTGTATATGATCATAAGTATCCTTAAAACAGGGCTAAACATGCATTTTCCCTTTACTACTCCTTTAATGCGACTACCTCTATTTTGGACTCCTGTCTGTATCTCGTAGCTGGTGCTCCTCTGAGACTTGTCAACGGCAACAACGCCTGCTCTGGCAGAGTGGAGCTGTACCAGCAGGGCCAGTGGGGGACGGTGTGTGACGATGACTGGGATCTCCCGGATGCCCAGGTGGTGTGTAGACAGCTGGGCTGTGGCCAGGCGGTGTCTGCTACCAGCGGTGCCCTCTTCGGTCAGGGCAATGGTTCCATCTGGCTGGACAACGTCAGGTGCTCAGGCTCAGAGTCCTCCCTGACAGAGTGCAGCCACCAGGGCATCGGCTCCAACGACTGTGGTCATGCTCAAGACGCTGGGGTCGTCTGTGAGGGTGAGTGTGAACGGGTGAATGTTAATTATAAACTACCAGTGAAGATAGTGTGTGTGTAGCTGTCCTGTCTGGCAGTAACCAACTGGCTGACCTCTTCTGTCAGAAAGATGATGCAATCTCCAGACTTCTTTAACTTGTTTATTATCCAAAACATATCATCCATAAATATGTGAGTGTGTGGTTTCCTATGAATAGGTAATAAACAATACAAATGCATTCAAACAACATAATTACATAAATACATTAAACAAAATGGCTGCAACACACCAGCTCCTAATTGTTCATTGGCTAGAGACATCAACAATTCCAATCCAAACAAAGCCATTATGTAGCAACACTATTACACACTGCAGTAGCAATATAAATGACCTGTTTTTTTTCTTCCATTATCCACAATAACATGCAATAAAGACAATATAAAGTCCATTCAAAGTCCAATAAGAAAGTCATAATCCATAATTCACACAGGGCTGTAGTATACTCCATTATGAATGTCATTATAATCAAGGTGCTGGAAAGGAGGGTCCGGCCGATAGTTGAACCTCAGATCGAAGAGGAACAATGCGGATTTCGTCCTGGTCGTGGAACCACCGACCAGCTCTTCACTCTCGCGAGGATCTTGGAGGGGGCTTGGGAGTTTGCCCAACCTGTCTACATGTGTTTTGTGGACTTGGAGAAGGCTTACGACCGGGTCCCTCGAGAGGATTTGTGGAGGGTTATGCGGGAGTATAGGGTGAGGGGGTCCCTACTTAGGGCCATCCAATCCCTGTACACCCAGAGCGAGAGCTGTGTCCGTGTCCTCGGCAGTAAGTCGTCTTCCTTTCCGGTGGGGGTTGGCCTCCGCCAGGGCTGCGCTTTGTCACCAATCCTGTTTGTGATTTTCATGGACAGGATATCGAGGCGTAGCCGTGGGGAGGTGGGTTTGCAGTTCGGTGAGCTGGGGATCGCGTCGCTGCTATTTGCAGATGATGTGGTCCTGATGGCATCAGCTGCCTGCGACCTCCAGCACTCTCTGGATAGGTTCGCAGCTGAGTGTGAAGCGGCTGGGATGAGAATCAGCACTTCTAAATCTGAGGCCATGGTTCTCCGCAGGAAACCGGTGGCCTGTCCGCTCCGAGTAGGAAATGAGTCCTTACCCCAAGTGTAGGAGTTCAAGTATCTGGGGGTCTTGTTCACGAGTGAGGGAACCATGGAGAGGGAGTTTGGCCGGAGAATCGGAGCAGCTGGTGCGGTTCTGCATTCGCTTTACCGCACTGTTGTGACGAAAAGAGAGCTGAGCCAAAAGGCAAAGCTCTCGATCTACCGGTCTATTTTCGTCCCCACCCTCACCTATGGTCATGAAGGATGGGTCATGACCGAAAGAACGAGATCACGGATACATGCGGCCGAAAAGAGTTTTCTCCGGAGGGTGGCTGGGGTCTCCCTGAGAGATCGGGTGAGAAGTTCAGTCATCCGGGAGCGACTCGGAGTAGAGCTGCTGCTCCTTTGCGTCGAAAGGAGACAGTTGAGGTGGTTCGGGCATCTAGTGAGGATGCCTCCTGGGCGCCTCCCTAGGGAGGTGTTCCAGGCGTGTCTGGCTGGGAGGAGGCCGCGGGTTAGACCCAGGACTAGGTGGCGGGACTACATCTCCGCACTGGCCTGTGAGCGGCTAAAGATTCCCCAGGCAGAGCTGGTTGATGCTGCTAGGGAAAGGGATGTCTGGGGCCCCCTGCTGGAACTGCTGCCTCCGCGACCCGACCCCGGATAAGTGGATGAAGATGGATGGATGGATGGATTATAATCCATGAGAAAAATCATTTGTAATCCATCAAAAATGTCCTTTATAATCCATCATGAACATTGATCTTCTGGGGTCAGAAGTTCAAGCACTAAACCCACCACTGGGACTCAGTCTTTACCACTGGTCCAAACAACAAAGTTACTGTGCCGCTTGTAGAAGACACAGTTTGGTGATAGGCCTGACCAAAACATTAGTCTTGGTCTTGACGCTCGCAGAACGTACAAATCCACGCTTGTCCGCAAACGTATCCTGAATTCGTCCCAGCAGCCAAGAACTGCGTGGAGCAAAGTGAATGGACCAGCAAAGGACTGTTGTCTGGCATGAGCGAGCGGAATGCGACAACGGGACTGAGAAGTGCTACATTTCAACCAGACATTCCAGTGAAACCAGGTAGTCAAAATAACTTACCTGATATAAAATTGACATTTTTGATGATGTCCTCAGTCCAGTCCGTACCATGGATGTATTGGTCCGTATGCTTAATAATGGCGATTTTGTCTGTCTTCCTCTGCTACTGTTTCAAGAATGCGCGCGCATACTTGTGCTGAGTAGGCTGTAAAAGGGTCTATAATTAACAAATATGACCCACGCTCGTTACATAACTTCTATAACATCCAGTGACAAAATATGTCATGGTACCTTGGTATGTCCACACCAAGGATTGAACTCACAATCTTCGCGGTGATAGGCAGCGCACTATCAACTCAGCCACCATCCACTCAGCCACCGCTGACCTGGGAAATTTGTGGAGTCTTTTTGTTTTGATGTTCTGGGACCACTGCCTCTTGTGGTAGCAACATAGAACTGCAGGTCAACAACGACAACAGGGAAGGAGCGACAAATAGGATTCCCTCTTCTTGGTGTGTCGGCTTACAGGCAACACACAAAAACACTACTGCTGGTTTGATTATAAAAGCATAGGAGGTGTGTGTGTGTGTGTGTGTGTGTGTGTGTGTGTGTGTGTGTGTGTGTGTGTGTGTGTGTGTGTGTGTGTGTGTGTGTGAATCCAGACTAACACTACTAGGTTTCTGATATGAAGAGGTTAGGGTGTGTTTCTGGAGAGGGCCTGACTGTCTCCTGTCTTTCTCCAGAGCCTGATGATGTGAGGTTGGTGGGAGGAGGCAGCCACTGTGCTGGTAGAGTGGAGATGAAGCACCAGGGAAAGTGGAGAGGTCTGGGCAGTGGATATGACTGGAACATGGATGTCTGGGCCATGCGTGATGCAGCTGTAGTGTGTAGACAGCTGGGCTGTGGCTCTGCTGTTTCAACAAGAGGGGCTCCTGGTGAAGTCCGTCCTGTATGGGAGTTTATATCTCGCTGTGCTGGGTCTGAGTCTGCACTGAGGAAGTGTGTAGGAGTGTCTGGAGAGAGTAATACTGCTGTTCTCCTGGAGGTGGTCTGCTCAGGTTGTTGTGGGGCGTGCGCGGAGCGCGTCACGGTCTGCCTCTCCGACGCCGTCTGACCAGCCCACCACCTCTGCGCGCTCAATGAGAGCGTTGGCTAGGCGACGACGCAGCCGGTCTCCATCAGGCAATCAGCGCACCTGTCGCTGATTGCCTCCGCTGCTACAAGAACCAGCGGGACCGGCAGTTCATCGCCAGATCGTAGCCTTATGTACACGGTACAAATCTCGCTCCCTGTGATTACTAGTCAACTTGCCTTTTCTTTCCCGGACCCTGCCTTACCCCGTTTTGTGTTTTTTCCTTCCAAGATTCCCACGGACCCTCCCTCGCGTCTCTCCGGCCCCAGTTCCTCTCGGCCTCCCACGGATCCCTTCCCCGTCTCCCCGGACCCACAGAACCCCTCGAACCACCCCCGAACCCCTGGACACCCTCGGACGGATCTCCCGGTACCACGCTCGCCTCCTCCCTTGGACATCCCTTGGACTCTCGGACTGTACTGTAGCCAGGCGCACGCACATACATACAACACCCTGCCCGCCTATATCTCCCCGCACCCACGGTAGACCACACACATAGTCTTCACTACGCACTACACATAGGTATTCACACATCCCATACTCCGAGACCATTCAGCGCACCACACTTTCTCCCGCATATCCCCTTCCCAACATCCTGGAAATAAACAAACCCACGGGCTAACGGATCAACCGCTCTGTGCCGCTTCTTTGGTCCCCCCGGGTCGTACCGCACAACATTACGATCTGGCCATGACGGACCCCAGCAGCACAGGGGCGGCTGACGCCCCGGCTCCACCGGTACCCAACGTCTCGGCCCTCACCGTTCTCTCTGGGGCTGTCCAGCGGCACGAGGGACGGCTAGCCAGCCTGGAGACCCAGCTCACCGACGCCTTTGCACTGATTGTGGCTCGTCTAGATCAGCTGGACAGCACCGCTCGGGCGCGGTCCCAACCTCCGCCCCCCGCTGCTCAACCCATGGCAGCGTCTCCCCCGTACCAGGCTCCTGCGCCCGTCGCTCCGGAGAGAGAGCCGAACCTAGCCACCCCTAGGCCCTACGAGGGCGACTTCGATCTCTGCCGTGGGTTCCTCAGTCAATGCGAATTAGCATTTCGCTACCAACCTAGCCGGTACGCCTCTGACGGGGCTAGGGTGGCATACATCATGTCACTCCTCACAGGTAGGGCCCTTAGATGGGCTACAGCCGCGCTAGATCAGAACGGGTTACTCACCTCAGATTATGCGGTTTTCCGTAGGGAGTTCACTCTGGTGTTTGACCACCCCGTAGACGGATGTGACGCCGCTACACGCCTCCATGTAATCCAGCAGGGCTCTCGTTCTGTCGCGGAGTATACCGTTGAATTCCGCATCCTTGCGGCCGACAGTGGGTGGGGAGACAAGGCCCTCCTCAGTGCCTACCGACGGGGCCTTAGCGAGGCTGTCAAGGACGGTCTTATGAGGGACAGACCCGAGACCTACAACCAGCTGGTGGACCTGGCTCTCATGATGGACCAACGTCTCCGTGAGAGACGCGCCGAGCGCTGTCACCGTCTTCCTCCAGCGGCCCCTAGATCCTCTCCCCCGGCTCCCCGATTCCACCCCGAACCACGGTTCACGACACCCAACGAGCGTGCACCGGCTCTCCGTCCAGCCGAGTCCGAGGAGGAACCGATGCAGGTAGCCCGGTCACGGCTCTCGGAAGCGGTGCGCGAACAGCGCATGCGCGGAGGGCTTTGTTTATACTGTGGGGAGCCCGGTCACTTCATCCGTGCCTGTCCTACCCGCCCAAAAGACAGGGCTTACTAGCTGAGGGGTTACTAGTAAGCCACCTGACGCTGCCCCAGAACAAGAGCTCACCTAGTATGTTATTCCCTGCCTCGATCTCCTGGGACAGCCAGTCATTGACCGTTAGCGCTTTTCTGGACTCTGGGGCAGACGACAGTTTCATTGACAGCACGCTTGTCCGGCAGGCTGGTATCCCCCTTGTTCTCCTGGAAACCCCTCTGGTTGCCTACGCCCTGGATGGGCACACTCTAGGGAAAGTTACACACAGCACTAAGTCCCTTTCCTTCTCCATCTCCGGCAACCATGTAGAAACCATGCGTTTTTTTGTTATCTGTTCGCCCACGGCCCCGCTCGTGTTAGGGAGACCCTGGCTCCAGAGACACGATCCCCACGTCTCATGGTCCACAGGGCAGATCCTCGGATGGAGCGTCGCATGCCACGCCAACTGTCTCCGTTCTGCCCCTGGCTCCCCTAGGACGCTCAAGCCTGACCCCTTACCTCCGGATCTGTCTGGCGTTCCTACTATTTACCACGACCTAGCCCCCGTGTTCAGCAAGGAACGCGCTCTCTCTCTACCTCCCCATAGACCCTACGACTGCGCGGTCGACCTCATCCCGGATGCGCCGCGTCCCTCTAGCCGGTTGTATAACCTCTCCCTCCCCGAGAAAAAGGCGATGCGGGAGTATATATCCGAGTCCCTTGCCTCTGGTATCATCCGTCCCTCTTCATCCCCGGTGGCAGCGGGTTTTTTTTTTGTTGGCAAGAAGGACGGCTCGCTCAGGCCCTGCATCGATTACCGTCAGCTCAACGACATCACCATCAAGAACAAATATCCCCTCCCTCTCCTTAGTTCCTCGTTTGAGCCTCTCACCACCTCTGTCATTTTCACGAAATTAGACCTGCGCAACGCTTACCATCTCGTCCGTGTCAGGGAGGGCGACGAGTGGAAGACGGCGTTTAACACACACCTTGGGCACTTTGAATACCTGGTAATGCCGTTCGGGCTCACAAATGCCCCTGCCGTTTTCCAAGCCCTCGTGAATGACGTTTTGCGGGACATGTTAAATATTTTTGTTGTTGTTTACCTGGACGACATTCTTATTTTTTCCCGTTCCCAGCAGGAGCACGAGCAGCATGTCCGCCTGGTCCTCCAGCGGCTCTTGGAGAACCGCCTGTATGTTAAAGCGGAGAAATGCACGTTTCACGCGGCCTCAGTGGAGTTCCTGGGATACATAGTGGAGGGGGGGCACGTCCGGACCGACCCCCGAAAAGTGAAGGCGGTGGTGGAGTGGGCCCAACCCACCAACCGGACTGAATTGCGTCAGTTCCTGGGGTTTGCAGGGTTCTATCGCCGTTTCATCCGTGGCTTCAGTAAGGTGGCAGCCCCTCTCCACGAGCTCACATCCACTCTTCGAGTTTTTTCCTGGACCCCGGAGGCGGACGCTGCGTTTGAGACCCTGAAGGGGTTGTTCACGGAGGCTCCGGTGCTCGGCCATCCAGACCCAGCCCGGCCGTTCGTCGTGGAGGTGGACGCGTCAGACACGGGCGTCGGAGCCGTCCTCTCCCAGCGGTCTGAAGAGAGCAAACCGCTCCACCCCTGCGCGTTTTTCTCCCGGCGTCTCACCCCCGCAGAACGCAACTACGACGTGGGGAACAGGGAGCTGCTGGCAGTCCACGAGGCCCTGGTTGAGTGGCGGCACTGGCTCGAGGGGGCTGAGCTGCCGTTCTTGGTGTGGACAGACCATCGCAACCTCACCTACATCAAGACCGCCAAGCGGCTAAACGACCGGCAGGCACGCTGGGCCCAATTTTTCAGCCGTTTTGATTTTACCCTCTCCTACCGCCCAGGCTCCCGAAACACCAAGGCGGACGCCCTCTCCCGGCAGTTCGCGGAGGAGGCAGCCGACCACGACACCCCTGACCCCATCCTGCCCCCAGCCCGAGTGGTGGGTGTCGTCACCTGGGCCATCGACTCTGTGGTCAGGGCGGCTCTTCGCGCCCAGCCAGGCCCAGGCAACGGACCCCTCAACCGCCTCTATGTCCCGACCCTGGTGCGTTCTCGGGTCCTCGAGTGGGGCCATTCCAGCCGTTTTGCCTGCCACCCCGGCGCCCACCGCACGCTGACCTTCCTCCAGCGGCGCTATTGGTGGCCCTCCATAGCGGCTGACACCAGGGAGTTCGTTGCAGCCTGCATCACCTGTGCCCGGAACAAGGCGTCCCATCGACCTCCGGCGGGCCTCCTACGTCCCCTACCGGTTCCCAGTCGGCCTTGGTCCCACATCGGGCTCGACTTTGTCACAGGTTTCCCCAGGTCCCAGGGCAACACCGTGATCCTCACCATCGTCGACCGGTTTTCCAAGACCGCTCACTTTGTGGCTCTGCCCAAACTCCCCTCCTCTGCGGAGACCGCCGACCTCCTCGTCTCCCACATCGTCCGGCTCCACGGCATACCCCAGGACATCGTCTCTGACCGTGGTCCCCAGTTCACCTCTCGGGTGTGGCAGGCCTTCTGCAAGGGGATTGGGGCCACGGTTAGCCTCTCCTCCGGGTACCACCCCCAGACCAACGGGCAGGCGGAGCGGACCAACCAAAGCCTGGAGGCGATGCTGCGCTGTGCCACCTCCCGCAGCCCCGCCTCCTGGAGCAAGTACCTGGCCTGGGTGGAGTACGCCTACAACTCCATGACCAGCTCAGCACTGGGTATGTCGCCTTTTGAGTGTTCCCTGGGTTACCAACCACCTATGTTCCCCCAGCAGGAGTCCGAGGTGGCGGTTCCGTCCACTCGGGCCCATCTCCGGCGGTGTCGGCGCATATGGAAGGTCGCCCGTGCTGCGCTGCTGAGAGCCACGGAGCGGTCCCGGCGTTGCGCCAATCGACGGCGGGTTCCGGCTCCCCTGTACCGCCCCGGCCAGCGCGTCTGGCTTCTGGCCAGGGATCTCCCTCTCCAGGTCCCCTCCCGGAAGCTCGCTCCCCGCTACGTGGGGCCCTATACCATCGACCGGGTCATCAACCCCACCGCGGTACGTCTCTCCCTCCCTCCATCCCTGAAGGTGCACCCGGTGTTCCATGTGTCACTGCTTAAACCGGTGTCTGTCAGTGCCCTGTCGCCCCCTGTCTCAGCTCCCCCTCCTCCCCGTGTCCTCGAGGACGGCGACCGGGTGTGGCCCGTCAAGCGGCTGCTCGCCGTCCGGCGTCGGGGCCGGGGGTTCCAGTACTTGGTGGACTGGGTGGGTTTCGGCCCCGAAGACCGGAGCTGGGTGCCCCCTTCCTATCTGGCTGACCCTGCCCTGTTGGCCGACTTCTATCGGGCCCACCCTGACGCCCTTGGGCGCTCGCCGGGAGTCTCGCGTCGGGAGGGGGGTACTGTTGTGGGGCGTGCGCGGAGCGCGTCACGGTCTGCCTCTCCGACGCCGTCTGACCAGCCCACCACCTCTGCGCGCTCAATGAGAGCGTTGGCTAGGCGACGACGCAGCCGGTCTCCATCAGGCAATCAGCGCACCTGTCGCTGATTGCCTCCGCTGCTACAAGAACCAGCGGGACCGGCAGTTCATCGCCAGATCGTAGCCTTATGTACACGGTACAAATCTCGCTCCCTGTGATTACTAGTCAACTTGCCTTTTCTTTCCCGGACCCTGCCTTACCCCGTTTTGTGTTTTTTCCTTCCAAGATTCCCACGGACCCTCCCTCGCGTCTCTCCGGCCCCAGTTCCTCTCGGCCTCCCACGGATCCCTTCCCCGTCTCCCCGGACCCACAGAACCCCTCGAACCACCCCCGAACCCCTGGACACCCTCGGACGGATCTCCCGGTACCACGCTCGCCTCCTCCCTTGGACATCCCTTGGACTCTCGGACTGTACTGTAGCCAGGCGCACGCACATACATACAACACCCTGCCCGCCTATATCTCCCCGCACCCACGGTAGACCACACACATAGTCTTCACTACGCACTACACATAGGTATTCACACATCCCATACTCCGAGACCATTCAGCGCACCACACTTTCTCCCGCATATCCCCTTCCCAACATCCTGGAAATAAACAAACCCACGGGCTAACGGATCAACCGCTCTGTGCCGCTTCTTTGGTCCCCCCGGGTCGTACCGCACAACACAGGTAAAACACACATCATGTCATTATATTCAGCTGATGGTCTTGACAGTCACATTTCTAGTCTGCACCTGGATAAACCTATTAATGATGCCTTATAACCATATACTAGAACATAGAATGATTAGTATAGTAGAATATAGAACTGTATGGAGCAGAATAGTATAATTCTACTGAAGAACAGTTTTGTGTTACTGAAGGCTATATTTCTATCTCTCTCTGGGTGGTGGTCTGCTCAGGTAATAAACACATCATGTCATTATATTAACTATTCAGTTACACTGTTACAGTATTATTGCACTAAAGATTTCTGGCTCATCGGATACAAGCTAATGTTATCTGTTATTGTATAAAATAGCAACATTTTGACAGAGCTGAGTGTATTCTTTGAGATTGTTGGATATCTTCACAGTTCTTATTTTTTGTTTGGAATAATTATTATGTTCATATTGACCATCTGTCTCTGTTCCTTCAGAGTCTGCAAGGCTTGTGAATGGAGCTGGTCTGTGCTCTGGCAGAGTGGAGGTGAGGTCTGATCAGTCGTGGGCCTCAGTGTGTGAAGCTGACTTTGACTGGCAGGATGCAGAGGTGGTCTGTCGGGAGCTTGGCTGTGGGGCTCCTTCAGCCCTCCAGGGGGCGCTCTATGGAGAAGGTGAGGGTGACACCTCAGGCTCCGCTAGAAACACCTGCTCATCTGGCAATGCTGTTGGACTCACCTGCTCAGGTACTGTAAGAATCAGTTTGTCTCTCAACCTCTGTTTCTCATGTGGAGTGACATCATGAGAGTATGGCTGTGTTTTGTTAGGATACATAGAGTCAGAGGGCCTCACTGTCTCCTGTCTTTCTCCAGAGCCTGATGATGTGAGGTTGGTGGGAGGAGGCAGCCGCTGTGCTGGTAGAGTGGAGGTGAACCACCAGGGAGAGTGGAGACGTCTGGCCTCAGGGTGGTCTAGCTGGAGCATGGATGATGCAGCTGTAGTGTGTAGAGAGCTGGGCTGTGGCTCTGCTCTCTCAACAAGAAGGGCTTCTGCTGGTGAAGTCCGTCCTGTATGGTGGTTTATGTCTAGCTGTGCTGGGTCTGAGTCTGCACTGAGGGAGTGTGGAGTGCATGGACAGCGTAATACTACTGCTGTCCTGGAGGTGGTCTGCTCAGGTAAAACACACACATGTCGTTATATTCAGCTGATGGTCTTGACAGTCACATTTCCTAGTCTGCACCTGTCACAGTATCTGTGAGTGCTCTACAATAGAATACTCAGTTACACTGTTACACTATTAAAAGCTTCTGTATATCAGGTATCTCTGGTACTAAAGACGTCTGTCTCATTGGATACAAGCTGATTTATTTGTTGAAGGGATTCACGTTTTATAAAATGGCTAGATTGTGATTGTATTATTTGCCATTATTGGACAGCTACTGTACACACTTGTAATTTTGCAGATAGAGCTTATATGAACAGCTTGTTGCATGGTGGTTTAAATCTAAATGTGCTGGTCTGAGGGAGTGTACACCAGGGTTTAAAGAGACTAATACTAACGGTGTCCTGGCAGTGATCTGCTCAGATATGTATAATAAATATCACGTGATGCTACTGTATACTGCTGTCTCAGTCACTAAAGTAGCCCATGCTGCCCTGTGAGGGAGGGAGGAGAACACAGCAGATCTCATCATCACACCTGAATCAGAGAGGTTGGTTTCTCTCCCCTCTTCTCTGTCTTTGCAGATCTCCTATTCCAGCCTATTATCTCCCTGTCTATCTCCATGCGAGGGGTCTCCGAGGGCCAGCAGCAGGGGCTGCAGGTGTTCAAGGACCACAGCTTCCACATCAGCTGCTCCATCCAGCCACAGTACCCAGGAGGCTCCTTCCACCTCACCTTCACCGGCTCCAACACAACCCTGAGACACACCCACCCAGCTGTCAATCACTCTGCCAACTTCCTCTTTCCTGCTGCAGACCACGCCCACCAAGGAAACTACAGCTGTGTTTATGAGGTCTACGTTTTCTCTGAGAACTTCACCTCTGAGAGTGAGCTCCTCTCTGTCACTGTTGCAGGTAACTGAGGACGGACTTTTAAAACACAATCTGTACCTTTTTCACTTAATCAAGTGGTTGGGTTGCCATGACACATTTTTCTATCCCACTTCGGGTTGACTGACTTCTCAGTTGACAGCTTAATCTGATCTGATGATTCTCAGTTTCCTCATCTGCTGTGTTTCTGTTCCAGACTCTCCTCTGACAGATTTCATTATCAGAGTGGTGATGCTGGTGGTGGTGCTGATCTTGGTGATATCCACCACTGCCCTCTATCTGTTCTTTAAGGTACAAGTTATTACCCAGTCAGTCAGGGGAATGATAGCCATGGCACAGAGGTCAAGTCTTGGCTTAACTACCACGTGTGTCCATCTGCTTGCTGGTAGACTAACTCTAGTTTTGTTTGTGGTCTGTGATCTGCTCATGTAGGCCTGTGATAATGAACTTGCTGCTCATTTCTCCAAGTCTCTCCCCCTGTTCCTGACTGTTGGTGTTGTGTCTCTCCAGACCACCAGGGGGCGGAGGCCAGCAGAGAGGGAGAGCATGGAGATGGAGGTCCTGCATTCCAGTGCTGAGGCGGGGCCAGGAGAGGAAGGAGCAGCCCAGAGGATGGAGCAGGAAGAAACTGCTGTTTAGAGGCTGATCTGAGGTCAGTCATGGGTGACATATTCTCTTATACAGCTACAGAGCTGCTAATTATGGGCCATGTTAACTTTGATTGGGAAAAACCTCTGACAGCTCTAAGGATATGTGTATTAATCTACATTTCGATTAATAACTAAACCAACACGTCCTAATGCAAAAATGAACTCAAAGTCTTCTCTGATCGACATCATACTTCCCAGCATGCCTCAGAGGAACAGTCCAGCAGCGTCCAGTGGAGGCTGGATCAGCTGGATCTGGTCCTGGATCACCTGGATCTGGTCCTGGATCAGCTGGATCTGGTCCTGGATCAGCTGGATCTGGTCCTGGATCACCTGGATCTGGTCCTGGATTAGCTGGATCGTGTCCTGGATCAGCTGATCTGGGCCTTGGGACAAATTCCACCCAGCGTCCAAGATACTTAGTGGTCCATCTTTATAAATAGCTTTTTATATTCAAGCATTTGTAAATCCAAGCTTTTTTATATTTCAACTATTACCACAGTCAGTTTTGTAGTTGTTTTGACAATGTTAGTGTTATATTGAGTAAATAACGAGACATGTATATTTAGTTTGCTGAGGATTTTCTGCGAGGGCTCAGAACCCAACAAGTTGACAGTTTTACATTATAGAGATCATTTCTACTATTGTTCCTATGTTTTGACACATTTATACATATTTGACTTTTATCATTTTATTCTTACTATTACATTGTGGTTTTTGTGAATATCATATTTTATAGTCATTTGTTTAGAAAGGAGATGCACTTCTCTGGTGAGTAGTAGTACACTGACCTACATGTACGTTAAATACAATTATTGTAAGTTGCACTGGATAAAAGTATCTGCTACTATAAATGAATGTAGTGTAAATGTAATGTAATTATAGAAATACTTGCCTTCTGCTGATGTAGTACCAATAAAGTGAGTCAGTCTGGCCTGTGTACTGTAATTATTTACAGTCTTCAGTTTAGTTATCAACAGTGATGCCACTGAAGACACCAGCAACAACAAGAGCAACAACAACAACAACCCATAGAAATAGAGATGGATGGTACTGTAGGAGGGGCTGGCTCAGGGAAATAGAGATGGATGGTACTGTAGGAGGGGCTGGCTCAGGGAAATAGAGATGGATGGTACTGTAGGAGGGGCTGGCTCAGGGAAATAGAGATGGATGGTACTGTAGGAGGGGCTGGCTCAGGGAAATAGAGATGGATGGTACTGTAGGAGGGGCTGGCTCAGGGAAATAGAGATGGATGGTACTGTAGGAGGGGCTGGCTCAGGGAAATAGAGATGGATGGTACTGTAGGAGGGGCTGGCTCAGGGAAATAGAGATGGATGGTACTGTAGGAGGGGCTGGCTCAGGGAAATAGAGATGGATGGTACTGTAGGAGGGGCTGGCTCAGGGAAATAGATGCGCTGTGGGAGGAGCCGGATGAAGAAAGTAAAAACAGCGCTCGGAGTAGAAGCCCTTTTACAGCACTGAGTTGAAGATGTGTGTGGCCCAGTCCCAATGTGACAGGCCCAGTCCCAATGTCCACCCTTATGGACTCACAGACTTTGAGGCGCGTTCCCGCTAGTAGGGAAGTGTGTGAGGACTTAGGACTGTCCCACTGTCACATCCTCAAGTACATGAGGACTTAGGACTGTCCCCCTGTCACATCCTCAAGTACATGAGGACTTAGGACTGTCCCACTGTCACATCCTCAAGTACATGAGGGCTCTCTGGCAGACATTTTGAGCCCTTCATGCCCTCTTACCATAAGTCTGCGTTTCTGCAGACTTTGCCTGAGGGAATTACCCACAGTTCATATGGTTGTGATGTCAAACACGGGGTCACCTGAAGAACGGCCCATAAACAAGCACACAGATCAACCAACCCTCGTTCAAAATATCTTTGACATGAATCATTCATCTCGATGCACTGTTCTTTGAATTGAGATGAGATTTCTAACATGGATATGAAAGAGTTGTGAGGTATTTGTGCAGAAATGCGTCTTGTCATTCTTGAATTGGCTAAATACTTTTGGATTCATCACAAACAAGAATTACAGGCAGTCATGTAGCTTATGATCACAAAATCAAATGATTTCAACAAGTTGAACAGAAATGTTTTGAGGGTAAACACAGAGAGTTGGGATCATGTAAAGGGGATTTGACTCAGCCTAAAATTAATGAACATGCAGGCCTACAAGAAAACATAACGTAAAATCAAAACATCAAATAAAAAGTCCCAAACCCACAATAGTAAGAAATATGTTTTTGTGGTCAATGTAACGTGATGTCACATTGTCCTATTCCTTTATATAGGCCTACCATATACCATCAAGCCCTCGCAGCCTCTCGCACTCAAACACCTAAATAGTCAATCAGTCTGTGAGGGTTCAGGGCTTGAGGGTTTAGGGGGGACATTGGGATTGGGCCTGTGTGTGTGTGTGTATGAATGTGTGTGTGTGTGCGTGTATGTGTGTGTTCTACCTGCTATAACAGAGGTGTGTAGATTGGTCAGCATGTGTGTGTGTTTACGTGTATGTGTGTGTTTCTGTGTGTAAAATGTGTATTAAAACATGAAATATGTTTTTCTCTAACTAGGAGATGATCAGGGCATTTGTAATGCCTACCCCTGTGCGAGGTATTGAAGTATTTCTGAGAGTCAGTGTGACACTCACAATTGTGTGGTCACAATTTAGGGTTTAATGTGTTTGATTAGTTGTTCTTGAAGAGCCATATTTATTTGGGGTTGTTTCTAATGAATGCTGTAGTTTGTACCCTGCGCCACCAGAGGGCGCTATGGTTCCCTATTAGAGTGAGGCGCGAGGCTGTTTCCTCAGACGACTGACAGCCTGTGAAAACGAATATCTAACGGCTCCCGTTTTATTCTTGCTTCTATATAAAACAGGTATGTAAAGTCACCAAGCATGTTAGAACTAAGTAGGAACCATGAATGTATGTATTTAGCTTGTGAACTACAGAGTTCTGGGTCATTAAGTCCAGCATAATCATTAGTTTGATTTTAAAAGATCGCTAGCTTCTTTAGCTTCGTAGCTAACTAGCCAGATAGCCTAGCTGCTTCCCTCACGTGACGGCAGCTACTGGCCATTGTTCTGTATCCCAGTTGAGGGAATGGTTACTCACACCATTATTAAGTATTTCTTTTGTTTCATTTTGGCACCTGGACTCATTGGGTTTATTTTCTGGCTACAGTAAGAAGGTATGAATGTGTATCAGGTTAAAGTTAGACAGTAAGAAGGTATGAATGTGTATAAGGTTAAAGTTAGACAGTAAGAAGGTATGAATGTGTAAAAGGTTAAAGTTAGACAGTAAGAAGGTATGAATGTGTATAAGGTTAAAGTTAGACAGTAAGAAGGTATGAATGTGTACAAGGTTAAAGTTAGACAGTAAGAAGGTATGAATGTGTATAAGGTTAAAGTTAGACAGTAAGAAGGTATGAATGTGTATAAGGTTAAAGTTAGACAGTAAGAGGTATGAATGTGTATCAGGTTAATGTTAGACAGTAAGAAGGTATGAATGTGTATAAGGTTAAAGTTAGACAGTAAGAAGGTATGAATGTGTATAAGGTTAAAGTTAGACAGTAAGAGGTATGAATGTGTATCAGGTTAAAGTTAGACAGTAAGAAGGTATGAATGTGTACAAGGTTAAAGTTAGACAGTAAGAAGGTATGAATGTGTATAAGGTTAAAGTTAGACAGTAAGAAGGTATGAATGTGTATAAGGTTAAAGTTAGACAGTAAGAAGGTATGAATGTGTATAAGGTTAAAGTTAGACAGTAAGAAGGTATGAATGTGTATCAGGTTAAAGTTAGACAGTAAGAAGGTATGAATGTGTATACGGTTAAAGTTAGACAGTAAGAAGGTATGAATGTGTATCAGGTTAAAGTTAGACAGTAAGTAGGTATGAATGTGTATCAGGTTAAAGTTAGACAGTAAGAAGGTATGAATGTGTATAAGGTTAAAGTTAGACAGTAAGAAGGTATGAATGTGTATCAGGTTAAAGTTAGACAGTAAGAAGGTATGAATGTGTAAAATGTTAAAGTTAGACAGTAAGAAGGTATGAATGTGTACAAGGTTAAAGTTAGACAGTAAGAGGTATGAATGTGTATAAGGTTAAAGTTAGACAGTAAGGAGGTATGACTGTGTATAAGGTTAAAGTTAGACAGTAAGAAGGTATGAATGTGTATCAGGTTAAAGTTAGACAGTAAGAAGGTATGAATGTGTATAAGGTTAAAGTTAGACAGTAAGAAGGTATGAATGTGTATCAGGTTAAAGTTAGACAGTAAGAAGGTATGAATGTGTATAAGGTTAAAGTTAGACAGTAAGAAGGTATGAATGTGTATAAGGTTAAAGTTAGACAGTAAGAAGGTATGAATGTGTATCAGGTTAAAGTTAGACAGTAAGAAGGTATGAATGTGTATCAGGTTAAAGTTAGACAGTAAGAAGGTATGAATGTGTATAAGGTTAAAGTTAGACAGTAAGTAGGTATGAATGTGTATAAGGTTAAAGTTAGACAGTAAGAAGGTATGAATGTGTATCAGGTTAAAGTTAGACAGTAAGAAGGTATGAATGTGTAAAAGGTTAAAGTTAGACAGTAAGAAGGTATGAATGTGTATAAGGTTAAAGTTAGACAGTAAGAAGGTATGAATGTGTATCAGGTTAAAGTTAGACAGTAAGAAGGTATGAATGTGTATCAGGTTAAAGTTGGACAGTAAGAAGGTATGAATGTGTATAAGGTTAAAGTTGGACAGTAAGAAGGTATGAATGTGTATCAGGTTAAAGTTGGACAGTAAGAAGGTATGAATGTGTATAAGGTTAAAGTTAGACAGTAAGAAGGTATGAATGTGTATCAGGTTAAAGTTAGACAGTAAGAAGGTATGAATGTGTATCAGGTTAAAGTTAGACACGGTTTGATTGAACGTTTCTGAGCTGAGCGACGGTTGAGAGGAGTGTAACCGACGTCACCATGGTAACACATAGCCAGTTAGTTCCGGTGTCTTCTAGTCTACCCGGTTACATGGGTCAGGTTTTGCTCTTGTCAACTGTTTAGTATAAGTTTGGTTCTAGTCTACCCAGTTACATGGGTCAGGTTTTGCTTGTGTCAACTGTTTAGTATAAGTTTGGTTCTAGTCTACCCAGTTACATGGGTCAGGTTTTGCTTGTGTCAACTGTTTAGTATAAGTTTGGTTCTTTGGCATAGGCTGGTTTATTCTGAATATACATATATAATATAGATTGCATTTAACTATAAACCAGTAATGAGACTTTTAATTACTAGTATTAAAGACTAGTAGTGTGAACTGTATAAGACAGTACTGTAGCATTTAGTGCTACCAGGATAACTTTACTGTAGCTATTAATTGGTCTATTGAGTCAATTGTTATTGCATTAGTGCAAGTGGAATGCATGTTGTAACTTATGTATCTGTGAAAGATAATTGTTGACATAAAAGAGAAAGAACAAATGAAAGGAACGATGAATACAGAAAGGATTCATTTCCAGTTTTATTTATTAAAGATGACTGACAGCCTGTGAAAACGAATATCTAACGTCTCCCGTTTTATTCTTGCTTCTATATAAAACAGATAAAACAGACCACATACATGTTACAAGGCCCCACGCCCCCCCCCCCCCTGACCTGGGACCTGTAACATCAGCTAATTGCTCTGCAGCAGCAGAGATGTCCTTGGGCGTTTGCAGAGAGACGGTGCTTCTGAAGAGTTACAGCCACAGGGAAGCCACAGTCGACAGGAACATTCAGGTACCGAGCTACTCAACCACAGCACAACCACAGACGCTGACAGGAGGCCAGTCAGCATCTCTGATAGCACGGTCCTCCCCCTCTCTCTCTCTATCGCTCTCTCTCTCCCCTCCCTCTCTCTCTCTCTTCTCCCCTCTCTCTCTCCCCTCCCTCTCTCTCTCTCTCCCCTCTCTCTCTCCCCTCCCTCTCTCTCTCTCCCCTCCCTCTCTCTCTCTCTATCCTCCCTCTCTCTCTCTTTCTCTCCCCTCCCTCTCTCTCTCTCTTCTCTCTCCTCTCTCTCCCCCCTCTCTCCCCCCCTCTCTCTCCATCTCTCTCTATATCCTCTCCCTCCCTCTCTCTCTCTATCCTCTCTCTCCACCCCCCCCCCCCTCTCTCTCTCTTTCTCCCTCTCTCAGTGTCTCTATCTTCCTCTCTCTCTCTCTCTCTCTTTCTCTCTCCCCCTCCCTGACAGCATGTGAGGAGGATAGCGGCCATTTTGTTTCCTGGCACTGATGAGAGAGTTGAGGCGACTGCAGCAGAGCAGAGAGGAGGAGAGAGATGACATAGAGAGACAGACATAGAGAGAGAGAGAGACAGAGAGACAGAGACAGAGAGAGATAGAAAGAGACAGAGAGAGAGAGACAGCGAGAGAGAGACAGAGAGAGAGACAGACAGAGAGAGAGAGACAGAGAGAGAGAGAGACGGAGAGAGGGAGAGAGAGAGCGAAAGCAGTGGGGAGTGGGGGGTCATGAAGCCTCCATCTAGGGTTGGGGGGGTCACTCTGGCTGACAGGCAGACCCATGTGGGCCCAGTGTGAGACACAGCAGCTTCCAGCCTCACCTGCCCTCGCTGGGCTGGATGGCGGGTCCTCTGACTGGCTCGCACATGACCAGCTCGCATAAACACCGCTTTAACCAGCTCCACTGAACATATTTTTATACCGAGGAGTGAGTTTAACCAATCCAACTCAGTTACATCAGCCAGAGTCTGTTTCTGTAGCCAGGGTAGAGGTGACCTGGGCCTAGAGCCTTATTACACCTGGATTAGCAGAACCAGACTGGGTCAGAACCCGCTTTATGGTTCTAGAGTTTGTTCAAATGGGCGACTGTGTGTTCTAACCCCCAAACCACAGCATGTCAGTGAAATTCAGTGATGCTGCCGTGTATATTTCCCTTCTAACCTTCATTGCATCACATCCTGTTTTTAGCTGATAATCAGATAAGCAGGAAGATGCTGGAAAGTAAGACGTCAACACATTTAGAGGTGATCAGCACTAATAAGCAGACAGACAGTTCTCCGTACGGTTACGTTATATTTCTCATCTGACCAGAACTCAAGTCTGGACACAGATATGGTTCCAGTCCTGATGGTGATGTTAATGTCCTGCGCAGTCAATGATCAGCGCTGATCGCCGCCATGCTGTGACCCTTGCATTGTGGCTAAATTTCGTCCATTATTGTATAAGTCTACGAGGAGATCAAGCCATTTATACATGGACGTCTAATTAGGTAGGACAAACAGGCATGACAAACTAGGTCATTCATGCATCACACTTCATCCACAAAGGCAACACGAAGCGTTTCAATTAAACAGGTTTTAAATTAAAACAATGACAAGAGTAATACAACTATGCCCAATAACGAATATTTTAAAGCAATCCAAAAACATGTCTGCAATACCTTCAAACCAGACTGAATTAGCTAAATTTCAAGCATCAAGCTCATGTAGGCGAATGTGCCTCAAATCGGGAGGGGGGGGGGCACGCATTAGAGAGAACAATGGAAATACACGTTGCACTTTTAAGAATAGAAGTGGGTGGCTCTTAAAAGAGCCTTTGGGATTATTGGGAGAATTCACTTCAGTGGCGTCTTCACTTGGCTTTGACAGCCTTCTCGGTCTTCTTGGGGAGAAGCACTGCCTGGATGTTGGGCAGCACGCCGCCCTGGGACTCACGCCTCCGAGAAGTTTGTTGAGCTCCTCGTCGTTGCGGACAGCCAGCTGGAGGTGACGGGGGATGATACGAGTCTTCTTGTTGTCGCGGGCAGCGTTGCCGGCCAACTCCAGGATTTCAGCAGTCAGGTACTCGAGCACAGCGGCCAGGTAGACCGGTGCACCGGCTCCCACACGCTGGGCATAGTTGCCTTTACGGAGAAGTCTGTGAACACGACCCACCGGGAACTGGAGACCGGCGCGAGATGATCGGGTCTTGGCCTTGGCCCTGGCTTTGCCTCCTGTTTTCCCTCTTCCGCTCATTTTCAGTATAAAAGTATTTCAGAAACTGAGTGGTGTGATATAACGGCGGTCGGATTTTTATAACTTGCGTAAAGTGGCGCTCTTTTGCTTTTGTCGCCTTATCCAATCCCAGTCTCCGTGTTAATGGCCAATGGGGAGAAGGAGACGATAGCCAGCCAATGAAGTCACCCAGAGAGGCCGTCCAATCAGCGCACGGCAGCGGACGTTATAAAAATGGCACATTACCTTCTGTAAAGCTACAAGACTCTTCGTGGAAAGTTTTAACTTCAACTCGCGGAGTAGACAGCTGAGATCATGGCCAGAACCAAGCAGACCGCCCGCAAATCCACCGGTGGCAAAGCCCCGAGGAAGCAGCTCGCCACCAAGGCGGCTCGTAAGAGCGCACCCGCCACCGGCGGTGTGAAGAAGCCTCATCGTTACAGGCCCGGCACAGTAGCCCTGAGAGAGATCCGTCGTTACCAGAAGTCAACCGAGCTGTTGATTCGTAAGTTGCCCTTCCAGCGCCTGGTGAGGGAAATCGCTCAAGACTTCAAGACCGACTTGCGCTTCCAGAGCTCTGCTGTGATGGCCCTGCAGGAGGCCAGCGAAGCATACCTGGTCGGCCTCTTCGAGGACACCAACCTGTGCGCCATTCACGCCAAGAGGGTCACCATCATGCCCAAGGACATCCAGTTGGCCCGCCGCATTCGCGGAGAACGCGCCTAAAATGGTCTGAGTTGCTTTATCATTTCAACATCCCCCAAAGGCTCTTTTAAGAGCCACCTCATTATCTCTAATGATAAAGCCAATGTGTTCCTATTGTTACCTGCACATTCTAGTGTCCTAATGGGAGTAGTTTGGACTGCTATTTCTACTACACTGTCCATTCACCACCGTCGTGACATCCACTTATACAATGCAATTATTTTTGTACATTGACTTTACGCCCAGCCATGGATTTCAGCCTGTACCGCCTTTTTTGACATCCATGAAGAAAACTTTGAACGGAATGAAAGTCAGACTTTAGTCCCTTCCAGCATTTGATTACAGCCTCAGAGAAAGTATGAACATAGTTTCAAAATGGTTTATTCAAACACTAGTAACGTGCTTTGTTTAGCGTATGAGGTGGTTTAAACAAGTGAATAGCCGTTCAATCTATTTTAACGTGATGGGAAAACCAAAGCAAAGTGAGATTAAGGTTGTTTTTTTTGTCTTGTTTCTTTTTCCTCCTGCGTTGTGGCATGTTACAGGTGGACTATTTAAGTGTATCATACCTAAACAATACCACAAAGCGGGAAAAACAGTCACAACAAGCAACAAAAAAGCCCTTTAGCTCCCTCTAGTGGCTATAGTTATAAATTACATTCTGGTACAGATATGGATTTCCATCAACTCTATATCTTTTGACTGGTGCCTGTCTTTACCTGTCTTTTAGCAACCCCTATGTCTTCTCATTTGGATAGTTGAGAACAGATTGTAGCACAGCTAAGACAGACCTCCATCCTGTCAGTCAGTGTGAAATAGTACTGTATCCCTCCACGGTTCCCTCAGGTCAAATGGGAGCTGAAGGAGGTGGATGTTGATGGTCCCCAGTCCCCAGCCCAGTAGGTTCAGCTGCAGCACCACAACACCAGTGGCACACACATTTTTAATCCATACATACAGTTCACCTGTGTATTTACATGGAACCCATATATTGTATTGCATATTATATCGACCTAAACCTATTTCATATCGCTTGAATGTGGCTGTTGTAACAGTGCAATTTCCCCTCTGGAATTAATGAAGTACCTGCCTGCCTGCTGAAGGTCCAGAAACAGCAGTAGGGCCGATATTCAGTTCCAGTTGATATGAGCAGAGGCTATTAGGTAAACACCTCCAACACCAACGTGGATGATAAATGCACCAATATTGTTACTTGTTTCCTCTCACCCTCCGGATCCCATTTCACCCCGATTCACATTTAGGGGCCAAAATATGTAGTTAGTCAGCCTCACTAATTGAAAAAGGAGAAAAGCCTCAATTGGGTCGATGTCTTTTGTATGGGGGTTGTAGTGCATTGGCTACACAAACCAAATGAAAAACCTACCAATATCAATCACATATATTTTGAATCATTTGGAAAATGGACTACTGTTAAATCAGTTGTCTCTGCATTACCCCTGTACAGGGGTCCGAGTCCTGCCCTCCTGTAACGGGAACTTACCAGCCCAGCGACTTCTCGTTCGTGTTGGTTTCTAATAGATAGTTTAGGCAGGTGAGATCTGTCTATAGCTTCTAACAGTCTTTCCCAGAGCCCACCCTGCCTACGCTCCAGCAGCACCCCCTATGACCTGAGAGGGGGGATACAGCACAGGAGCCAAATCAGGTTCACCACTGCTCTTCTCTAAAGGAGATGTCTGTTGACGTGGTTGCTAGAATTAGGTTTTAGCAGCTAGTATACTTCAGCTACAAGGGTGTGTCGTTTACAAACCAGGGCAACCTATAAGAATAACAATGTGTGCATCACCTAACATTTCACATCAATCAATCAATCAATCAATCAATCAAAGCTTTATTTGTATAGCGCATTTCATACCCAGAGGCAACACAATGCACTTTACAGAGAACAAGGGAGGTGAGCATACGACCCACTCTCTACATATTCCAGAGGGAAGCAAAAAAACAGTAATCACCCGGGGGCCAGATAAGTGAGCTGGAAAAATTATTCCCTGACCCCTCTCAACAAGGCGATCGAGCAAGCTCCAGGAGTATGTTTGTCTACCGGCTAAGAACATTTATAAAGCAATACATTACATTAAATTACATTTCAGAGTAAGAGAGGCTAAAAAGCATCATAGGAGAGAGTACATTCTACGGACATGCTACGACATCCACAGCAGACACGGGGGTATCTATCGGACTCCGGGAGGTCTGCTGGTGACAGTGGGGCATCCACTGGACCTGGTTAGAAGATAGGAGGGAGAGAGAGAGGCACTAGGGAGAGGGAAGGCAGAACAGGGTTAGTAGCACATAGAGCCATACAGACCACACAGATATTGAAACAGGCAACCTGGGGCTAGCTCCTGGATTATATTTGTCTAATGGCTAAGAACATTTAAAGAACAATAAATTACATTAAATTACATTTTCAGAGCAAGAAAGGCTAAGAGCATCAGGTCCAGGCCTAAGCCGGATGTGGACTGATGTGTGTCTGTGTGTGTGTGTGTGTACTAAATACTACGACATCCACAGCTCCACAGCTGACCTTGACCTGGTTAGAGGATAGGAGGGAGAGAGAGAGGTGCTAGGGGAGGCAGAAAACGGTTAGTAGCACACTGAGCCATTGAAGCAACACAGATGTCAGAACAGAACAAGCCTGTTTCAGGGTAACCAGCTTCTGTACACTACTTGATATACATACAGTGCATAGCAGGATAAATACCAATGTATACAGAGGATTCACAGGTAGGTTTGAGGCTGCCTTTCTGTGTCTCAAGGTCCTAGCTAGTGATTGTAGGCTAGGTCGAAAAGGTACGTCTTGAGGTCTCGCTTGAAGACCTCCGTTGACATAAACAAAGTACCATAGATAATGATGAGATACTTTTACTTTTTATAATGCTCAATAAATGATTTATTTTGAATAGAAGCTCCATTTCTAGAGGCAGATTCATGCAATATGTAGGGTATTACCAAATTACATCAATCACAATCACACAACAAATGGCAACATGGTTGGAGAGATTCTATAAAGATGGCCTATCATACCCTATATGGACAAAAGCTGTTATAGCTGCAAACGGCGGACCAACTCCTTATGAATGCCTATGAATTTAGAAAGGGATGTCATAAAAGCTCCTCTAAGTGTAATGTGTAGACATCCTAATACTTTTGTCCATATAGTGTACATAAAAAAAAAACTATCGGTGCTTCTTACCTACAGGACCAAACACACCTCATGTGAGAGATATTGTGGCGACATGATCAATCAATCAATCAATCAATCAATCAATCAATCAATCAATCAATCAATCAATCAATCAATCAATCAATCAATCAATCAATCAATCAATCAATCAAAGCTTTATTTGTATAGCGTATTTCATACACAGAGGCAACACAATGCGCTTTACAGAGAACAAGGGAGGTGGGCATAGGCCCCACCCCTACATATTCCAGAGGGAAGAAAAAAAAAAACAGTATCACCCAGGGAGAGAAAAGTGAGCTGTAAAAATTATTCCCTGTCCCCTCTCAACAAGATGATCAAGCAAGCTCCTGGAGTATGTTTGTCCAACTGTTAAGAACATTTATAGAGCAATAAATTACATTAAATTACATTTTCAGAGCAAAAGGGGCTAAAAAGATCATAGGAGAGACATGGTAAACACTGGTGTATGTCTGTGTGAGCGTGAGTGTGCCTGGGTCCAGGTAGAGGCAGGGGTCGGGGGTAGGGTGGGGGTGGGAAAATGATACGGACCCGGGTTAGGGTGAGGGGAAGGGGGACTGGGCCCAAGTCCAGGCCAAAAGCCGTAAGTGGACTGGTGTATGTCTGTGTGTACGTGTGTGTGTGTACGTGTGTGTGTGTGTGTTACCTAAATGCTACTCACTTTACCGAGGCCAATGGGAGGGTGGGCATAGTTCCCACCCCTACATATTCCAGAGGGAAGCAACAAAACAAAAAAAAGAGTTTCACCCGGGGGCCAGAAAAGTGAGCCGTAACAATTATTCCCTGACCTCTCTCAACGAGACGATCGAGCAAACTCCTGGAAAATGTTTGTCTATTAAACTTATACAGAGCAGTAAACATGGGCTAGATACTTCATAAGAGAGACATGACTAACAGGAGAGTGCACAAATAGTTACAGAGAAGTTGCCTACATGGTAGGCCATTATGTGTTAGCTATCACTGTAGTCTATAATATGATATTTGAGTGAATCTTATAACGAAGCACAATACGCACTTAGCATAACAGGCTCATAGAGAATGCCGCAAGGCAGAGGTGGGGAAAGCGGAGAGCCAAGGGTAAAACATGGGTAGGGTTGGGTGGGTAGGGACAGCTGACGACACAGTGTGGGAAGGAGGAGCCAGTGGTCCGGTTCCAGTTCCTGCTTGGTTGTTGCCTACTCACCTTCCCGTATCCTGTATCACCTGCACCTCATCCCTCATTACCCTTAGCATTAAAGGAGTAGTAAAGGGAAAAATCATGTTTAGCCCTGTTTTAAGGTTACTTATCATCATATACAATGGTTCAGATCAAAAAGTTGACAAAACTAGCACGTTTGAGAAAGTGATGATTGCTCTACCACCGTTTTGGTCAGACAATGGATGTGGGTGGGCACCTTGAAAAATCATTCAAAAAACATGTTAAACTCTCAATTTCAAAGACAGCCAAATGGTCCGGCTGGAGAGGGATATTTCTCAGGGAACCCCGCCCCTCGAGCACTCGCTGGCATCCCACCTGGTCCCGGGGGCGGTCTCATGGGCGTCCAGCAGGTCAGCGCAGCTACCTGGGGCCATGGCGACACAATGGGGCGAATTGACTAAAGCAAATTGCGCCCGCTAATTGCACCATTACATTGCGCGTCAGTTGCTCCAGCTATGTGCTCCGTTTTAAAAACCTATTCACTAAAGACATTGCGCTAATAATATCCCAGCGCAAACACGCCCATTCGGTGTTTGCGGCTGAGTGCAATTTGCTGCTGATATAGGAAATGACTATAAATACTGCGCATACAGCGCATACAACTCGTATGCATATCATTGGAGGATGGCAGACAGAAAAAGAAAGATACGATTTTCAGACAGCGAACTTGAAGGCCTCACGGACGAGGTTCGAAAACATGTCTCACAGCTTTCCGCAAAAAATATCACGACTGCAGCAAAAAATCATATTTGGGGTTTAATTTCCCAATCAGTCAGTGCCATTTGTGTGTGTAAACGCGGAAGACTGCAAACGGAGGTGGAATGATTTAAAAAGACGAACAAAGGAAAAATTGTCATTTTATGTCATGCAAGTTGCAGCACGATGATCTGGCATACTTTTGGGGTAGTGTATAACATTGCCCCACCGGTACGATCTAGGCATCTAAACGGCTTTTCAGGATTCCAAATGTGCACTCAATCACACCGCGCGTCCTGATGTGAGCCCGGTTGTACACCGCCTCTCCAACGTTGGAAGGATTACGCACGGGAGTCATCATCCATGGCTGAAGATGATACCTGCCGTCACCTATGATACAAAAGCAAAATATTTTCAAGACCATTCAAATAAAAAAAATATTGTGTAGGCTATGTTTTTATTTATTTATACCTATATCGGCCCCCAGCCGTTCAATGAACAGCTATAGGGAATGCGCAGTTTCGCGTATAGACTATTATACGCACAGTTTCGTGCTATGTAGGCTATTATAAATAAGTATTATTCATTGGGGGAGCTTGGACTCGCTGGGGACGGGTGGAGAGACGCATAGTCAACTGAGCCTCCCCAGACGCGACTTCATCCTCCAGTTGGCTGAAGAGCTGCGCGCTCTGGTGTCCAAACAGCTACCGCGGTGGTTCTAGTGTTAAATCAAAAAGTGACCTTCTTCTTAATATTCTCTCACGAACAACATGCCTGGCATTGCGATGCCGAATTCGCCTCGCAACAATCACTGCTGCCATGATCAGCAGAAAGGCTGGCCATGACACCCCTTGCGCTTAAATACCACCACGTCTCTGAAAACGGAATTAATTTCACTTTAACTGCGTGAGGCAATTTGCGCCGATCTTTGTGAATTGGGCGGGTTTTGCAATAATGTTCATTTGCATAGAGAGGGGAACATTCTCCGCCCATATTACCTAATTTAAATATGAGCTAATAACACCGGCGCAGAGAAACGCAATGACGAACGCAACGCAGTTAACACCGTATTTCACCCTTTGCGAGGGCTTTGTGAATAGCAAACATAATTTCTGACTTATTTGCACAGGCTTTGCGTCAGGAAAAGCTGCGCAATCCTTTAGTGAATTCGCCCCTATGAGTTTAACATGTTTTTGAATGATTTTTCAAGGTGCCCACCCACATCCATTGTATGACCTAAACGGTGGTAGAGCAATATCAGACTTTCTCAAAAGGGCTAGTTTTGTCAATGTTTTGATCTGAACCATTGTATATGATCATAAGTAACCTTAAAACAGGGCTAAACATGCATTTTCCCTTTACTACCCCTTTAAAAAAAATAATCCGGCTAAAAGTGGGCTATGCTAAACCGGCTATATCTGGTATATGTTTAGCCTAGACTTCTATTAGACGTATTTTGCTTGCTGGGCAGCGTGAGTCACATCTGCTTTAGCAGGAAAAGACTGCGGCTCGAGCCGGTCTTTTAGCTGCAGCGAGACCTGCTTTTGAGTAGAGTGTTTCCGCCGACTGACAAAACTGTTAAGAAAATAAACAAAGAAGGTTTCCGTTTGGTATGGGACACTACCAGAGAAGTGACAAAACGAGAACTCCTCTTCAAGCCAAGAGTCTGCGGAGGTTTAGGCTCCGTTGATTTTGGTATTGAATTGATGATAAGCCTGTGTAAAACAGTTGCAAAAGGCATGAGCCGAAATGTGAATTGGATTGGTGATGTCACAAAATGGAGGCACAAAATAGGAAGAGGTAGAAAAGACATCCCATACTACAAGCTCATATATAGTGACTTTGTAAAAAAATATGAACATCTATAAATTGACTGGTGCACTCAATCAAATGTAACCGGGTGGTAAATAATAATTATGTTTTCCCCAGGTGTTGCGCTGTGTAGCGAATGTGTTTTCTTTTAGTTTTAAGTTAACGTGTAATTGCGTGGGTATTTGGGCCGCCGCCACTAGAGGGCGATGTCGCATGTTCTAGTATCATGTGCAGTGAGATAGTTTCCTGCGCAGTAAGAGAGTCTTTTGGTGAGAAGCACTTCTGTGTAAGCATCGCTGTGTAAGAAAGCGCATCTTCGGAATCCAGTATTATCTGTGGTAAATAATATTAAAACAATGTACATCTGTCCACTGCCGTATTGTTTTGGGAAAACTAAATTGAAACTTCCTGCCAATTTTAGGAACTTGTTGTCACTCTTTATTTTTCTATGAGTGACATCACTAACAAAATAAAGAACTCCCCCAGAAGCAGTTGTGCCCGGTGTGTCCCTAAAATCCACGGGCTACAATATTGGTACCAGGAGTGGGGTCGAAGACAAATTGGCAAAGATAAATCTATGGCAATACGGCAGTGGTGAAGATTGGCAGGCGGTGAACGGTGTCACCAGTGGCCAGCTTGGTGGAGGAGTAGCTGTTGGGAGTGACGACTGGTGGTGTTCCAGAGGGAGCCAGTGACGACAGCTGTACCTGTGAGGAAGATCATCGTTCCTGCCTTGGTGGTTCCTGTTACAAAGTCATCAAGAGACTGTGTCATCTATATCTCCAAGCAAGTCCCAGCAGAGCTTACATCATCAAGAGACTGTTTTATATCCTTGAGACTGGTGTGGTGTATGGGACTGAGTATCATAGTAGTTATCACCTATAACTGTAACAATGTCAGTGGTAGAAAATGATAATGGTGAAAATAATGGGGCCGCCGCAGGTGGTGATGGGGACACAATGGAGGAGCTGCGGCACCAGATCAGGGAGCTTAACAGATGGAGAGATGAAACGAGGGCAAGTAGTGCCAACAGGGGAAATAGTTCCCAACAATACATCTGTGTACCAAGAGAAAGGCAAATCCAAATTGTTACTGGGGATATCAGTAAGGATGGGAGGTCAGTGGGGGAATTCATTGAGGAAGTGGAAAGGGTCCTCAGGACCAGAGAACAGTCTAGCGAAGAGAAGTCTGACTTCCTCCTCTCCCTCCTAAGAGGTCCTGCTCTAGAAGAGGTCCGACTGTGTATGGGAGATGGGTCTAGGCCTAGGCCACCTAGTGATCTTTTCACTTTCTTGCGTGAGGCATTTGGGGAGAAACGCAGCGCTACACAACTCCTGCAGACCTTTTACCAACGTAGGCAGCTAGAAGGTGAGAATCACCGGGATTACTCCCATGCGCTTTCCCAGATCCTAACCTCTGTAACCCAGCAGTCACAGGATGCTGTATCCAATGATAAAGTAGTCCTCAGAGATCAGTTTGTTGAGGGTTTGAGGGATGCAAACCTTAAGCGGGAGCTCCGCAAGTTTATCAGAGACAAACCTGAGTCAAACCTCCTTGATGTTCGTAAGGAGGCAAACATGTGGTCGGTGGAGGACGATAGGTCCCACGGCCCTAGAGTGGTAAAAAGCCGACAAGTTCAGTCAGAAGTAACCTGTGAGCCACAGTGTGCAGCCATCTCTGCCAGTGATCAGCCAGCTACTTTAGACCATGTCCTAAAGGTGGTTGCACAGCAAGACAAACGGTTGGCTGAACAAGACCAAACCATTTCAGAGCTAACTAAAGCAATTAGAGAACTGACAGCAGCAACTAACAGGCCTAGAAGGCAGCCAAGGTACACTGAGGATGGGTAGCCCATATGTCTAAGGTGCAATGGGGTGGGACACATAGCCAGGAAGTGTACTCAAACTCGGGGTCGAGACAGTGTGACCGTCCCGTCATCTGCGGTCCAGGAAAACTGATGCCCTCGGATGCTAAGAGCCAAGCCCTTCGAGAGAAACTTACTGGCTCATATAGAGACATCCCTTACAGAAGTAGGATACTTGAACATGCAGTTGGAAAGTGCCCTGTAGTAGACTTAAGGATTGAAGGTGTACCAGCATCATGCATACTAGACACAGGCAGTAATGTAAGTACGATCACAGAGAGCTTCTTTAGGCATCATTTGTATGGAAAAGATGAGGACATCGAACCTACATCTGAGTGGTTAAAGATAACGGCAGCCAACAAATTAGACATCCCTTACCTAGGCTATGTAGAACTGGATGTAGAGACCATGGAGATGACCATACCAGAGTGTGGGTTCTTGATCATTAAGGATGAACTGAACTCCTCCCCTTTCCCTGGGCTGGTGGGCATGAACATTGTCAAGAGGTGCAGACAGTTAGCACAGACAGAGTTTGACACCACCTTAGGTGGACAGCTTGATTCAGGATGGAGAGAGGCTTTCCAACAGTTGCAGACAGCCAGTATGATTGAGCGGGCAACTTTTGCCAGAGTCTCAGGGAAGGATATTGTCCATATACCAGCCTCATCTATCGCAAAAGTAATGGCCAGGGGGAGTAGGACTGAAAAATATGGGGGACCTGCGCTACTGCTAGAGCCAGTGAACACACCGTTGCCGGGTGGCCTAGTAGTTGTGCCTATGCTAGTGTTCACTGACAGTCAGGTCTTTCCAGTTCAAGTTATGAATCTCTCTCAGGAAGATGTGTGGTTACAGCCTAGGACTAGGCTGGGAGTGCTGTCCAGCGTAAAGAGCATGGAAATCGATGGGCGCTGTGAGGTCAAGTTTCAGAGAATCTCAGCAGACACTGAGGAGGTCACAGTCGATACCCACACAGGCCAGCCATTGAACACACCGTCCATGTTTGAGAATGTCAAGATAGGAGGGAGCCCTGAACAGCAGGCCAAGCTAAGAGTGATGCTGGAGAAATACTCTACCGTCTTTGCGTCAGAGGATGAGGATTTAGGTTACGCGGACAACGTACAGCATGCAATACATCTTAGTGATGACAAACCAGTGACCCAACCTTACAGGCGAATTCCACCTACACAGTATAGTGAGGTAAAGGAGCACATCGCCGAGCTTTTAAGAAAGGGTGTCATTCAAGAGAGTGCAAGCGCCTACGCATCCCCTGTAGTACTTGTGCGCAAGGCTGATGGTAGTCTACGGTTGTGTGTCGACTACAGGAGACTGAACTCTAAGACCAAACGTGATGCATTTCCGTTACCTCGGATAGATGAAAGTTTTGATGCACTGAGGGGGGCCAAGTTCTTCCCACATTAATCTGCCTTTAACTGCACAGGTTTGTTCTTTTTCTATTAATGCGTCCAGGCAGCTTTGAAGCCGGTTCATCATTACCTAGGTAAAGCTTTGCATAGATCTTGTAATCAGTGTTAGTTAAAGTTAAGTGCCTCCAGTTGTTGATATTTCTTTCGTCTCCTTTTTTATATAATAGAGTAATTACTCCTTTATAGAAGGACTCATAAAGGAGGCCCTGTTTGATTCCTTCGTTGAAAGCCCGGACCAGCAGTGGGGAGACCTCGTAACTAATTTCCTGATATAGGTCTGCCGGCAGGCCATCTTTTCCAGGCGCACGTTGCTTATTCAGTTGTTTAAGTACCTGTTGAATTTCATCTGCTTTTATTTCATCAGTGAGTGAGGTGGGATCTTCACATTTACATAAATCCGCAGATGTCAAGAAGTCTTTTGTAGCCGATTCCTCGAAGGGGAGTTCGTCATACATCTAATCAAAGATTTATTTGACCGTCTGTCTCATCTTAGATTCATCTGTGATAACTTCCCCGTTCTCGTTTAGGATAGCATTAATTTGTTTGCTTCCTTTTCGTCGCATTTCTTCGCTCCGCCGACGCTGGAGACTGAAGTTTTGGCCCAGCTGGTCGGCGCGGTCGACGACGAGGACATCGGCGTGCCCCCGCAACAACCGACAACCCCGATGCTCTCCCTCCCGCCTGATGATGAGGAAGAGCTCTCCGAGGCAGACAAGGGTCTCTCTGCCTCAGAAGCCACTATGGCTAGTGGCTCCTCCTTCCCGGGGCAGGGTTCCTTCGACCGCGACCTGCCCTGGTTGCTGGGTAGAGCCACGCATCACCTTGGCATCCCCGTACTGGAGGCTGCTGCGACTACGGGGCTCCCCCTGTGGAGCTCCGTCTGCTACGGGCGTCCCTCCCAGCCTGCTTCTCGTCTCCTGCCGGCTATGCCCAACCTGGAGGCGTTCGTCGAGGCTGAATGGGAGCGGCCGTTGGCGATCAGATGTCCGCTTCACCAGTTCAGCAGAGCTAACGAGGGTAACCGGCTGGACTGCTGTAGCAGCTATCGTCTCTCCTCCCCTGGAACCCGACATCGCAGTGGTCCTGGTGCCTGGTTCCTCCGCCTGGGGCTCGGCCAGGACGCATACTGGACGTCAAGGACAAGACAACCCTGCGTTTTTCGCTGGCCGTGCAGGCCGTGGCTGCCTCCTCCTCTATTGCTATGCTGTCCATTTACATCGGCCAGCTGGCTATGGAGCTAACCCCCCCCTCTATGGATGAAGACAGGAGAGCGGAGATGGCCGAAGCCGCCGGAGCCGTTGCTCAGCTTGTGAGAATCTCCGCCTCCTGTCTGGGTGGAGTGATGGCCATGTCGGTGGTGCAGCAGCGCCACCTATGGCTCTCCCTGACTCGTCTGCGCGAGGAAAACAAAGGTATCCTCCTCAACTCACCGGTCAGTAGGGAGGGGTTGTTTGGGGCGGCTATGTCTAACATCCTGGAGCAGTGTCGCAGCCAGGAGCAGGACCGGCTCCTCCTCGCTCGCCACCTCGCTGCTCCGGGGGAGCGCAGTGTGCCGGCACGTCAAGGTTAAACAACCTGCCACGGGGTCCCGCCCCGCTACGGCCCATGGACCGGCTCGCCCGGGCTCCTGGACTGCGCGCGCGGCTCCTCCCCCGCGACCTCCCCCTGCCTACCCCGCCCAGGGTGCCGGGACCAGACCGGCGTCTTCAAGCGCGCCCACCGCTCCGCTTCCGGCTTGGGTTAAGAAGAGACGCACCTATTGATGGTGGTGGTGTGCCCACACCACGCTGTGTTAAGAGCGGTGGTGAGCAAGTTTCCCTGTTGAGGAATGAAGTAAATGGTAATGGTAAATGGACTGCACTTATATCCAAAGCGCTTTACAATGGCCTCTCATTCACCCACTCACACACACATTCACACACCAATGGCGGCAGCTGCTATGCAAGGTGCTAGTCTGCTCATTGGGAGCAATTTGCTGTTCAGTGTTCACTTTGCCCAAGGACACTTCGACATGTCCGATGATCATTGTACGACCCGCTCTACCTCCTGAGCTACAGCCGCCCCGGGGGGGGGGGGGTGTAGGCACATCACCCACTGCCCATAAAGCAAACACAATGCAACGTTATCCTGGTTGTCATGTACAGTCCGCATCTCCTCCTGTTTCAGCTACTGTAATGTTCTTGGCTAGAGCCGCTGGGTCTTCTGTGAAAGAGTCAGAATTGACCACGGCAGGTCTCGCTGCAGCTGAAAGACCGGCTCGAGCCGCATTCTTTTCCTGCTAAAGCATATGTGACTCACGCTGCCCAGCAAGCAAAATACGTGTAATAGAAGTCTAGGCTAAACATATACCAGATATAGCCGGTTTAGCTTAGCCCACTTTGAGCCAGATTATTTTTTTTAAAGGAATAGTAAAGGGAAAATGCATGTTTAGCCCTGTTTTAAGGTTACTTATGATCATATACAATGGTTCAGATCAAAACATTGACAAAACTAGCACTTTTGAGAAAGTCTGATAATTGCTCTACCACCGTTTAGGTCATACAATGGATGTGGGTGGGCAACTTTAAAAATCATTCAAAAACATGTTAAACTCATTGTGTCGCCTTGGCCCCAGGTAGCTGCGCTGTCCTGCTGGACGCCCATGAGGCCCCCGGGACCAGGTGGGATGCCAGCGAGTGCTCGAGGGGCGGGGTTCCCTGAGAAATATCCCTCTCCAGCCCGACCATTTGGCTGTCTTTGAAATTGAGAGTTTAACATGTTTTTTGAATGATTTTTCACGGTGCCCATCCACATCCATTGTCTGACCAAAACGGTGGTAGACCAATCATCACTTTCTCAAACGTGCTACTTTTCTCAACTTTTTCATCTGAACCATTGTATATGATCATAAGTAACCTTGAAACAGGGCTAAACATGATTTTTCCCTTTACTACTCCTTTAATGCTAAGGGTAATGAGGGATGAGGTGCAGGTGATGCAGGATACGGGAAGGTGAGTAGGCAACAACCAAGCAGGAACTGGAACCGGACCACTGGCTCCTCCTTCCCACACTGTGTCGTCAGCTGTCCCTACCCACCCAACCCTACCCAGGTTTTACCCTTGGCTCTCCGCTTTCTGTTTCCCCACCTCTGCCTTGCAGCATTCTCTATGAGCCTGTTATGCTAAGTGCTTATTGTGCTTTGTTATATGATTCACTCAAATATCATATTATAGACTACAGTGATAGCTAACACATAATGGCCTACCATGTAGGCAACTTCTCTGTAACTATTTGTGCACTCTCCTGTTAGTCATGTCTCTCTTATGAAGTATCTAGCCCATGTTTACTGCTCTGTATAAGTTTAATAGACAAACATTTTCCAGGAGTTTGCTCGATTGTCTCGTTGAGAGAGGTCAGGGAATAATTGTTACGGCTCACTTTTCTGGCCCCCGGGTGAAACTGTTTTTTTTTTTTTGTTGCTTCCCTCTGGAATATGTAGGGGTGGGAACTATGCCCACCCTCCCATTGGTCTCGGTAAAGTGAGTAGCATTTAGGTAACACACACACACACACACACACACGTACACACAGACATACACCAGTCCACTTACGGCTTTAGGCCTGGACTTGGGGCCCAGTCCCCCTTCCCCTCACCCTAACCCGGGTCCGTATCCTTTTCCCACCCCCACCCTACCCCCGACCCCTGCCTCTACCTGGACCCAGGCACACTCACGCTTACACAGACATACACCAGTGTTTACCATGTCTCTCCTATGCTCTTTTTAACCCCTTTTGCTCTGAAAATGTAATTTAATGTAATTTATTGCTCTATAAATGTTCTTAACAGTTGGACAAACATACTCCAGGAGCTTGCTTGATCATCTTGTTGAGAGGGGTCAGGGAATAATTTTTACAGCTCATTTTTCTCTCACTAGGTGATACTGTTTTTTTTTTTTCTTCCCTCTGGAATATGTAGTGGTGGGGCCTATGCCCACCTCCCTTGTTCTCTGTAAAGCGCATTGTGTTGCCTCTGTGTATGAAATACGCTATACAAATAAAGCTTTGATTGATTGATTGATTGATTGCTTGATTGATCATGTCGCCACAATATCTCTCACATGAGGTGTGTTTGGTCCTGTAGGTAAGAAGCACTTATAGTTTTTTTTTATATACACTATATGGACAAAAGTATTGGGATGTCTACACATTACACTTAGAGGAGCTTTTATGACATCCCTTTCTAAATTCATAGGCATTCATAAGGAGTTGGTCCCCCGTTTGCAGCTATAACAGCTTTTGTCCATATAGGGTATGATAGGCCATCTTTATAGAATCTCTCCAACCATGTTGCCATTTGTTGTGTGATTGTGATTGATGTAATTTGGTAATACCCTACATATTGCATGAATCTGCCTCTAGAAATGGAGCTTCTATTCAAAATAAATCATTTATTGAGCATTATAAAAAGTAAAAGTATCTCATCATTATCTATGGTACTTTGTTTATGTCAACGGAGGTCTTCAAGCGAGACCTCAAGACGTACCTTTTTGACCTAGCCTACAATCACTAGCTAGGACCTTGAGACACAGAAAGGCAGCCTCAAACCTACCTGTGAATCCTCTGTTTACATTGGTATTTCTCCTGCTATGCACTGTATGTATATCAAGTAGTGTACAGAAGCTGGTTACCCTGAAACAGGCTTGTTCTGTTCTGACAGCTGTGTTGCCTCAATGGCTCAGTGTGCTACTAACCGTTTTCTGCCTCCCCTAGCGCCTCTCTCTCTCCCTCCTATCCTCTAACCAGGTCCAGTGTCAGCTGTGGAGCTGTGGATGTCGTAGTATTTAGTACACACACACACACACACACACACACACACACACACACACACACACACACACACACACACACACACACACACACACACACACACACAGACACACATCAGTCCACATCCGGCTTAGGCCTGGACCTGATGCTCTTAGCCTTTCTTGCTCTGAAAATGTAATTTAATGTAATTTATTGTTCTTTAAATGTTCTAAGCCATTAGACAAATATAATCCAGGAGCTTGCCCCAGGTTGCCTGTTTCAATATCTGTGTGGTCTGTATGGCTCTATGTGCTACTAACCCTGTTCTGCCTTCCCTCTCCCCAGTGCCTCTCTCTCTCCCTCCTATCTTCTAACCAGGTCCAGTGGATGCCCCACTATCACCAGCAGACCTCCCTTAGTCCGATAGATACCCCCGTGTCTGCTGTGGATGTCGTAGCATGTCCGTAGAATGTACTCTCTCCTATGATGCTTTTTAGCCTCTCTTACTCTGAAATGTAATTTAATGTAATGTATTGCTTTATAAATGTTCTTAGCCAGTAGACAAACATACTCCTGGAGCTTGCTCGATCGCCTTGTTGAGAGGGGTCAGGGAAGAATTTTTACAGCTCACTTATCTGGCCCCCGGGTGATTACTGTTTTTTTGCTTCCCTCTGGAATATGTAGAGAGTGGGTCGTATGCCCACCTCCCTTGTTCTCTGTAAAGCGCATTGTGTTGCCTCTGGGTATGAAATGCGCTATACAAATAAAGCTTTGATTGATTGATTGATTGATGTGAAATGTTAGGTGATGTGAAATTTTAGGTGATGCACACATTGTTATTCTTATAGGTTGCCCTGGTTTGTAAACGACACACCCTTGTAGCTGAAGTATACTAGCTGCTAAAACCTAATTCTAGCAACCACGTCAACAGACATCTCCTTTAGAGAAGAGCAGTGGTGAACCTGATTTGGCTCCTGTGCTGTATCCCCCCTCTCAGGTCATAGGGGGTGCTGCTGGAGCGTAGGCAGGGTGGGCTCTGGGAAAGACTGTTAGAAGCTATAGACAAATCTTCTCCTCACCTGCCTAAACTATCTATTAGAAACCCACACGAACGAGAAGTCGCTGGGCTGGTAAGTTCCTGTTACAGGAGGGCAGGACTCGGACCCCTGGACAACTGATTTAACAGTAGTCCATTTTCAGGGCAGGCAGGTACTTCATTAATTCCAGAGGGGAAATTGCACTGTTACAACAGCCACATTCAAGCGATATGAAATAGGTTTAGGTTGATATAATATGCAATACAATACATGGGTTCCATGTAAATACACAGGTGAACTGTATGTATGGATTAAAAATGTGTGTGCCACTGGTGTTGTGGTGCTGCAGCTGAACCTACTGGGCTGGGGACTGGGGACCATCAACATCCACCTCCTTCAGCTCCCATTTGACCTGAGGGAACCGTGGAGGGAACATGACTATCTCACACTGTGACTGACAGGATGGAGGTCTGTCTTAGCTGTGCTACAATCTGTTCTCAACTATCCAAATGAGAAGAAGACATAGGGGTTGCCAAAAGACAGGTAAATACAGGCACCACAGTCGAAAGATATAGAGTTGATGGAAATCCATATCTGTACCAAAATGTAACTATAGACACTAGAGGGAGCTAAAGGGCTTTTTTGTTGCTTGTTGTGACTTTGTTTTTCCCGCTTTGTGGTATTGTTTAGGTATGATACACTTAAATAGTCCACCTGTAACATGCCACAACGCAGGAGGAAAAAGAAAAAAAAACAACCTTAATCTCACTTTGCTGTGGTTTTCCCATCACGTTAAAATAGATTGAACGGCTATTCACTTGTTTAAACCACCTCATACGCTAAACAAAGCATGTTACTAGTGTTTGAATAAACCATTTTGAAACTATGTTCATACTCTCTGAGGCTGTAATCAAATGCTGGAAGGGACTAAAGTCTGACTTTCATTCCATTCCAAGTTCTCTTCGTGGGTGTAAAAAAAAGGCGGTACAGGCTAAAATGCATGGCTGGGCGTAAAGTCATGTACAAAAATAATTGCATTGTATACGTGGATGTCATGACGGTGGTGAATGGACAGTGTAGTAGAACTAGCAGTCCAAACTACTCCTATTAGGACACACTAGACTGTGCAGGTAACAATAGGAACACATTGGCTTTATCATTAGAGATAATGAGGTGGCTCTTAAAAGATCCTTTGGGGGATGTTGAAATGATAAAGCAACTCAGACAATTTTAGGCGCGTTCTCCGCGAATGCGGCGGGCCAACTGGATGTCCTTGGGCATGATGGTCACCCTCTTGGCGTGAATGGCGCACAGGTTGGTGTCCTCGAAGAGGCCGACCAGGTATGCCTCGCTGGCCTCCTGCAGGGCCATCACAGCAGAGCTCTGGAAGCGCAAGTCGGTCTTGAAGTCTTGAGCGATTTCCCTCACCAGGCGCTGGAAGGGCAACTTACGAATCAACAGCTCGGTTGACTTCTGGTAACGACGGATCTCTCTCAGGGCTACTGTGCCGGGCCTGTAACGATGAGGCTTCTTCACACCGCCGGTGGCGGGTGCGCTCTTACGAGCCGCCTTGGTGGCGAGCTGCTTCCTCGGGGCTTTGCCACCGGTGGATTTTCGGGCGGTCTGCTTGGTTCTGGCCATGATCTCAGCTTTCTTCTCCGCGAGTAGAAGTTATAACTTTCGTCAGAGTCTTGTAGTTTTACAGAAGGTAATGTGCCATTTATATAACGTCCGCTGCCGTGCGCTGATTGGACGGCCTCTCTGGGTGACTTCATTGGCTGGCTATCGTCTCCTTCTCCCCATTGGCCATTAACACGGAGACTGGGATTGGATAAGGCGACAAAAGCAAAAGAGCGCCACTTTACGCAAGTTATAAAAATCCGACCGCCGTAGTATCACACCACTCAGTTTCTGAACTACTTTGATACTGAAAATGAGCGGAAGGGGGAAAACAGGAGGCAAAGCAAAGGCCAAGGCCAAGACCCGATCATCTCGCGCCGGTCTCCAGTTCCCGGTGGGTCGTGTTCACAGACTTCTTCGTAAGGGCAACTATGCCCAGCGTGTGGGAGCCGGTGCACCGGTCTACCTGGCCGCTGTGCTCGAGTACCTGACTGCTGAAATTCTGGAGTTGGCCGGCAACGCTGCTCGCGACAACAAGAAGACTCGTATCATCCCCCGTCACCTCCAGCTGGCTGTCCGCAACGACGAGGAGCTCAACAAACTTCTCGGAGGCGTGACGATCGCCCAGGGCGGCGTGCTGCCCAACATCCAGGCAGTGCTTCTCCCCAAGAAGACCGAGAAGGCTGTCAAAGCCAAGTAAAGTCGTTACTGAACTTCAGTTTCCCAACATCCCCAAAGGCTCTTTTAAGAGCCACCCACTTCACTCCTTAAAGAAAGCGCAATATGTATTTTCATACCAAGTTTTTAAGACTTGGCCTACTAAGACCTACAACGTGGCCAATCCTCCAAGTAAACGCATGTTATTTCTCAAGGGTTTGTCACGAGAATTCAGAAACGTCTCGGGATTGTTTTAATGTGCCATCAACTGCATGCTGCCTACAATTGTCAGTGTTATTACCGGCATATAGTTTTCTTGATCACTGGGCTGTTTGATCTGTGTTTTGGATTGAATCGCATTGTGTTGCGTTTTGTGTATTAAGTGCGCTACCATAAAGGGAACAATTCACGTCAAGTAATGTTTGATTTGTCATGCCTGTTGATCCTCCCTACTAAATAGACCTCCATTGACTTTCCGTCCTGTCCGAAATAGAAAGGCAGAAAAGAGCAGCAGCTCTGAATGATCCCATCAGCCCCAAAAGACTGCTTACTACCTGTAGCATACTACTAATACTATCCTACTCCGTCCTTCACCAGGTCTTATGCGCAGCATGATCTGCAACTAAAAAAATAAAAATAATCTTACCTACCGGTGTGCCACCACACTGTAGCTCAACGTTGTAAGTCGCTTTTGATAAGTGCCTGCTAAATGACCCAATTGCATGAGCACCAGGAGCTACACGGTCAGACACTAGTGCTGTTTTAGTTCAACCTGTTGCTATATAGACAAATACAAGCGAAATTAGTATGGGCACATGGCGTAAGACAGCTTATGCCTTGATCTACTGCCACTTACATTACCCTCAGAGGGCAAACAGAGAGAATGCATGGGGGTCTATGGAGGTTTTTCAAAAAGCCTTTTATAATTTGTGATTTGAATGAAGTGTGTGTCATGATTGAAGTAGTAAGTATGGCCAGTGGACGTACCACATAGTCATAACTGTCTCTTCTTTAAATATGAGGTCATAACTGTCTCTTCATTAAATATGAGACCGTAAGTGAAGCGGCTGTTCAAATGATAAAATGGCTGTGGCTGGAGGCAAGTCGGTCGAAATTTAGCCAGAGGCCACAGCAAGTCCTGATCCTTACGAACGAGCCCACGGTCAGCGCTTGTCCCCAGCTCTCACACTAACTCTGCTAATTTTGGGCGCCAGAATGACGATGTTCATAAACTAGCCTAGTGTTGATCTGATCCAAAGCCTCAACAATTTAGTCCTAGAGTTGACATCCCAAGCCTGTGCTGTGGAAGTTCATTACAATGAAACATCAGCGTGCATAAAACGCGCACCCGCATGAATAAGGTACCCATACATGGATATGCTTTTATGGAGAGGGGTGGGTGGCTCTTAAAAGAGCCTTTGTTATGTAGAGGACGAAAACAGGACGTTTACTTCTTCTTGGGGGCTGCCTTCTTCGCCTTGGCAGCCCTGGGCTTGGCAGCTTTGGGCTTGACGGCCTTCTTGGGGCTCTTAGCTGGGGCTTTCTTGGGTGTCGCGGGTTTCTTAGCCTTTTTGGGACTCTTGGCTGGGGCCTTCTTAGCCGCTACTGGCTTCTTGGCTTTCTTGGGCGATTTTTTTGCGGCTGCAGGCTTCTTAGCCACAGCCTTTTTGGGCTTCTTGGCCGCAGCGGGCTTCTTGGCGACTACTTTTTTGGCCTTCGGGGCGGGGGTCTTCTTAGCTGGCTTTTTTGGCTTCACGTCGGCGGCCTTGTTGATCTTGAAAGAACCGGAGGCGCCAGTTCCTTTGGTCTGTACCAAAGTGCCCTTGGTGACGAGGCTCTTGACGGCAATCTTGACGCGGGAGTTGTTCTTCTCCACGTCGTAGCCGCCGGCAGCAAGAGCCTTCTTGAGCGCTGCCAGGGAGACACCGCTCCTCTCCTTGGAGGCGGAAACAGCCGTGACGATCAGCTCGCCGACGCTGGGTCCCACTTTCTTGGGCTTGGCTGCTGCCTTCTTCTTGGGTGCCTTGGCCGGAGCGGCGGCTGCGGGGGCTGGGGCGACTTCTGCCATGTCTAGTTTCAATTTGCCCTCTAGTAACACACGTTGGTTTTGCTGACTACGAGTCCTCTTGACGCTGCTCTGTGCTGTTGTGTTGCTCGCCTGTGCAAAGGGTTGGCCTTAAACGCGACATGAGAACCGTGTGGACTCAGCTCCCCAACTGCAGCTCCCGGTTACCAAAATGTTCTCCTCTTGTGTTTTCTCCTGGCGAATAAAGGGCTAAAAATCAAAGTTGGAGTGGAGCAGAAGTCCTAAAGCGAATGTGACAAGGAGTAACCTATTTGCCGTTCGAAATAAAGCGGTTTGGGTAGCGGCGGCCTCGTCTGTTTAGTTGCGACTGTGTGAAAACATTGCCGTTGATCTCTCGGATGGAGCTGTGCGCACTGGGTTTCCACTGGCATTTGACTCCTAAAGTGTCTAAAAGTGCAAGCGATTTTGGACACAAACCGTTGCCCAGTGAGCAAAGTTGTTTGGCGAGGGACTAAAATGATTTAGGGTACACAGATGTGGTGCCGGGGTTTTTAAACAGGGTCTCTTTTGGGGTGCGTAAAGCACAGTGTTGAAACTGGGTCTGAGCCCTGGTCCCTATAAAAGTGGTGTCTGTCCGTGTGTGTATGCTACCTTTCTCAGAGGGTGACTCTCATTTGGATTCCCTGCATAATGACTCCCTCTGGTCTTTTTAGACTAGGCTACTACTACTACTACTACAGTCTACGTCCCTCGTCTGGCGCAATGTCGTCGTTTAGGTTGTATGGCTATGCAGTAAAGTGACCTGAGGCGCACCGGCTGCGTCTCACCTGGGTTGGTTTAGGAGGAGTCTCTGAGCACACCTATGTCGTAGTTCCCTTTGAGGAGCGATGAGATAGACTCATTGTACATGGGTTGAGGGTTAGGGTTAGACCGACTTCTGATTTCGATTGCTGCCTGGAGACCGTGCATTGTTGTTGAGGCAGTGACCTCAGCTCCCTATGGTTTCGTCATTTAGATTGTACCACAGCTTGTTCTCATTCAATAACCTCCTTTCTTAGTAGCCTACAAATCAAACCAGATGAAATCGCCTAAAAGCACATTGGTTGCAGAGGGCAGAAAGGTGAAACATAGCCCAACAATCACAACACACTCTTTTTCTTTTTACTTAATTTGATGACCTGACTATATACATCTCTTCATCGTGTAGTTGAATGTGCCATGAGAATTACACAAAGCTTAACAATTTGAAGAAGCCTAGCTTAGGCTATAGGTAGGCTCCTACTGAAGATTTAGGCTACACCTTACACTTCACACGGAAAGTGCTTATTGATGAGTGATCAATTGATCAAAACTCCTTCTGTGCTGTTCTTTACTAAACTACGCACACGCACGCACACACACACACGCACGCACACGTCGCCTGGTGGAATGTTCTGCCTTTGACCCATCCTATGCTATCCTTCCTCCAAGGGCTGCCAGGAGCAGTGGGCGTGTGCAGGGAACCAATCTGTCCAATTCTGTTCACCTTTTGAGAAAGCTGTCTTTTGATGTGTGTTGTGCTAGCTTGGTGACAGATGCTGCTGTAGCATCGTTGGATTAGAGCTACCGCTTGCTTACGCACACACAAAATATTCATTATTATTGTTACTATTATCATTAATAATAATAATAATAATAATAAATCTCTGTGTTTCATTACTGTACTTGTACATCTGAGATTCATGAAGCAAGATTGTCCCTCCCACTATTTTTTTTTGGGGGGGAGGGGGGGTTGACTAACTTAGTTTGTATGGATAGGCTACAAAAAAAAAAGGCAGACGGAGGGGGGGTCCCGGCATGTGCAATTGATTTGGGTCACAGGTGAAACGAGGGCGTCGAGCTCAACGCAGATATTAGAGGGAGCCTTGCCTAAATATTTGCATACCCCTCCATATATAGTGGGTGAATACCGGCGGCTTCTTACATTTGTTCCTGTGAAGCAACAAAGAATCGAGATGCCTGAACCTGCTGCGAAGTCCGCGCCCAAGAAGGGCTCCAAGAAAGCCGTCTCCAAGACCGCTGTCAAAGGCGGCAAGAAGCGCAGAAAGTCGAGGAAGGAGAGCTACGCTATCTACGTGTACAAAGTCCTGAAGCAGGTCCACCCCGACACTGGTATTTCCTCCAAGGCCATGGGGATCATGAATTCCTTTGTGAACGACATCTTCGAGCGCATTGCCGGAGAGTCCTCTCGCCTGGCGCACTACAACAAGCGTAGAACCATCACCTCCAGGGAGATCCAGACCGCCGTGCGCCTGCTGCTCCCCGGTGAGCTGGCCAAGCACGCCGTGTCCGAGGGCACTAAGGCAGTGACCAAGTACACCAGTTCCAAGTAAAGCGGCTGCTTTCCACGGCTCCAAACTACCCAAAGGCTCTTTTAAGAGCCACCCACATTTTCTGTAAAATAATGCAATTCCATGTTGATTTGGCTACTTTTCGTATAAATCGCAAACTCTGCAAATGCTGCAATTGGTCACCGAATGTGCCTTTTGTTGTCCAATCTGCGATGGTAGAATTATTTTTTTATAATGTATATTTGCCTGATCTTTCCAGGGATCAATAGTTATCGAAGTAGCATATAGTCCCATCTATAGCTAGATTGATCTCTAATTTTTGCTATTGCACCCTTTTTCAAAACTCCCGCCTCTGGAAGACGGCGAGGCTGGATCTGCTTCTTGAATAAATCGATCTAACCCTACCTTTCAGTAAGTTTAAACAATCGATTTGATGTACTGTGCACTGTCATCCTTGTAATTGCATACTTATTCATCTAGTGTCCTTGTTCATGTATATTTTAAACGTAGTATTCAAGTCAAATTCAGTGTAGCCCGACTAGAAGGAAACGGAAGATCTCAGTACATAGGCTGCATACAGAAGGCTGCATACAGAATATTGCAAGGTAATCTTGATGTGGATGGGCAACAAACCGATTATGGGATTTTTTCCTACAATTAAACAATTTAAACAGTGTTGGCGAACAAGCCATTCATTCCGGTTAACCAGCTGGATTGTAGTTAATGTAGTTATATGCGAGTGTACAACGCAATGCGTATTTCGGAGCTCCTCAGATGCAAGCTCACGATTAATAAATACAACCTTAAAAATTAGAATGAGCGTTGACTATTAATACCCGAGCTTCACTCAACATGGACCCATCGCTTTTAATTGTAGACGTGAGTGGCTCTTAAAAGAGCCGTTGGGTTGGTGGACTACAGAAACGGGGAGACGATGCTTATCCGCCGAAGCCGTACAGGGTGCGTCCCTGTCGCTTCAGAGCGTAGACGACATCCATGGCGGTGACGGTCTTTCTCTTAGCGTGCTCGGTGTAGGTCACGGCATCACGGATGACGTTCTCCAGGAACACCTTCAGCACACCACGGGTTTCTTCGTAGATCAGACCAGAAATACGCTTCACGCCGCCACGGCGAGCCAAACGACGGATTGCAGGCTTGGTGATGCCCTGGATGTTATCACGAAGAACCTTGCGATGGCGTTTCGCACCTCCCTTTCCGAGTCCTTTGCCTCCTTTTCCGCGGCCAGACATTTTTTGACGGTTTTCTTTTCAATTGTTCTACACGAAACCTTCGAGTTGACTGTTTAATTCTCGAAACTTGGCCCGTCTATTATGTCGAAAATGCGGATGTGATTGAACACAGTGAGAGCTCTTTTCTGCTGGGCGGAGCCATGGAGGTATGATGAGACGGCATTGAAAATGGCTGCCTATTCATTTCAATGAAAGTTGCTCACCGGCGCATGAAGCCATTTGACGTAGGCTAGTGGCCAAAGCTCGGTATTGCAAGTCACGTGACGGCATGCGGCACAAGACCTATTCCCCATGATTTGTGGATTATGATACATAGGGCTAGAAAAGGAAAACAAAATGTTTGTATTCATGGCTGAAGATGGTCTGATACGACTGAAGCGGTCCTTTTTTTGTGTGTTGTCACATTAAATCACTTTTTATTTGTATCCTGAGTGCCTCCTCTCTTTTTTGTCAGTGTGCGGGCTTTTTCTTCTATTTTTCCTTGATCAGTGCATTTGGGCCCACGCACCTGACTTAGATTTGAATCAGCCTAATTTTAATTGCGCCAACTTTTCCTTCAGTTTGAACAGTATGCAAGCCAGCAGGTTCTCTTTTTAACATTAGTTTCAATGTTTCACCTATGGGATGCGCATGCGCGACCCTACGACGGAAGCTTTTATACAGCGTCTGTCGTGATAGGTCAGACTGGCAGTGCATGACAGGAGGCCCCACCCTCCCAGGTTATATACCTGAGACACCGCGCCAAACGTCATTTTCGGTTTCTTCCCTGTGAAGATTTGTGTGAACCTATGTTCGAGTTGGCAACTCTAAAGCCGCCTTTACACTATTACGGAAAAATTACCGCGGTACGGTCCTGAAAAGACCGGAAGTCATTCGTTTCCTATGAGAGTCCGCAGACCGCATGCGACAGGACTCCGAGGGATGCGGTGCGGACAAAATTCCGCTCCGGTGGACGTCCGTATGCGTTCAAAAAATTGAACTCATCCGGCAAATCCCAGTCCGGCAGTACGACCGGGAAATAGCGTTGCTATGGTTTTGGTAAATAATGGTGTGTGTAAACAATGATAGATCGCTTTCTTGTCACTTTACTTGAATAATTTAATGTTATAAACTATATAAAAAACAGAATTAACAAGCCCATGTGATCTAGTGGAGCACGTTGTCAACATAACAAATATAACGAATATAACCAGACAATCTAACCAGCATAGAGCCGGCTTCGGCTATGGCTAGTTAGCTAACGTTAGCTATAAGCTTCGTAGATTTGTCAAACTTGATAAATACGACACACACACAACCCAAAGCTGTCAAAATAGTTCAATATTGGTGTAACTAAGATAGCTGGGTAATATTTTTTTTTTTTTCCACAGACACATTTTGCTACAAAGTCTGTAACCTTTTAATATAGTTTGGCAAATTTCTACCGCTTCGATGTCCGCCATGACTGTTGACAGATCACTGACTGCTCGGTGACGTCGACACTTGACGTATCGTCCTGCAGTTCTATTTCGCGGAGCTTCGCCCCATAGGGGGGCTTCGCTCCTAGTGGTTTACCCCGTTGCCTAGGCAACGCAGACTGAATATGAATATTAAAAATTGAACGCATCTGACAGCCAATCAGGTACAGGTGCCTTTCTCTCTAAACTGTATAAAAGAGAGCTAAACCCATCAAACTGCTCCCAAAATATTTCAGCGAGCTGAAATATTGACTGAGTGTGAAGATCTACCTCAAGTATGAAGAAAGCGGTCAGCAACCTGGAAGCGGCGGGACTGGGAGACATTCAAGCCCCACCAAAAGCCCTTCTAAGGGCTCAGTGTTGCTGCCGGAAGCTCAACCCGAAGACAGACCGGCACGATTTGTGCTTCGTCTGCCTCAGGGCCCAGCATGCGAGGGATGGTCTGCTTGTGCCTCCCTCGTGCGCGCCATGCTACCTCCTGCCGTTGGTAGAGAGGCAGTATCGTGCTGCGTTTTTTGCTGAGGAAGTTCCTCTGACCCCCGTGGACTCACTCTCTATGGCCGCCTCCGGTTCGGAGTCCGGTTCTGAGGGAGAGGACGAGGAGGAGGAGGAGGGGAGAGGCGCTGTCGGCGATCGGTTCGGTCGTCCAGAGCCCCCTCCCAGGTGTCTGAACCCGAGGACTCTGATGGTTCGTTGGACCGCTCTGAGAGTCCCGGGGGAGGGCACAGGGGCTCTGTGACCGGAAGCTTTATGCCGTCCTTCCGCCGGGAGTTTCCCGGTATCCTGGAGAGGGCGGCGGCTTACGTCAGCTTACGGCGGCTTACGTCCCCGCGATGCCACGCATGGAGTCCTTCATCGAGGGATCGTGGGAACAGCCTGTCACAGCGAAGGCACCTGTGAAGTCCTTTCTCCACGCCACCCAAGTGGTCGGGCTGGAGAGGGATATTTCTCAGGGAACCCCGTCCCTCGAGCACTCGCTGGCGTCCCACCTGGTCCCGGGGGCGGTCTCATGGGCGTCCAGCAGGAAGGCGTAGCTACCTGGGGCCAAGGACAGGGCGACTTTGGCGTTCGCAGTGAAGATGTGTTACACATGTGTCTTACACTATTGTTTGAAATGATTATTCAGTTGTGCCTGATCATTGTGCTGCAGTCAGGCACACCTGAATAATCATTTCATCCAAAGTGTAGGACAGGAAATAGAGAAGCATGTCTAATTTCAGGAAGTAGCCTACTGGAGTTGTGCATAGGCCCTACTGGTAGCCGCCAAACAGGACGGCCTTCGGCTGCTCCACCTCGTCCAGCATGATCACTAGTTATTCTTTGGTGAACGCTACCACACGCTTCCTCTTCATATCTGCCATGTTGCTCAATATGTGCAGTTACCCTTGTTTTTTGTATAGGCCACATGCGCCAACACCGGTGCCTGATAGATTCAATTAGTCATCGTATCCGCACGAATTCTAACGTGGGAATGCTACTGCCACAGGGGCAATTTAAATGGCCATTATACCTTTGTTTGTATGATAACTAAATCAGTGGTAATTTTGCTATCATCATTGCCTATCATCATTAAAGTATTTTTTCCTAGCCTTTCAAGACATCCTCGACGGGGCTTATATGTCCCGATCCGATCCGTGCTCTTTCTTGGATATTTTAGGCTATTTGATGTAATGTAATTTGATGTATGAATTGGGATTATCACGAGGTCTCGCTTTGACTCTTAAATACATTAGCAGATGAGCTTTCGGAGGCATAGCTTCCTTTTTGGTAATATTTAGACTGAAATAAAATAATTACGACAGCACGTATTATATTGGCACGTCATTTCTGTGACTTTACGAATGGCCATCGATGTGTGCGGCATCGATTAATTCTTTTTTCAGCACCGCGCCCAGGGACAGCTCCTCTAACGATGTATCTTGGGATGGACCTAACGATGTATCTTCAGGCGCCCACTAAGGGATAGTCTGGGAAACACTCGTAGGAAAAACTGTCCCTTCGCCAAGGTATACCTTGAGAAGCGTCGTAGCGCGGAGAAGTTCGGCGAATCTGGGAAACGCGGCCCAGATCCCTGGTGGTATAGTGGATAAAGTGCCTGACTCCCATGTGGAAGGGCAGGAGTTCAAACCCTGGTGTTGGAGACTTTTTGTCACTGGATGTTATAGAAGCTATGTAAGAATGTGGTTACCTGGTGGTGCTATGTAAGTTATTGAATTCATGTGCAGTAATTTAAAGGGGAACGCTGCTGTCATATCAAGTTTAGCTCAAATGTCGCCTTGTCCTCAATGAAACTGATCCGTACACACCAACATTTAACCGATCCGTGCAGTAGTAAGCTAGCTCCTTTTTCCTCTGTGTGCGCACCCCCTTTATAATGGAGGTCTATGGGCCTCTGCTAAAAACTATGATAAACATGCATTTTCAAGGCAGCCAGCTCGTCCTTTGGGTACCCGCTGTAGGTCCGCAAGCCTTGTGTTGTATTCCGCCTGAGGTCCGCCAACTCGTTCATTGGGTAACCGCTGTAGGTCCGCTAGCCTTGTGTTATCTGGGTTTATCCGTTACCTTTGTCCAGAAACAGAAGTTGAACCAATTGCAGCAAAATAGTTAACGTTACAGGAATCATCAGTGTAACTTCTTTAGCCACTGACCACTACCATTAATGTTATATGCTGCTGCTAGTTATTGTGAGGTAACTGGCTATCCCACTCTTATTGTGCTGGATTAGTATTGGAACTGATGTGTCCAGGCGACAAGACCTATCTTCATTTATCAGACATTATTTCATGTCATTTCAATTTACAGCTATTTCAGTGGCATGACTAGCTTCCGTCCTACCCGTCCTTAACAGAAACAAGCCAGCCACGCACATAGGCCAGGCTGGACCTGGCCTGGTTGAGGACGTGCTGCTTGAAGGGTTGGGCTGAGGTAGGAGGTTCTATCTAGTGGGGCTCCACCCAGGCAGAAAAATGCGCCCACTGTGTTCAATCACATCCGCATTCACGACATAATAAACACGCCACACTTCTGGGGTGCAGCAGTCAAGCTAACAACTTGGTAGACGAAGTGTGAAAAATGTCAGGCCGCGGTAAGGGAGGAAAAGGACTCGGCAAGGGAGGCGCCAAACGCCATCGCAAGGTTCTTCGTGATAACATCCAGGGCATCACCAAGCCTGCTATCCGTCGTCTGGCTCGTCGTGGTGGCGTGAAGCGTATTTCTGGCCTGATCTACGAAGAAACCCGCGGTGTTCTGAAGGTGTTCCTGGAGAACGTCATCCGTGATGCCGTGACCTACACCGAGCACGCCAAGAGAAAGACCGTCACCGCCATGGATGTGGTCTACGCTCTGAAGCGCCAGGGACGCACCCTGTACGGCTTCGGCGGATAAGCGTTTTCTGGATAATTTGTGGCATACCGACCCAACGGCTCTTTTAAGAGCCACCCACATCTACAATTAAAAGCCTTGTCTCTATGTCGAATGCTCAGATCATGCATAATTGATGCTCATAGTTAATGTAGAATACATTTATATAAAAGCTCCAGATTAAATATTGAACTAAGTGCTGTTCCCAATTACAGCTCTCGAGCGGTAGCGTTAGAATAAAATCAGCCGAGTGCCGTTATTTAACTACGTGAACAACAATAAAAGAACGAGTATCCGCTACGTGAACAACAATTAAAGAACGAGTATCCGCTAGCTGAGTTTCTATGTGGGAAAGACGTTTTCGCCGTTATTCCAACTGGAATTCTGTTACAACGAATTGTAGCTTGTCCGCAGGGCAAGTAGCCTAGCCTAGATCTCCCACTCAAATCGTCCCGGACGGCTTTGAAGTCCAGTTTCTATTGTGAAATATTTGTTTTCGCGTCGAGTCTGGCTGCGAGGCAGTGCAAGAATGGCTGCTCCCCCCAAAACTGCTGGCATTGTTTTCCTGTAGAAGAGGGTTGAATCCCACTCAACTGTCACCCACCGTAATGGGCTAATAGTCTAGAATCAGTCTACATGGTCATATTTCGTGATCGGCTACCGACGGGGATAACTCACTATCAATCGTAAATATCCTCGCTGTCGACCAAGCCTGCGATCCGTTTATTCTAACGTTACCGGGGGGCTTAGAAGAATAAGAAAACGCGCGCAATGCCCCAGGCTTAGAGACAACTGCATTGATCCCCAGAGATGGTCAACAAATTACACATTCGGGGATCAATTACAGCACGCATCCCGAGCACACAATGTATACGAGCATTAAACAAAAATCTACCACCATTGAATTGCATTATTTTATAGAATATGTGGGTGGCTCTTAAAAGAGCCTTTGGGTAGATTGGAGCGTGAAAAGCCGCCTCTTTACTTGGAGCTGGTGTACTTGGTCACTGCCTTGGTGCCCTCGGACACGGCGTGCTTGGCCAGCTCACCGGGGAGCAGCAGGCGCACGGCGGTCTGGATCTCCCTTGAGGTGATAGTTGAACGCTTGTTGTAGTGCGCCAGGCGAGATGACTCTCCGGCAATGCGCTCGAAGATGTCGTTCACAAAGGAATTCATGATCCCCATGGCCTTGGAGGAAATGCCGGTGTCGGGGTGCACCTGCTTCAGGACTTTGTACACGTAGATAGCGTAGCTCTCCTTCCTCGACTTTCTGCGTTTCTTGCCGCCTTTGACAGCGGTCTTGGAGACGGCTTTCTTAGAGCCCTTCTTGGGCGCGGACTTGGCAGTCGGTTCGGGCATTTTTCTAGGTCTCGTTGCTTCTCAGGAACGAAAATAAAGCGGCGGGTAGTCACCCAGTATATGTAGGGGGAGTATGCAAATGTTTAGGCAAGGCTCCCGTCATTGTCTGCGTTGAACTCTGACGTCCTCGTTTCCCCAACGAACCAAATTGACCGCGCATGCTCAGGAACTCGCTCACCCCCCAGTCCACTTTCCCTGCTGTCGGGCGTGTGGTCTGACATCACTTTATTGGATGTAGCAGTGCCGCCATTGTGGAGTGTAGTCCAAAAAGTTAATTATTTGAGACACACATACGGACATTTTCTCCATAGTCATCCATTGTTGAAGCATTTTGTTTACACCTCCCACCCACATTTGTTTGCACCTCCCACCCATTGGCATACAATGGGCGAGTGGCGTGTGATGTCTTTGTAAGCAAAATGAAGGCATTTGCAGAAAATAAAGTCAGTGTTTAATAATGACTCCGTTGAATTTAAAATTCATTGTTGAGTTGAAATATATCATTGGAGATGAGTTTTGTGAATTTTGAAGCCCTTAGCCTAGTTGATTCTCAGGTCAGTGTTGAACCTAGCATGACACATCACAGGACAGCTTTCTCAAAATCTGGCAAACGACAAACCCTGATATGTCCACAAGGACACCAAAGCAGGTTGCTAGGTAGCCTAGATATGGTCACACTAACAAAAGGACACGGTCTGCAGTTGCATTGTTATTCCTTACTCAACTTACTTTTAATCCTCTTGGTTGGATGAGGAACATAAGGCTATGACTCTCTGCTTCCATCTGGACCTGTCCTGTGCAGCATGTTGTGTCTTGTCCCAAGTTAGGTAGCCATTTTTAGTTCCGAGCTCACAGTTCTTCGCCAGGTTGTTTTTGGCCTCCCTTGTTTCCTCTGAAATTCCAGCCCCCTAAAAGTCCTGTCAGCATTGAACCCAGGGCACGATGTTGGCATTGGGCATTTTGGGGTATTTCCATAAGAGCTCCACTGCACACTGTCGCTCTCACCGCTATCACTCCTCACTGATATCAGCAGCCAGTTGTTCTGACAGGCGTGTTCCCCATATTCTTTTAATGACTTGTTCACAGTCATAAATCTCAAAATTGGCTGCATAGCCTAGAAAACAAAACTGTTCCACAGTAGACATCATTCACTATTGCATCGTAGATAGCTGTAACTGCTTGACTGAGTGTAGCGATTTATTCGCAGCTGCCTATAGGCTACAGTGGTGAATTTAGAAGGTTTAAGTAGTCTTCACATGCCTTAGAAATAAACTATAGCCTATGCACTCTGTGTATCTCAATGATGGATGATTCAACACTGGCAGAGTAGGCCCTGTGTGTGCAAATCAGAAGCTGGGCCTTGGCTGTCACAGAGTAGCGGCAGGGCAGACTAAGGTCACCAGACTAGGGTGCTAAGGTAGCCTAGTGCGTAAGGACTAGGAATTGAGGGACCATATGACAGGCATATACATTAGGACTTGAACAAAGGATATTAAAACTAAAGTTTGTAATGAACAGTCTTTGAAGAGTGGACAGGGAGGGATGACCGTGGCCCACAGAAAGTTGCCCCAATAAGGTGTTAATCGGCACCAGACAGCTGAATCAACAGTATTGGACAGAAGGCACTGCCCTAACTTATAATAAGATAAACCATCACTCTGAAAAGTCACCTGTGACAACTGACAGATGCAGCCTGTGACAACTGATAGAAACAGATATATTATACAACTGTTAGGCCTATGTGCGAAGGGCATCTCTCCTGCAGGACACTCACTGAGACTGTATTCTCTGTATGAGACTGTATGCTCTTGTTGAAGCAAACACCTTCTGTTGATCGCCTATGGGTTCTCGAGTTTCTACTCATGTTGTTAGCAATAGTCTAACATGGTAGGCTATAGGAGATTGATTCTTAGCAGTTCCCGCTTAGTCACTTATCTTGTTATTCCCTGTAGGCGTAAATACTGTGCTCAAGAACACAATCTTGCTTGAGATAAACATTTCTAGAAATTAAGCCAAATTGATTTAATTCTGCCTCGACCACGCCTATTCACATCACGTAGGCTCGTTCAGAATCCCAAATCACACAGCCCAGAAATAGCTAATTGCTCATATCACTTAACAATAAGCGCCTACATGTCCTTCCATGTAGGCTATAGGCCTGTCTTCACTACATGGGCTGCTATAGGATAGGCTAGGCGACTGGGCTCCTGCGTTCTCTATAATTCTCATGGCACAATAGCCTAGCCACTCAAGATACGATTCAGACATTTTTATAGCAAGGTCATCAAATTCAGTAAAAAGAAAACGACGAGTGTGTGTTGTGATAGTTGCTTGTCACTTTTTGCAATCCTATGTAACGCAGCCGGTGCGCCTCAGGTCACTTCACTGCATAGGCTACCAACCAAACGAGGACATTGCCCCAGACGAGGGGTGTAATAGGCGGCAGATAGTCCAAAAAGACCAGGCGGAGTCATTCTGCTGGGAATCCAAATGTGAATCACCCAGGGAGGGCGAAAGGTAGCCTACACACACGGGCAGACACCAGCTTGATAGGGACCAGGTCTCAGCCCCAGTTTCAACGCTGTGCTTTACGCACCCCAAAAGAGACCCCGTTTAAAAACATAGGCACCGCTTCTGTGTACCCTAAATCATTTTAGCCCCTTGCCAGACAACTTGTCTCACTGGGCAACGATTTCTGTCCATAATCGCATGCACTTTTAGACATTTTAGGAGTCAAATGCCACTTGAAACCTAGTGCGCACGGCTCCATCCGAGAGATGAACGGCGGTGTTTTTACCCGGTAGCGAATAAACAGACGAGGCCGCCGCCACCCAAACAACTTTATTTCGAACGACAAATAGGCTGCTCGCTGTCACATTCGCTTTCGGACTTGTGCTCCACTCCAACTTTGATTTCTAGCCCTTTATACACCAGGAGAAAACACAAGAGGAACATCATTTTGGTAACCGAGAGCTCCTCGGTGGTGGAGCTGAGTCCACACGGTTCTCATGGCGCGTTTAAGGCCAACCCCTCGCAGCGTCGAGGACTCACAGTCAGCAGGACCGACATACAGTACGTGTGTGATACCGCAGAGCAATCTCAAGATAGACATGGCAGAAGTCGCCCCAGCTCCCGCAGCCGCCGCTCCGGCCAAGGCACCCAAGAAGAAGGCAGCATCCAAGCCCAAGAAAGTGGGACCCAGCGTCGGCGACCTGATCGTCACGGCTGTTTCCGCCTCCAAGGAGAGGAGCGGTGTCTCCCTGGCAGCGGTCAAGAAGGCACTGGCTGCCGGCGGCTACGACGTGGAGAAGAACAACTCCCGCGTCAAGATCGCCGTCAAGAGCCTCGTCACCAAGGGCACTTTGGTACAGACCAAAGGAACTGGCGCCTCCGGTTCTTTCAAGATCAACAAAGCAGCCGAGGCGAAGGTAAAGAAGCCAGCTACGAAGCCCGCCGCCCCGAAGGTCAAGAAGGTAGCCGCCAAGAAGCCCGCTGCAGCCAAGAAGCCCACAAAGGTCGTGGCTAAGAAGCCTGCAGCTGCAAAGAAATCTCCCAAGAAAGTCAAGAAGCCCGCAGCTAAGAAGGTGGCAAAGAGCCCCAAAAAGGCCAAGAAGCCCGCGACACCCAAAAAAGCCCCAGCCAAGAGCCCCAAGAAGGCCGTCAAGCCCAAGGCCGTCAAGCCCAAAGCTGCCAAGCCCAAGGCTGCCAAGGCGAAGAAGGCAGCCCCCAAGAAGAAGTAAACGTCTTTTTTCTGTCCTCTTTACCGTCACAAAGGCTCTTTTAAGAGCCACCCACCCATCCATAAAAGTGCCTCTCCATGTATGGCCACCGGATTCACGCGGGCGCACACCCAACCGTAATAATTCCGATATAAAGCACTTAATCTAGTGGTACTGAAAACGTGCTGCACACGCTGGTGTTTCATTATAATACACTTCCACAGCACTGGTGATGGGAGGCTATGAATTTCAACTGTAGGGTAAAACTCTATCTGATGCATGTTCATGGTCAACTGGCGTGCACGGGGATCAGATGGACACGTAGTTTATTCAACATTGTCTTTTTGGCGCCTGAAATGAGAGGAGTAGTGAGAGAGCGGCGGACCAGCGCAGGCCGTGGGCGCGTTCGTAAGGATCAGGACTGATCCTTACCTGATCGCCGCCATGCTGTGACCCTCTGCATTGTGGCCAAATTCCGTCCAGACTCGCTCCAACGTGATTCGTACTTTGTTGGGTTATACATTATTAAAATTACAAATTCAAATAATTAGTAAAAAGTTATTTTGAGAAACGCCCATAGACATGCATGCATTCTCTCCAAGTCTAAAGCGACGTACAATGTTTTGAGTTGGGGTTAAGTGGCACAGCGGTAGGTACGAAATTGTTTTATTTGTTGGTCTTTACAGGTCAAACAATCATTGTAGTTTGATGGTGTGCATGACACCAGGGAAAGGAGGGAGTAGGTTAATAGTAGCCCTGTTGCCCTTTTCTGTCCATTATTGTATAAGTCTACGAGGAGATCAAGCCATTTATAAAGGGACGTCTAATTATTAGGGAGGACAAACTAGGTAATTCATGCAGCACACTTCATACACAAACACGAAGCGTTTCAATTAAACACGTTTTAAATTAAAACCAAGAGAAATACAACTATGCCCAATAACCCAATAACCTAAACACATGTCTGCAACAACTTCAAATCAGACTGAATTAGCTAGATTTCAAGCCAGACTCCTACTTGCAGGAGTCTCATGTGGGCGAGTGTGCCTCAACTCGGGAGGTGGCCCACGTAGAGGCAAGCAACGGAGAACACGAGGATGATGGAAACGCATTCCAGAGGACAATGGAAATACACTTTGCGCTTTTAAGGAATGAAGTGGGTGGCTCTTAAAAGAGCCTTTGGGATTATTGGGAGAATTCACGTCAGTGGCGACTTCACTTGGCTTTGACAGCCTTCTCGGTCTTCTTGGGGAGAAGCACTGCCTGGATGTTGGGCAGCACGCCGCCCTGGGCGATAGTCACGCCTCCGAGAAGTTTGTTGAGCTCCTCGTCGTTGCGGACAGCCAGTTGGAGGTGACGGGGGATGATACGAGTCTTCTTGTTGTCGCGGGCAGCGTTGCCGGCCAACTCCAGGATTTCAGCAGTCAGGTACTCGAGCACAGCGGCCAGGTAGACCGGTGCACCGGCTCCCACACGCTGGGCATAGTTGCCCTTACGGAGAAGTCTGTGAACACGACCCACCGGGAACTGGAGACCGGCGCGAGATGATCGGGTCTTGGCCTTGGCCCTGGCTTTGCCTCCTGTTTTCCCTCTTCCGCTCATTTTCAGTATAGAAGTAGTTTAGTAACTCAGTAATGTGACACAACGTCGGTCGGATTTTTATACCTTCCGTAAAGTGGCGCCCTTTTGCTTTTGTCGCTTTATCCAATCCCAGTCTCCGTGATAATAGCCAATGAGGAGAAGGAGGCGATAGCCAGCCAATGAAGTCGCCCAGAGAGGCTGTCCAATCAGCGCACGGCAGCGGGCGTTATAAAAAAGGCACATTACGTTTTTGAAAATTTCAAGTTCGACTCGCTGAGAAGGGAAGCTGAGATCATGGCCAGAACCAAGCAGACCGCCCGCAAATCCACCGGTGGCAAAGCCCCGAGGAAGCAGCTCGCCACGAAGGCGGCTCGTAAGAGCGCACCCGCCACCGGCGGTGTGAAGAAGCCTCATCGTTACAGGCCCGGCACAGTAGCCCTGAGAGAGATCCGTCGTTACCAGAAGTCAACCGAGCTGTTGATCCGCAAGTTGCCCTTCCAGCGCCTGGTGAGGGAAATCGCTCAAGACTTCAAGACCGACTTGCGCTTCCAGAGCTCTGCTGTGATGGCCCTGCAGGAGGCCAGCGAGGCATACCTGGTCGGCCTCTTCGAGGACACCAACCTGTGCGCAATTCACGCCAAGAGGGTGACCATCATGCCCAAGGACATCCAGTTGGCCCGCCGCATTCGCGGAGAACGCGCCTAAATTGGTTCGAGTTTTATCATTTCAACATCCCCCTAAGGCTCTTTTAAGAGCCACCTCATTATCTCTAATAATAAAGCCAATGTGTTCCTATTGCAACCTGCACAGTCTAGTGCGTCCTAATAGGAGTAGTTTGGACTGCTAGTTCTACTACACTGTCCATTCACCACCGTCATGACATCCACGTATACAATGCAATTATTTTTGTACATTGACCTTACGCCCAGCCATGGATTTCAGCCTGTACTGCCTTTTTTGACACCCAAGAAGAGAACTTGGAACTGAATGAAAGTCAGACTTTAGTCCCTTCCAGCATTTGATTACAGCCTCAGAGAAAGTATGAACGTAGTTTCAAAATGGTTTATCCAAACACTAGTAACATGCTTTGTTTAGCGTATGAGGTGGTTTAAACAAGTGAATAGCCGTTCAATCTATTTTAACGTGATGGGAAAACCACAGCAAAGTGAGATTAAGGTTGTTTTTTTTGTCTTGTTTATTTTTCCTCCTGCGTTGTGGTATGTTACAGGTGGACTATTTAAGTGTATCATACCTAAACAATACCACAAAGCGGAAAAAACAAAGTCGCAACAAGCAACAAAAAAGCCCTTTAGCTCCCTCTAGTGGCTATAGTTATAAATTACATTTTGGTACAGATATGGATTTACATCAACTCTATATCTTTTGACTGTGGCGCCTGTCTTTACCTGTCTTTTAGCAACCCCTATGTCTTCTCCCCATTTGGATAGTTGAGAAAAGATTGTAGCACAGCTAAGATAGACCTCCATCCTGTCAGTCACAGTGTGAGATAGTACTGTATCCCTCCACGGTTCCCTCAGGTCAAATGGGAGCTGAAGGAGGTGGATGTTGATGGTCCCCAGTCCCCAGCCCAGTAGGTTCAGCTGCAGAGCACCACAACACCAGTGGCACACACATTTTTAATCCATACATACAGTTCACCTGTGTATTTACATGGAACCCATATATTGTATTGCATATTATATCGACCTAAACCTATTTCATGTCGCTTGAATGTGGCTGTTGTAACAGTGCAATTTCCCCTCTGGAATTAATGAAGTACCTGCCTGCCTGCTGAAGGTCCAGAAATCGCAGTAGGGCCGATATTCAGTTCCAGTTGATATGAGCAGAGGCTATTAGGTAAACACCTCCAACACCAACGTGGATGATAAGTGCACCAATATTGTTACTTGTTTCCTCTCACCCTCCGGATCCCATTTCACCCTGATTCACATTTAGGGGCCACAATATGTAGTTAGTCAGCCTCACTAATTGAAAAAGGAGAAAAGCCTCAATTGGGTCCATGTCTTTTGTATGGGGGTTGTAGTGCATTGGCTACACAAACTAAATGATAAACCTACCAATATCAATCACATATATTTTTAATCATTTGGAAGATGGACTACTGTTAAATCAGTTGTCTCTGCAGTACCCCCGTACAGGGGTCCGAGACCTGCCCTCCTGTAACGGGAACTTACCAGCCCAGCGACTTCTCGTTCGTGTGGGTTTCTAATAGATAGTTTAGGCAGGTGAGGGGAAGATTTGTCTATAGCTTCTAACAGTCTTTCCCAGAGCCTACCCTGCCTACGCTCCAGCAGCACCCCCTATGACCTGAGAGGGGGGATACAGCACAGGAGCCAAATCAGGTTTTTTTCTTCAGTCAATATGGCTAGCTGGGTTTCGCTAGCCAATAGGAGATAGCCCTGTGGAAATAGAGCGAGGGGTTTTATTCTCATTACTTCCTCGTTCCCAAAAAGACAGGCGGTGTCCGGCCGGGGTCAGCTCTATGTTCCCACAGCCCATTGGTCCCACATTAATAAGACTTTTTTTTTTTTTTTTTTAATTAGGCCCAATGGTCCCAGAGCCCATTGGTCCCACATTACCAAGACCTTTTGGGCTGTGAGATATGAGGGATGCTTACTTTCATGTTTCAATAATCAATCGGCACCGAAAGTTTCTCCGCTTTGCTTTTCAGGGGGTGGCATACGAGTACTCCAGACTACCGTTTGGATTTGCTCCAACCCCCCTAGCCCTTCTCCAAGTGCGTGGAGGCTGCACTCGACCCGCTGCGGCGGCAGGGGATCTGAGTGTAAAGCTGAATCCCAATCTGAGTGCGCAAACCACCCTTGCGGCCCCTCGCACTTGCGGCCTGAGCACTTAATTGACGTCAGCTGGACGTTTTTAAGAGCTTTATTGATAATTTTAGTACATTACAAAAAATACAATACTTGACAGTTTAACAACAATAATCATATTAAAAATTCAAAGTGCCATTGTGCAATAGCCAGTTGAATAACAGGCCTACAATTCAATACAATATTACAAAACAATAAACAATTCAAGTCAGGTCAGATCAATTGTGGCCCAGTTAAGTCTCGGGTGTGTCCTGTTTAGATCAATGGTCCTTCTCCTTTTGAGTTCGGTTTTGATCTGTTTGAAAACCATACATGAGCCAATGAAGGTGCCATCAATAGACATTTTGCACCGGGTTTTCCATAGTTTAAAAACAGTGATACAGATACATAAATAAAACAGTTTATGGTTGTCGGTGCTGTCAAAATTGGCATACACCATTTTCCATTCACAAGGCACTTTGACTCCTATATCATGCATTTTTTTCCATACATATTTGGCTCTATCACATTCTATTATAAGATGTTCTATTGTTTCTATTTCTTTACAGGTTGGCATTGGGCACTCCACTGTCCTGACTGAGGGGAGGTAGTTCAGCACCTCTCTGACGGGTAGTTTGCCGTTTACCGTCAGCCACATAGTGTCACGCATGACTCCAGATATATCATCACAGTTTAAATATTTGATTAATTGTTTACTTTGGTCTTCTGTTAAATCTTTATACAATACCATCCCCCCATAGAGGTGGTCACTTATCTGTTGATATATGCTTTTGCTAGTTTGAGAGCACCAATCAATATTTAGACCGGCGTACTTGTCTACGAAGACTGCATATGACACCTTGTGGCCAGGTACGGTTGGTCCACGTCTTGTTCGTTTCCACTGGTCTTTTTCCCCTATCCATGTTGCTTTATTTTGTATTCCTTTTGCTATGTTTTTACAATAAGCTATGTTCAGCTTCAGGCCAACATCTACAGCACCGAGACCACCATGTGCCGTGCTCTTATACATCAGGGCTCTCTTTGCCACTTCCCTGTTGCTTCCCCATATAAAACGAACACACATTTTATTAATCTTTTGCATTGTGGTTGCAGGTGGTGGGAGTATGTTGGCTAAAAAAAGTAGTTTTGATATAATAAAGGTCTTTACAATCTGTATTTTTGAGTTGTATGTACTTGTCCTGAATCTCCACTTGTTAGTCTCTTCTTCTATTTCTTTTTCTTTTCTCTGCCAATTTTTGTGTATGACATCCTTATTGCTGAATAAAATTCCTAATATTTTCATTTCTTCTTTTACATCTATGAGCAGGTTAGGTTTTTTCTTTTCCTCTCCTATCCAGATGCACTCAGTTTTGCTATCATTTAACTTGGCTCCTGAAGCCTGCTCATACTCATGAAAGTGTTCTCTCACTATGTCGAGTTCCTTCTGATTTTTTATAAAGACAGTCACGTCGTCGGCATAGGCGACGGCCAGACGTCAGCTGGAAGGGCCAGAGGGTGCAGGGCCGTGAATTAAATGGGACAGCACTTCCAGCGGCGTGCCAACGATTCCCAAGCTAGTTTAGCTCAATGCCCCTCCCACTTTGTTTTCATTGGCTGCCGCGTCCCTCCACACAGAGGCTGCTCTGACGCGCTCCTCAGCTCCGCAAATTGACGTCTGTTTTGATTTAATAATAATTTAAAATTTATGTTAGGTGGGATATGTTTGCAACGTGCGGATTTCAAGAGAATTTTTGTTATCTGCAAATGTCATCATTTATGTGTGATGTACTCGGATCATGACTCGGATACACTCACTGTGTCACATGAGACGAGGTGGACTGTGGGTATTTTCTGCTCCTAAGTCTGCGAAATTGCGGACTTTCGGTAAGTGTGGTTAAAGTGCGCAAAATGGCGGCAGTGGCGCACTTGTGGACCTAGCAATTCCGTTTTGGGACTACCCTGAGCCCTTGTGAACTTGGCGGGAACGCGCATGTAAGGCCACAAGGTCGCGAGTGCTCTGCACTTTCGCCTAAGTGCGCGATTTGGGATTCAGCTTTAGACTACCTAGATGACTTATTGGTCCTCGCCCCCTCCCCAGTGATAGCGATGGAGCACACCACCAGACTAGTGAATCATCTCTCGAGTCTGGGGTTTGCCATAAATTGGAAGAGCACGCCATGTCCAGCTCAGCAGGTAGTTTACCTGGGTCTCAGTTTGGACACGGTGACCAAGAGTGTCTGCGTTGCCTAGACAGCAGGGTAAACCACTAGGAGCGAAGTCCCCCTATGGGGCTAGGCTCCACTCAAGAGCTGGAGTTACTATAGGCAACTGTCGATTTCAATACGGTGGTGCATGGACAGTATAGCAGCAGATAAGTTCAAATAACGCATAAGACTGTGCAGGTTACAATAGGAAAACAATGGCTTTATAATTAGAGATAATAAGGTGGCTCTGAAAAGAGCCTTTGGGGATGTTGCAATTATAAAGCAACTCGGGCCAATTTAGGCGCGTTCTCCGCGAATGCGTCGGGCCAACTGGATGTCCTTGGGCATGATGGTTACCCTCTTGGCGTGAATGGCGCACAGGTTGGTGTCCTCGAAGAGGCCGACCAGGTATGCCTCGCTGGCCTCCTGCAGGGCCATCACAGCAGAGCTCTGGAAGCGCAAGTCGGTCTTGAAGTCTTGAGCGATTTCCCTCACCAGGCGCTGGAAGGGCAACTTGCGGATCAACAGCTCGGTTGACTTCTGGTAACGACGGATCTCTCTCAGGGCTACTGTGCCGGGCCTGTAACGATGAGGCTTCTTCACACCGCCGGTGGCGGGTGCGCTCTTACGAGCCGCCTTGGTGGCGAGCTGCTTCCTCGGGGCTTTGCCACCGGTGGATTTGCGGGCGGTCTGCTTGGTTCTGGCCATGATCTCAGCTTTCTTCTCCGAGAGTCAAAGTTGAAACTTTCAAGAGGGTAATGTGCCTTTTTTATAACGCCCGCTGCCGTGCGCTGATTGGGCAGCCTCTCTGTGCGACTTCATTGGCTGGCTATCGCCTCTGTCTCCCCATTGGACATTGACATGGAGCCTGGGATTGGCTAGGGCGACAAAGGCAAAAGAGCGCCACTTTACGCAAGGTATAAAAATCCTACCACCGTTGTATCACACCACTTGGTTTCTAAAATACTTCGATACTGAAAATGAGCGGAAGGGGGAAAACAGGAGGCAAAGCCAGGGCTAAGGCCAAGACCCGATCATCTCGCGCCGGTCTCCAGTTCCCAGTGGGTCGTGTTCACAGACTTCTCCGTAAGGGCAACTATGCCCAGCGTGTGGGAGCCGGTGCACCGGTCTACCTGGCCGCTGTGCTCGAGTACCTGACTGCTGAAATCCTGGAGTTGGCCGGCAACGCTGCCCGCGACAACAAGAAGACTCGTATCATCCCCCGTCACCTCCAGCTGGCTGTCCGCAACGACGAGGAGCTCAACAAACTTCTCGGAGGCGTGACGATCGCCCAGGGCGGCGTGCTGCCCAACATCCAGGCAGTGCTTCTCCCCAAGAAGACCGAGAAGGCTGTCAAAGCCAAGTGAAGTCGCCACTGACGTGAATTATTCCAACAATCCCAAAGGCTCTTTTAAGAGCCACCCACTTCAATCTATAAAAGTGTATTTCCATTGTCCTTTATGATTTCATCACCCTCTCGTCTCGTGCTCCGTTACTTAGTCCTACGACGGGCCTTTAAAACTCAATATAAACTCAATATCGTTCAGGCTGATGCAATTTATGCACAAATTTTTAAGTTAAGACACGTCTTTGGATTGTTTAAAAAGAAGAGCAACGGGCTTCGCATGTTACACCGCGTTATTAGGAATGGCTGTATTTCTCACTTATGCTGTAAATGTTTTAATAAAAAAAAAAAAAAAGTAATTTAATCGGTTCGTGTTGCCTTTGTGTATTAAGTGCGCTGCATGAATGACACGTTTGTGATGCCTGTATGTCCTCCCTAATAAATAGACGTCCCTTTATAAATGTCTTGATCTCCTGATAGACCTCCATCCTGTACGAAATAATGGACAGAAAAGAGCGACAGCTCTATCCCAATCAGGCCCAACAGACTACTACTATTAGGGCTACTATTAGTCTACTCCCTTCTTTGCCTGGTGTCATGCACACCATGAGCTGCACGCTTAAACACAATGATCCCGTTTGATCTGTAAAAGACCAACAAATAAAAAAATATCTTACCTACCGCTGTGTAACATAACCCCAACTATAGCTCAAAACATTGTACGTCGCTTTAGATAAATTGCCTGCTAAATAACCCAATTGCATACGGAGACCAGGAACTACACGGTCAGACACTGGTCCCTTTTGAGTTGAAAATTCAGCCCTCTGCAATACAGACGGATACAGGTGAAATTAGCATAGGGTCACATGGCTCAAGTCTTGTTTATGCCTTAATCTCAGGCCACTTACATTACCATCAGAGGGCATTAATTAATTAATTAATGCATGCCTATGGGCGTTTCTCAAAAGGCCTTTCTACTATTTATTTTAATTTGTAATTTCAATAACTTATTAAACAAAGTTCAATACTCTCTTAGATTCTCTTAGAAGTACTTATCATGCTGGACCGAGTCGGACGTTATTTAGCCACAATGCAAGGGCCACACCATGGCGGCGATAGGCACTGATCATGGACTGCTGCAGTCCTGATCCTTACGAACGAGCCCAGCTGCCCACGGCCAGCGCCTGTCCCCCACTCTATTACTCCTCATTTCATGCGGCGAAAAGACAAATGTTGAATAAACTAAGCGTCGATCTGAGCCCTATGTACAGTTGACCATGCACACGCACGTTTTATCCTACAGTTGAAATCCCTAGCCTCCCCTTATCAGTGCTGTTAAAAGTGTATTATAACGAAAAATGAGCGATTGTAGAACAAATGTTCAGCACCTTGAGATTGTCTCACAGTTAAGTGCTTTATAAAGGAAGTATTACTGTTGTGCGTGCGCCCGCGTGAATCCGATGTCCATACATGGCGATGCGCTTTTATGGAGTGGTGGGTGGCTCTTAAAAGAGCCTTTGTAATGGTACAGAGGACGGAAAGAACTCTTACTTCTTCTTGGGTGCTGCCTTCTTAGCCTTGGGCTTGGCAGCTTTGGGCTTGACGGCCTTCTTGGGGCTTTTGGCTGGGGCTTTTTTGGGTGCCGCAGGCTTCTTGGCCTTTTTGGGGCTCTTTGCCACCTTCTTAGCTGCCGCTGCGGGCTTCTTGACTTTCTTGGGAGATTTCTTGGCAGCTGCAGGCTTCTTAGCCACGACCTTTTTGGGCTGCTTGGCTGCAGCGGGCTTCTTGGCGGCTACCTTCTTTGCCTTCGGGGCGGCGGGCTTCTTAGCTGGCTTCTTTGCCTGCGCCTCGGTGGCCTTGTTGATCTTGAAAGAACCGGAGGCGCCAGTTCCTTTGGTCTGTACCAAAGTGCCCTTGGTGACGAGGCTCTTGACGGCGATCTTGACGCGGGAGTTGTTCTTCTCCACGTCGTAGCCGCCGGCAGCCAGTGCCTTCTTGACCGCTGCCAGGGAGACACCGCTCCTCTCCTTGGAGGCGGAAACAGCCTTGACGATTAGCTCGCCGACGCTGGGTCCCACTTTCTTGGGCTTGACTGCTGCCTTCTTCTTGGGTGCCTTGGCCGGAGCGGCGGCTGCGGGAGCTGGGGCGACTTCTGCCATGTCTATCTTGAGTTTGCTCTGCGGCATCACACACGTACTGTATGTCGGTCCTGCTGACTGTGAGTCCTCGACGCTGCGAGGGGTTGGTCTTAAACGCGCTATGAGAACCGTGTGGACTCAGCTCCACCACCGAGGAGCTCTCGGTTACCAAAATGATGTTCCTCTTGTGTTTTCTCCTGGTGTATAAAGGGCTAGAAATCAAAGTTGGAGTGGAGCACATGTCCAAAAGCCAATGTGATAGCAAGCAGCCTATTTGTCGTTCAAAATAAAGTTGTTTGGGAGGCGGCGGCCTCGTCTGTTTATTCGAGACCGGGTGAAAACACCGCCCTTGATATCTCGGATGGAACCGTGCGCACTGGGTTTCCAGTGGCATTCGACTCCTAAAATGTCTAAAAGTGCGTGCGATTATGGGCAGAAATCATTACCCAGTGAGCCAAGTTGTCTGGCGAGGGACTAAAGTGATTTAGGGTACACAGAAGTGGTGCCGGGGTTTATAAACCGGGTCTCTCTTGGGGTGCGTAAAGCACAGCGTTGAAACTGGGGCGGAGACCTGGTCCCAATCAAGCTGGTGTCTGGCCGTCTGTGTATGCTAACTTTCTCTCCCTCCCTTGGTGATTCGCATTTGGATTGCCTGCAGAATTACTCCCTCTGGTCTTTTTGGAATTTCTGTCGCCTATTACACCCCTCGTCTGGGGCAATGTCCTCGTTTGGTTGGTAGCCTATGCAGTGAAGTGACCAGAGGCGCACCGGCTGCGTTACATAGGATTGCAAAAAGTGACAAGCAACCATCACAACACACACTCGTCGTTTTCTTTTTACTGAATTTGATGACCTGGCTATAAAAATGTCTGAATCGCATCTTGAGTGGCTAGGCTATTGTGCCATGAGAATTATAGAGAACGCAGGAGCCTAGCCGATCCTATCGCAGCCCATGTAGTGAAGATAGGCCTATAGCCTACATGGAAGGACATGTAGGCGCTTATTGTTGAGTGATATGAGCAATTAGCTCTTTCTGGGCTGTGTGATTTGGGATTCTGAACGAGCCTACCTGATGTGAATAGGCGTGGTCGAGGCAGAATGAAATACATTTGGCTTAGTTTCTAGAAATGTTTATCTCAAGCAAGATTGTGTTCTTGAGCACAGTATTTACGCCTACAGGGAATAACAAGATAAGTGACTAAGCGGGAACTGTTAAGAATCAATCTCCTATAGCCTACCATGTTAGACTATTGCTAACAACATGAGTAGAAACTCGAGAATCCAGAGGCGATCAACAGAAGGTGTTTGCTTCAACAAGAGCATACAGTCTCATACAGAGAATAGAGTCTCAGTGAGTGTCCTTCAGAGAGATGCCCTTCGCACATAGGCCCAACAGTTGTATAATATATCTGTTTCTATCAGTTGTCACAGGCTGCTTCCATCAGCTGTCACAGTTGACTTTTCAGATTGATGGTTCATCTTATTATAAGTTAGGGCAGTGTCTTCTGTCCAATACTGTTGATTCAGCTGTCTGGTGCCGATTTACACCTTATTGGGGCCACTTTCTGTGGGCCACGGTCATCCCTCCCTGTCCACTCTTCAAAGACTGTTCATTACAAACTTTAGTTTTAATATCCTTTGTTCAAGTCCTAATGTATATGCCTGTCATATGGTCCCTCAATTCCTAGTCCTTACGCACTAGGCTACCTTAGCACCCTAGTCTGGTGTCCTTAGTCTGCCCTGCCGCTACTCTGTGACAGCCAAGGCCCAGCTTCTGATTTGCACACACAGGGCCTACTCTGCCAGTGTTGAATCATCCATCATTGAGATACACAGAGTGCATAGGCTATAGTTTATTTCTAAGGCATGTGAAGACTACTTAAACCTTCTAAATTCACCACTGTAGCCTATAGGCAGCTGCAAAAAAATCGCTACACTCAAGTCAAGCACAGCTATCTACGATGCAATAGTGAATGATGTCTACTGTGGAATAGTTTTATTAGGCTAGGCTATGCAGCCAATCTTGAGATTTATGACTGTGAACAAGTCATTAAAAGAATATGGGGAACACGCCTGTCAGAACAACTGGCTGCTGGTATCAGTGAGGAGTGATAGCGGTGAGAGCGACAGTGTGCAGTGGAGCTCTTATGGAAATACCCCAAAATGCCCAATGCCAACATGGTGCCCTGGGCTCAATGCTGACAGGACTTTTAGGGGGCTGGAATTTCAGAGGAAACAAGGGAGGCCAAAAACAACCTGGCGAAGATCTGTGAGCTCGGAATTAAAAATGGCTACCTAACTTGTGGACAAGGCACAACATGCTGCACAGGACAGGGCCAGATGGAAGCAGAGAGTCACAGCCTTATGTTCCTCAACGAACCAAGAGGATTAAAAGTAAGTTGAGTAAGGAATAACAATCCAACAGCAGACCGTGTCCTTTTGTTAGTGTGACCATATCTAGGCTACCTAGCAACCTGCTTTGGTGTCCTTGTGGACATATCAGGGTTTGTCGTTTGCCAGATTTTGAGAAAGCTGTCCTGTGATGTGTCATGCTAGGTTCAACACTGACCTGAGAATCAACTAGGCTAAGGGCTTCAAAATTAACAAAACTCATCTCCAATGATGTATTTCAACTCAACAATGTATTTTGAATTCAACGGAGTCATTATTAAACACTGACTTTATTGTCTGCAAATGCCATCATTTTGCTTACAAAGACTTCACGCGCCACTCGCCCATTATATGCCAATGGGTGGGAGGTGCAAACAAATGTGGGTGGGAGGTGTAAACAAAATGCTTCAACAATGGATGACTATGGAGAAAATGTCCGTATATGTGTCTCAAATAATTCATTTTCCCCATAGGTATTTTGGACTACACTCCACAATGGCGGCACTGCTACATCCAATAAAGTGATGTCAGACCACACGCCCGACAGCAGGGAAAGTGGGCTGGGGGGTGAGGGAGTTCCTGAGCATGCGCGGTCAATTTGGTTCGTTGGGCTAACGAGGACGTCAGAGTTCAACGCAGATAATGACGGGAGCCTTGCCTAAACATTTGCATACTCCCCCTACATATACCGGGTGACTACCCGCCGCTCTACTTTCGTTCCTGAGAAGCAACGAGACCTAGAAAAATGCCCGAACCGGCAGCTAAGTCCGCGCCCAAGAAGGGCTCTAAGAAAGCCGTCTCCAAGACCGCTGCCAAAGGCGGCAAGAAGCGCAGAAAGTCGAGGAAGGAGAGCTACGCTATCTACGTGTACAAAGTCCTGAAGCAGGTCCACCCCGACACCGGCATTTCCTCCAAGGCCATGGGGATCATGAATTCCTTTGTGAACGACATCTTCGAGCGCATTGCCGGAGAGTCCTCTCGCCTGGCGCACTACAACAAGCGTAGAACCATCACCTCCAGGGAGATCCAGACCGCCGTGCGCCTGCTGCTCCCCGGTGAGCTGGCCAAGCACGCCGTGTCCGAGGGCACCAAGGCAGTGACCAAGTACACCAGCTCTAAGTAAAGAGGCGGCTTTTCACTCTCCAATCTACCCAAAGGCTCTTTTAAGAGCCACCCACGTTTACTGTTAAAGAATGCAATTCCATGGTGATTGAGCTTGTATAGTTTGTTCCAAGATTTTGTTCCAAGATTTTCGTATGTCTTGAATGCTACTATAATTAGTCTCCGCATGCGCCTTTTGTTGCCCAATCTAAGATTGTCGTACTTTCTCTAAAGCTGGGGTATTGCGCGCTTTCATCCGCCACTGTGAAACGACATAGCGAGAGATTTTAACTTGCGTTCCACCACATTGCATACTTTAAGTCATCTTCTGCCACATTTTTTTTGATTGCCTTTACCTTTATTTAAACGTAATTCAGTGGCCACAGATTCAACTGGCCCACAAAAAATAAAGTCTGCGGGAATCGGCTAATAAGCACAAATCAGTGCTTGGTCATATTTTGTTTAGATTGGATATGATGTACAAGATGACGTAGACTACAAGATGACTAAGATATGTAATTTGTAAGTCGACCTATGCAATTAGTAGCCTATTGCGGCAGGTGGCAACATTTTGATGAGGATGGGACTCAACCCTGATGGGGAGAATCTGTTTCTGCAGTGACGATTTCAACAGTGTTGGTGGCCAGCTAGTTTTAGGTGAGTTTAGTAGGCCTACAGCAAGGTTGGACATGGAGATGGGTCAAAGACGTGACGCATGTTTTTCTGTGTCCCTTTGGTTAAGTTTATATTTTTTAGGTTAAAATTTGAAAATAAACTTAAAGATTACTTGCATACATTATTTTCTGACAACCTGCCCTAAAAAGTTGTGGTTTTAATTCATTTCGAGAGAATTGTTGAGTAAAAATGGCAAAAATGTCTTGTGTTGTAACCATAAAAACTGAGTACAGAAAAATTAAAATTGCTCAAAAGAGCTGAAAGTAATAAAAACAAAACATATAAACTAGTTTGGCATAATCTTACATAACTATTTTAAAGTTAATAAAATAAGTGGAACTATAGTGTTCTGGATATTATAAATAATCCGGGGAATAATGTCAGTCAGGTCAACTTACATAAGTGTCTAGATGGTGTAACCACTATATAAGGAGTTTTTTATTATTATTTTTTTAAAAGACAATTTTGGTGGGAAATGTATCACAGAGAAGGACCCCTCTCTGCTCTTCAGGGTTGCATGTCAAGGTTAGTAACTCTCTTAGAAATATTGAGATAATTTGACATTTTAGGGTATTGTCAGGTATGATTAGGTTTACATGTCAAATGGTGTAACCAGTGAAAAACATTGATTATTGATCTTTATCATAAAAACAAGTATTTACTTTAAAAAGTATGGTTGAAAGTAGCTAGGTCATAGCTAGCAATATTTTATGATGCAGCACAAGGACAACTAACCATCTTAAGAAGAAATGTTTAGTTTATTAGTCAGTTTTATTTATCTTCCAAGTATTCTTTCGAGAAAGGGGGAATTGTCATGTACATCATAGCCTACATGTTATTTGGCCAGTCATTTTATGTTGTGTTGAGACTCGGAGATGGCCTGCCCAATAAGTCAGATACTTGTCTGCCATTTCATCATTAATACAATATAATAAATGTGGTAAATGTGGATGGTTACACCAATTGACACTGGGTTGTGTCAAATGGTGTAACCAGTGTTCATGAAAATATGAAATTATACAGGAATATTAATTATATTCCTATTCCTATCCAAGCATTATATTCTACTGTAGTGTAACATGTTTTTAACCATTTCCAAAGATTATAACAAAAACCAAGGTGTTTTCAGCATACCATATGACCCGCTCGATGTTGCAAAACTGGTGAAATATTAAAATTTGAGATCACCCTGAAAAAATCTATTCCTAGGTAACATGTTGCAATTGATTATTATTATGAGTACATCGACATACTCTAGGTTGATAATATATTGAATTGACCACTTTTCTCTGGTTACACCACTTGACATTTTCAGGCGCATTTGGTCTTACTTTTTGAAGAAAAAAACGTAGAAATGTAATTTAAAATGACAAAACCAACAAATACAAAATCCACATATTAACACACCTGATGCATGCTTTTAAAACAATATTTCCCCCATTTTTTTTTTTCCATCTTTTCCACCCTTATTTGTCACTGACCCAGATACAGAATATGCATCGCCAATAAGAATTAACATGCAGACAATATGCAGTCTAATAAAAGCTGGAACAAGGAATATATACACTGTACATTCATACAGCATGTATAGTATATTTACATGCAGATGACCATGGTAAGCTAGTATCTATACAAGCATAGATGGCCTACAACCAAAAGACAACCTACGATGATTAATATGAATGTTATCATCAATGCAGGATATGCTGTAGCCTATCAATTTCAGCAATTTCTGAGCTTCATACGATATGGAGACATAGCTTTTAATTGTAGATGTGGGTGGCTCTTAGAAGAGCCGTTGGGTTGGTGGACTACAGAAGTGAGGAGAAAACGCTTATCCGCCGAAGCCGTACAGGGTGCGTCCCTGGCGCTTCAGAGCGTAGACGACATCCATGGCGGTGACGGTCTTTCTCTTGGCGTGCTCGGTGTAGGTCACGGCATCACGGATGACGTTCTCCAGGAACACCTTCAGAACGCCGCGGGTTTCTTCGTAGATCAGGCCAGAAATACGCTTCACGCCACCACGACGAGCCAGACGACGGATCGCAGGCTTGGTGATGCCCTGGATGTTATCACGAAGAACCTTGCGATGGCGTTTGGCGCCTCCCTTTCCGAGTCCTTTGCCTCCTTTCCCCCGACCAGACATTTTCACACGTTTCTTTAAGACTGTTTTCTACGAAACCGTCGAGCTGAGTGATAGATTCACGACGTGTAGCATGTCTATTATGTCGAAACTGCGGATGTGATTGAACACAGTTGGCGCTCTTCTCTGCTGGGTGGAGCCTCATGAGTCACGAGATAGAACCTCCTACCTCAGCCCCCCCTCCCCTCACACGTTTCAAACTGCGCCCGTGGAGTCAAATAAAGGATAAGAGCAAGAGACCAAATGTTTAACGTTTGGTCGCAGGGCCGGCCCTAGGATTCTGGTGGCCCCCCAAAACACTCCCAGCGCAAACACCAAACTAAACGCAAGAAGGAACCGTTCATCTCTTCGTAAGTAATGCCGCGTTCCAGGCAACCCATAACCCGTGTTTTTCCAACCAAAAACAGGGAGCGATAACACAGATGATCACTTCATAATGTTGGACCACATTAAACATTTTCCCCTCTGGGAAATTAAGACTCTCATCTAAATCACCCGGTAAATCACACTTAAGCATTTATTTGGCTGCCAACAGAAACACATATCAAATGAATATGGCTACACAATAAAATGTTTAATGGAAAATAAAGTTTACAGACAAACTCAAAGAAAATGACTGAAATTGTTTCCCCAGACTCTGACGTGGGGTGGGACTCAGAGGAGGGGGAGTCTGCAGTGGTCCTTGACCTGACGGTCGTGCCCCCGCCGGTTGTAGCCTCCACCTCCAGCGCCACGACCTCCAGTGCCTCCACCTCGAGCGCTCCGGCCTCCACCTCCAGTGCCATCTCCAGCGCCTCCGTCTCCACCGCCCACGCCTCCACCTCCGGCTGCCAGCGTCCCTGCCTCAAGGGTCCCTGAGGGAAACCGTCTGGGCTTCCTCTCAGACGCTGTGCTGGAGGCCCAGACGGGGACCCTAGAGGCCCAGAGGGACATGGCAGAAGGGATTGGGGGCAGTTGTGCAGCAGTTGGTGGAGGTCACCACACTACACCACCAGAGCCAACAGGACATCCTCACTGCACTTCCTTCCCTCACACATGCTGTCACGGACCTCACACAGTCACTCACTACCACACTCACGGACCTCACACAGTCACTCACTACCACACTCAAGGACCTCACACAGTCACTCACTACCACACTCACGGACCTCACACATTCACTCACTACCACACTCACGGACCTCACACATTCACTCACTACCACTCACGGACCTCACACAGTCACTCACTACCACACTCACGGACCTCACACAGTCACTCACTACCACACTCACGGACCTCACACAGTCACTCACTACCACACTCACGGACCTCACACAGTCACTCACTACCACACTCACGGACCTCACACATTCACTCACTACCACTCACGGACCTCACACAGTCACTCACTACCACACTCACGGACCTCACACAGTCACTCACTACCACACTCACGGACCTCACACAGTCACTCACTACCACACTCACGGACCTCACACATTCACTCACTACCACTCACGGACCTCACACAGTCACTCACTACCACACTCACGGACCTCACACAGTCACTCACTACCACACTCACAGACCTCACACATTCACTCACAAACGCACTCACACACCTCACACAGTCACTCACCAACAGACAATAAAATGGTAGAAATGTGAACCTTACTTGTTTGTGTCTTCATAGCTGGCGCATGACCTCAGCGCGGGCCCTTTGGCCCCGCTGGTAAACCTCATGACGGGGAGGGGGCTGAGGGCTTGGGTCCTCATTTTGTGGTGGGGTCTTGACTGGTTCTCATTCTTATCAGCTTTGAATATGTATCTTGGCAAACATAACACAGGATGATGTACAAGGAGGGGACAGATACCTAGTGAAAGTACTATTGGTTGCTAGTAAAAAGACAATAATGAGGGCTTGGTATAAGGTGGAACCCCCAACCAAGGAGCAGTGGCTGGGTGTTGTGGAGGAGATTTATGTTATGGAGAAGTTCACGCATGCATTGAGGATGCAGGAAGGAAAGTTTGAAGGGAGATGGGAAAAATGGATGGATTATAGAAGGAAGTGTGATGATACCACTAATATTGAAATTGTAATATTTGAATAAGAGAAAAAAGCTGCATTGATGGAAGTACCCATAAGCTGCTATTGTTAGTTTTTATGTTTTATTTTATTGTCGTTGTATGGATGGAATATGCAAATAAAGATTAAAGTAAAAAAGAAAAAGAATATGTATCTTGGCTATGCACACACCAACAAGCCAGCCGTCACGCGCAGCGCCTGCCTCCAGTCTAGCCCTACCCTGCTGTGCGCCAGGATGAATGAGTCATGCGTGGAGCCAGGCCACCGTGCCACTACACTTGTGATGAGCATGTCGGCGTCACATATGATTTGGGTATTTATAATGTGCACATTTTTGCGATTCGCATAGACGTATTCATTCACTGATGGTGCCCTTATCAATATGTGGGTGCAGTCGCCATCGCCGCCATCTCTTTGGAGTTCTATCTCGGCCAGTAGGCCGAGTAGCGCCGGGGGGGGGGGGGCGTACGCCTGAAATAGCGGAAAAGACCGTGTAAAAGAAGGCGTACCTCAATGATAAATGAGGCCCCTGCTGGCATTTCAACGTTGATTAACAGGTGATTCAACGTCGTGATGACGTGAATCAACGTTGGATTAGGTTTAGATTTTGAAAGGTGAATTAACGTTGATATCACGACGTTGTTCCAACATCTTACTCTTCAACATGGGTGAATTAAGGTCTTACAATCACTGTTGAATTTGTGTTGAATTTGAAATGTGAATCAACTTTGAAATCCCAACCTTGTTTCAACGGTTTATTTTTCAACATGGGTAAATTAAGGTCTTTGAATCAACTTTGCATCACTGTTGAAACTGCAACTTTGTTTCAACTTCTTACTTTTCAATCATGTAGCCATGGAGAAGAAAGGCGTGAACTTTTTACAATTTTATTTTACATTAGAATCAAGATGCACATGTAGGCCTACATCAGCAGTGAATGGGGTTGCAACACTGACAACTGTGCAAATAGCAACAACATCGATCCAACAATAATGTGAAAAATAAGTGTTTGTGGCACTGGCGTGCACATACACAAACACACATTTTGTGACATACTTCTATACAGCAATGCTACAGAAAAAGGCATTCACAGTCAATCTGCCAGCTGGTAACAGCTTTTAGCTTTCTAAACATAACCTCATCTGCAGCACAATACGACCCAGGATGTAACCTATGTTAAAACGCGAAAGCAAAACCAACAAGCTAAACAATATATTAACCTTTCCATCTACAAGTAGCGGCAAAAGTTGAACAACAAGGGAATGACTGGCACATTGCTCAGCTTGTATAGAAGTAGATACTAGCTACGTCCAGCTAGTGCGAGACAAACAATACATCCATGGAGACAAACAATACATCCATGGAGACAAACATTACACACGATACATACACTGCACCAACATTGCCAAAGAAACTACGGTGTCCATAATAGGACATCCTCGGATGTCCATGAAAGGAAATTTGAATCTCATTCTTTGTGCAAGCGCAAAATAAGGATTTGTGACCAATAAGATTAATTTATTGCAAAGATATATAAAGCAAAACCTTCGTTGGGCCACTTCTTATATTGTGCGTTAAAGGGCTATAAGGTAGGTTGAAGACATCATGTTGATGTTGATGTACATCAACGTACAGATCTTCAACAGAATTTCAACGTTGATTTATAAGTATTTTATCAACCTTTTTCAACCATTGAGCATTCAATATTGTTTCAAGGTTGAAACGATGACTGACATTAATCCAACTATATTTCAATGTTGAAGGTCGGTCGTGTGCCAGCTGGGAAGCCCCTGGTCGCTTTTAACATCAATACAAATGTCGGTAATGCAGTGTTTAGACACCGAGACGTAATGTGGCTTGTCATAACTCACAGTGACGTGACTATTTCCTGCGGGGCTCCCGTTATATGCACACATCTCAACAGAGGCACATAATGATCCCCCACTGTTTGATATCGTATACAATCTGTGTAAATAAATAAAGTGTAAAATGCCCCGTAAAGGTCTGCAGGGTATTTCGCATAATATCTGCCATGACCTGACTCCACATCTGCGATAAATGTCTTACTACCCACTGCTTTTAATATACCCTTACCATCGACGACCCCCAACCCCAAGATGGTGGCTAATTTCACACTGAACTTTAGAAAGATAGTTTCCACACATTGCATATAAACCTTATTACGTATGGGATCATAACCCAGTCTAGCATGTAGACCCACTAAAAATGTGTTGATAGCAGCAATTATGGATTCGACGCTCGGGTAGAATCCATGAGGCACCCTCTGCGTGACAGCCACGCCTCGGGTTGTAAATTCGATGTCGAATGCACATCTTTTTCACTTATAGTCTCCCACGTACGTGGATATGTCATCTCAATCAGACCAACTTCCCACGCACCGGGTAACTCCAACAGTGTGTGTAAATTAGTCCTGTAGGCCTATTTACCTATCGCATTGTCCGGGTAAACTGCCACGGATGCATTAGAGGGGAGTGTGACATAAAACCCATCGTCGTCGCTCATTTTTGAAGCGATATTCATTCATGAATGAAAGTTAAGACTTTTATATATTGACAACTTCATTATCTGGAAGCCAGCTGTTGAATTTCTCCGGCCAACCTAACCAACTCACTAACACCATAGAATTCCTACCAACTTTTTTCTTGCAATGATCTTGTCAATCTTAAATTGATAGCCCTTATTCAATTTAATCTTCTTTTACTCCTCTTCATAAAAAGCCCCATAAAGTGCCTCACCATCATAATCAGACAATCGGTAGGTCGGTGGTGTTCGGGGGATACGCTCGGTTATGGTAAAATATTTGTTCATATCTGCTCATAACCTTTATCAAATAGTCAGCGTTTTCTTGACACACGCACTGTATCCCCCACCTCGAACCTGAATCTCACTTTCACTTTTTTATCATCATCATTTACGGCGTACAAGTTGTTAAACACCTTAGGGCCCTTACATAGTCATATAAGCTATTGACCGCGTCTGAGAACGCTCGGGACTATGTGGCTCTACGCGAGCATTTTGGTACCCTCCGCGCACTGGGCCGTGTCTTGTCAGGTGCACTACACCACCCCACCAGCAGGGGGAAATCAGTGGTTATAGTCCGGTGACCTATGAACTCTCCAGACCGAACAGAAGAGGAAGAAGAAGAAGAACTATCCAGACCCAAGCCCCCAGGATCAGCTTGGCGCATTGAAGCCACCATGGGCTTTCAGGCCAAGCCCGGTATTGCACGGCATGCGGCCCAAGAACCCTTATTTCCCATGTTAGTGGATGATGATAGATAGGGCTAGAAAAGGAAAACAAAATTTTTCTGGGTATCATTCAGCATCAGAGACCAATCTTATCAATATAAACTTTTAATTCAATGGGGTTTTGGGGTTTTTGAAGCCACCAATACCTGTATCGAGCCATTTAAACATGTGCTGTGCACGAGCCTCGGGGACGCGCTGGTCGCGCGTTCGTGAGTCCTGCGAACTCGGGAAAGCACGTGACCATAGGAAGACCCGCCCTACTCTGCCTCTGATTGGATAGGAAGTCATGTAATGACGTCGCTAACATTTGCTATGCTTTTAGCAATGAAGCTTATGATCATGCTAATCAGAACGTATGTCTATGATGCAAATGATCATGACATGTGGTTACTTTAGGACATCGTTGGAAAAGATCTAGAGGGTAAGTGGGTCAATGTTGAATAACTTAGCTAACATTATCTAATGTTACATTTCTTTATATTAACATCAACTATATTGATAGGCTAGGGAGCTATGCTAACGGTAGCTAATGCTAACGGCTTAGGGTTAACGTTAGTTAGTTAATGCTAACGTTACGTTCGGAGGTCTCAGATGTATTTCAATTTTAACAATGTTGAGCATGATCAATGTGACATTGTTCATACATTGATTACAGTCTGTAATCTTGTCTGGCATTATTTAGCTATAGTGGGCTGATGCTTGCTGCTGCTACTATAGCATTTGCCACATTATACATCAAATTAATCAAGCATAGTGTTATTACCTGAAGGCATTATTACCATTGCAAGTAAGCATGCCATGTATATGCCATGCCTGGAAATCAAATTAATAGTGTAATTATTCCCCATCATAGCTCATTGTACACTGATATAATCATTCTCCTTGCCTTTGCTAATACTCATCTCTTTTATCAAACTTTGTGCTAGGAAAGAAATCTGGCTGTGATTCGTCACTAGTGCTCATCCAGGCTGTTGTCATCTCCCGCCTGGACTCCTGCAACTCCCTACTTGCTGCCATCCTGCAGCGTTGGCCATCAGACTCCTGGAGAAAGCTGCTGCTAATCCCGTGTTCAACGGCCCCATGCTCTTCCACACAACTTCCCTACTCCTATATGTATAGTCTATATGTTTTTACGTGTTCCTTTACATGTCTTTACATGTGTATTTGTCAGGGTTTGTCTGTTAGTGATTGTCGTGTCCCCACTCTTGGCCTGCACCTTGACGTGGTGAGTGGGCTTTAAACCAAGCCAGGCCTTTTATAGTTGTGTTTTGTGTTTTTCTGTTTGCTTAAGTGTCTAATATTGAAGGTACAAAACCTTTAAAAAAAGAAAGAAAAAAGAAGCCCCTTCCTTCCCATAAAATTCCTGCGATTGTAACAGGTGTATTGATTCCACCACACTTGCCCACACTGGGTTCAAACCCGGGTCCTCTGACTTAGGAACGCACATGACCACCTTTCTAGAACACTGCCACCAGCTATCCCAATGAAAAGCTAGCGAATCAATTGTGCACATGGGCAGTACTAATACTGAGGACAGAGTTTAAACCAGTTCAACCAGATATTCACTGAGCCTGACGGGCACCTGCCAGCTAAAAAACCTAGTACTGTCACCCTCGACTTCTGCTGCGCCTGTATCCAGCCATAGGGGCTGATTATTTATAATGATGTTGATGAAGTTTAAAACCTTATTTACACATAGTGTTTGCTGTTTTAAAAGATAAATGCAGTGATATGAGGCGCCACCTATTGGTGAGGACAAAATCATTTTTTGACTGACTAGATGAGATAATGAATTCCTGATGTGCATAATGATGTCACTAAATCCCACTGTGATTGCTTTTTCAGTCAGTGAACAGGAAGCAGAGCAACCCCTCTGTGTTCGATCACCTGATAGAAGAACCTCCTAGGTGAGACCACACTACAGTACGTTGCTCCAGTAAACATATGAAGACCCAGCCGTATTTAAGCTGTCTTGTCTAATTTGAGCTGTCTTGTGAAGTCCCTGTTTTTCACATACTCCCCCCAACCCCCCCCCCACCTACAGATGTGTAGTGCTCTGATCTACAGTCCCCCAAGTACAGGCAAGACCCCAGTGGCGCGGGTGCAGACTAACGAGTGTAGGCAGGGAAACACAAAGGTGTCTATAAGGAAAGGAGCTGACTGCCTTAGCAAGTGGGTTGGTGAATCAGAACACATAATCAGCTCTGCCTTCTCTTTGACCAGGTTAGCCAATGGGGCAACTGTGGCGGTGGGGGGAGGGGGGTATAATTATTGGACAGGACACCTGACCATCATCCTCAGTGTTGACTGAGAGCTTGTGATGGCTGTTTGTTGGTCTCTCCCAAGGTCAACCTAATGAGACCCTCCTTCATCTTCTTCCACAAGATAGACCGGCTGGCCCCAGTATGCTCCAGCAGACAGGACCAGATACACAGGTGAGGCCTGTCTGTCACGGAGCCACCGCCTCGCTCCGCCTCTGATGTAACTCGGTTCTTCAGCTTGGCTGCGTACTTGATTGATGTTGCACATGGGCGATTGGAACTAAACTAACCTTGCGTTGCATTTGTCTCTCTCTCTCTGGCTCTATCGTGTCCACTCTGCTGGCGCTGATGGATGGGTTGGACAGTCAAGGGGAGCCAGTGGTCCAGTTCCTGTTCATGCTTGGTTGTTGCCTACTCACCTTCCCATCTCCTGCATCACCTGCCACCTGTCTCCACTCTGCCCAGCTGCACCTCATCCCTCATTACTCTTAGCATTAATACCAGTCAATTTCCCTTGGTTCTCTGTAAGATCATCCAGTCATCTACCAAGTCTGCTCAGCTCTTCTGTCTGCCATATTTTGAAGTTGTTTATTGAAATTGAGTTAAAGTAGTTTGTATGGGTCAAGCATCCTCCAGTTTGTATGACTCAAGATCTGTTTACTGCCATGTATATGGTTCACACATACTAGAAATTTGACTAGGGTTAAGGCATACACTGGTGACATGTTTTGAATTGTTTTGTGATCACTGTCTTTGTGATATTTTCTGATGACCAAGCCTTTGATCTAAGCAGAGCCTTAGCACATTATGGAGGAACCATGTCCCTTTCTTTTACCGATCCCTGAGAGCAAGACCTGTGAATGTCCTGAACAGTGTGGTGGCCACATTTGTTGGGAATTTGGGTGGAAACAGTGTGGAACATCATTGCATAGTTTGACTGCCATTTCATACCAACATTAAGAGAAAGTGGAGAAGTAGGCTATACCTAGAAAATACTATAGTTGTGCAATTCGTTTGTACAGTCTAGTAGTTAAATGGTTAAAAATGGGCAAGCAATAACATTGGAGGGAAATGTATACTGACACTGATGATTGTTTCAGAAATGGTCTGAGACAAAATAATGAAATGTTATACATCAGTATTGTGAAACACTGAACATATTTTAATGACTGACAAGGAGAGAGGAAACAGTCCAAGTTAATCAATAATAACTAGGCTCACTATGAACAGTGTGTATTATTGGCTCTGTTCTGACATCAGTGCACAGTTCATTCCACCACTGTGAGGCCAGGACAGAAAAAAGCCATGGCCACGCCAATCTGCCGTAGGGGGGCTTGGAGCAACTGGGGAACCAATCACCTCAAGGCAGCAGAGCTTGACCACAGCCTGGAGGTCGGAGGGAGCTGTTCATTTGCCCTGTAGGCTTGAACCACAGTCCTAAACTGGATGGGACAGCGCAGGGAGCCAGTGCAGAGAACAGAGTAGGGAAGTTTTGTGGAAGAGCATGGGGCTGTTGAACACCAGGTCAGCAGCAGCTTTCTCCAGGAGTCTGATGGCCAACGCTGCAGGATGGCAGCAAGTAGGGAGTTGCAGGAGTCCAGGCGGGAGATGACAACAGCCTGGATGAGCACTAGCGACGAATCACAGCCAGATTTCTTTCCTAGCACAAAGTTTGATAAAAGAGATGAGTATTAGCAAAGGCAAGGAGAATGATTATATCAGTGTACAATGAGCTATGATGGGGAATAATTACACTATTAATTTGATTTCCAGGCATGGCATATACATGGCATGCTTACTTGCAATGGTAATAATGCCTTCAGGTAATAACACTATGCTTGATTAATTTGATGTATAATGTGGCAAATGCTATAGTAGCAGCAGCAAGCATCAGCCCACTATAGCTAAATAATGCCAGACAAGATTACAGACTGTAATCAATGTATGAACAATGTCACATTGATCATGCTCAACATTGTTAAAATTGAAATACATCTGAGACCTCCGAACGTAACGTTAGCATTAACTAACTAACGTTAACCCTAAGCCGTTAGCATTAGCTACCGTTAGCATAGCTCCCTAGCCTATCAATATAGTTGATGTTAATATAAAGAAATGTAACATTAGGTAATGTTAGCTAAGTTATTCAACATTGACCCACTTACCCTCTAGATCTTTTCCAACGATGTCCTAAAGTAACCACATGTCATGATCATTTGCATCATAGACATACGTTCTGATTAGCATGATCATAAGCTTCATTGCTAAAAGCATAGCAAATGTTAGCGACGTCATTACATGACTTCCTATCCAATCAGAGGCAGAGTAGGGCGGGTCTTCCTATGGTCACGTGCTTTCCCGAGCTCGCAGGACTCACGAACGCGCGACCAGCGCGTCCCCGAGGCTCGTGCACAGCACATGTTTAAATGGCTCAATACAGGTATTGGTGGCTTCAAAAACCCCCAAACCCCTAAAACTAAAAGTTTATATTGATAAGATTGGTCTCTGATGCTGAATGATACCCAGAAAAATTTTGTTTTCCTTTTCTAGCCCTATCTATCATCATCCACTAACATGGGAAATAAGGGTTCTTGGGCCGCATGCCTTGATTTGACTTGCAATACCGGGCTTTGGCCACTACGTCAAATGGCTTCATGCGCCGGTGAGCAACTTTCATTGAAATGAATAGGCAGCCATTTTCAATGCCGTCTCCAGTTATATTATACCTCCATGTCCAGACCGCATTCACCACAGCCCCCCGATCTGAATACAGGCGATCTGGCGAGCTGCTCCTCCTTCTCCGCTGTCAATTGCAGTGTATACTTTGCCGCCATTATTCAAAACTAGCTCTGTTTATGATTGTCTTTTTGCTGTTTCAATCAGAATCCCCCTCTAGCGCCCCATTGGTACGCGTGGAATTGCACTCGCGGCTTGCGGTGCGTTTCGATTTTGAGCATGTCACACGGAGCTCCGCGAGGCCGCTTCAACGTCACCTTGCAGAGCCTTGCGGCCTCGCGTACGGCCTTGCGCACGGAGCTTACGGCGACTATGTAAGGACCGTTAAGCTCATTGGCAATTGTAGAAGATTTTTAACTGATCTAGTCAAGAAGGATTTGCCAAGATTCGCTCAAACAGGTTAAGTCTGGTTTATTGAGAAAACATACGAGCGCAAGGACTTCAGGACAACGCACGGGAGTGGTTTATCCAAGTGAAGTGCTGCCTCCTGGTCTTGCGCGGCCTTATATTCAAGCAATACGCAGGTATGGCGCTTCCAGGATGTGATTGGCTAACCCATTGTACACTTCATATTGAAATGGCAGGAGTCATCAACAGTGGTCGAGAATACAGACACGTGACATGAGAAAAAGCAGTAATTTCTTGAAGGGACAATGGGACAAAGGATGGTTATTCTGGAGCAGACAACGTCTAGATGTCTCGACCTCCTGGAGAGGTCATCCTGTCTATGTGAAAGGTTGAGGGAGGTGGTGAATTACAAAGGAGGTGGTGAAACTACAATTTCTATGACAATTCCCCGGTTTGTGCCTAACCAGGCACATAAAAATATAGAAATTACAAATATAAAATCCAAACACAAAGTGTAAACATTCAGCTATGCTATACATGTGGAAAGGAAGTAATCGCTCCACTAGGTGGAGCAGAGTAAAAAGGCCTGAGAATTTTATTATAATATTGAACAATTTTTTTTATTATTTTCTCTCCACATGCAAATTATGCACCAAAACCCCTTGTTTCAGAAATTTGACAGGAAACAAGATAAAAAAGATCACATGATTACTAGTCTAAAAAGGGGACAACCATTCACCAAAAAATGATTGATTTAAAGTTTGACAGAAACAAGGTAAAAAGATGACATGGTTACCAGTGTAAAACAGCCGATGTTCTGAAAAGGGGAAAAAAAAACTCTTGGTCAATTTAGAGGAAAAACCCAAAGAAATAACCCTTCAAACTCATTTATCAGCTCATGTTTCAACCATTTTAACTCTTCTAAAACAAATATGATATTTCTTCAAGATAATTTCAAAGTTCATTCACTCGTGGATCGCAGCTTCCATGTTTGCGTCTCTGAATGTTCAATGTTGGTTCCAGAGAGTGTGTGTGTGTGTTTTTTGATGCAGTCATTGCTGTTGAGCTTGTCCACGTTGTCATAACAACGACCACAAGAAGGAGGTGACCGGTTCGGTCTCTGGTTCGGCTGCATGGACCGTCCTCTGCTGCTTGAACCCGCCGACAATGGCTCGCATGGACCCACAAAATCCTCTCAGCTACTTTGACAGCTATTCCACACAGGCCTGAATGCCATGGTCCTGATTGTTCAATTTTTGACGGGTAGGTTCACCCCGCTACTTCTACTTCTCTTCCATGTCTTCTGGCCTCTTCTTCTCAGGCTTCTCGTTTGCTCCTTGGTCTGGGACGCAACGGCTCTCATGGACCCACAAAGTTCTCTCAGCTACTCTGGCAGCCGTCTGCGTGGTGAGTTGAATCTGGTACGGCCTGAGGTCGCGGATCAGGACCCAATCCCCAGGCTTGGTGTGATGCAGGAAGCCCCTTTTTCGTCAGGAATGGTTATCAGCAGTCTGTTGAAGATATTCTCAGAAACATCGTTAAGTGCAAGTCACATTCTATCATCTCCTCTTCCTGGCAGGAGACTGATCCTGCTTTGGGGAAAACGGTGTTAGTCAGTCAGGAAAACTTAAACAGGGTGGTGGTGAACAGGTTGGTCAGTCTCTGTTTAAGTGTCGTTAGAGCCAGTCGGGCTCGTCAGTCCATGTAGTTTGTCAGTGGGGAACTAGCTTTTGTCCATTTACCGAATCGGACAGTAGCAGGGATCTAGGCTCTGCAGTAGCCTGCAGTGATATCAGGGCCAGTGTAAGAATAACTTTAACACGCCCAGTCCCCAGTCGTGATCAAGGCAATTTACCTGTTCACGCACCAATTGGATTTTGCTCTTAGAATTTCTGTGGCCATTTCATGAAATAAAAAATAAAAAACATTCTCGTCTCAACAAAACAACGCCCCCTAAGGGTAAAAACGAAAATTCCCTGAAGTCAGGGTGAAACAGAGATGGGGGAAAAAATGCATTACTCAAATAAAATAACACTAAAATGAAATCGCTTCATTTACAAATAACAAAATATCAATTATCTAAAACTTCCCTCTTCTGCATTTGAGGACAGCGTATTGGGCACGCTTCGGACGAAATGGTCTCTTGGGTTTGACAATCTTCCCTATGTCATATTTATCTGTCGGGTGACATGGAGTTGGCCCTGCATCCCACGAACCACAGGTGTTGCCCATCTGTAGGGAAGCAGGCCGGTAACCTCCATCTCCACCTCCGGTCCCGTGCGTCTCCTGGTTCCGACCGGTTCGGCATTCATCCGTCACTCCCGGAACGACAGTTGTCTGTAAAAACACTCGGACCCGATGAATGTGCCCCTGAAAACTATAAACATGAGATATTTAACATAAACTTTAAAAAATATATAATTGGGTTGTTAGGCGGTGCTGTATGCAGATTAAGACACTGGCAAACATTTTCTATCCTCTCACCATCATGCACAAACCTTATGTCCTCAGCTACATCTGTCTTGTCCTGTTTATTTACCTTTAAAAAATGGGTCTATATTGGCTAGTTAAAATCTACCTTGTGGATTGTTCAATGAAACTGCAGCAGGTGGCACCGAACCCCAAGTCTGAGAATTATCCCTTTCTTTCAGCTTGTGGTAATTGTGACAGTCATTAATCCAGTGATCCGGTTCACCACAATGAAAACATGCATCATCATTTCTGTCTTCCTCACTCCTTATCAGTTTGTGAAGTATTCTATTCTTATAAGGAAGGGAGCCTGAGGAATGATATAGATTGGAATGCATTCAGGAAGTGGGAGCTAGTAGCACATGAAACTTTCAGTTTCAGTGCTTATTCTTTCCAATATCCACGTTTCATTCAACTGCGCCTCCTTTCTCTTAGGCCATGTGTGCACTTCATGTCTTTCATTGTTGAAAACTGTCTTCACTTCGTGAGTAACGAAATAATATGAAATATTAACAATTTCTGTAGATAATACAAACAGTGACAAAAGTGAAAGGGAAATGGCTCCTGACTGCCTGGACCAGAGCTAAGCAACACGGCAAGTCAGATTATGGGCCTATATTCATTCACATAGGCAAGAAAATATAGAATGTTTCAAAGCCTAGGCTATATGAATATTTAATTACTTAATTTCATTCATTCAATGTGTTGAATAGCCTGCTACTGAAATATGCTACATGAAGTGTCAACATTCTTGTATCAAGAATACAATATTATGATTGAAAACGCCCACAAGTATTAAATACTTAAGCTAATAAATGAGACCAAATAAATGCTTTTAGGCAGAGTTTACAGACTTTTTATTTCTTCATTAAAACAGAATGCATGCTACGCCTTTCATGCTTCTCGGGATATGTCATTATAAACAGCGTATTAGAATCCAGCAATTGCCTCTTCACATGTAGCCTATCGTCATTTATATCAAAGAATAATCACCAAAAGAATAATACTGCGTGCATAATCGATTTGACAACTGGACAATGGATACGTTGCACAGCAAATATGCAGTATCCAACAGTTCGTTCATGGCTAGCAATGGTAGGCCTACAGCTATGGGATTGTTTGGGTTGTTGTCAAAGCTGCCACTCTTATGTTGCTATAGCCTACAATTATCAGAACACTATGAACATTCAGTTAAAAGTTTTCCATCCACCCATAACTGGATGAGGAATAAGCACCGCAAAGCGATCAATTCTCACGCAAGCAGGAGCCAGGCTGTTCAGTGCTTTTTTCCGATCGGGTCGCGACCCAGTCACTAGAATACATGTTTTGGACGCGTTGCAGACAGTTTGCGCATCTGGCCACCAGGGGGGTCAGTGCCCCCCTTGCCCCAGCCAATCGGCGCGCCTGGTTATACACAGGGGGAGGAGTCTGGTTGCGCACACATCCAGCATTGGTGAGGCGGAGGGGGTGAAAGCTTAAGAAAAGGGGCCGTTTTGATATCATTAAAACCCACCAATACACATCTCTATCAAAAAATGTCATAGAAACACTAAAAATAAAATAATATTGAGATAGTTTACTCATCGACATCTGTCGAGTCATGGGGTTTAGGCTCAATCACTATGTCTGCGTGAATTGGTCACAGACGTTTATGAATAACGACCGTTTGATACCATTAAAATCTTCCAAGACATTCCTCCACCAAAAAATATCATCAATTCTATCAAAAATGTCCATAGTACATAGTATATATCACCCCATGGAAAGACGAACAGGGCCTGCAAGTTTTCTATAAGTCGTGAGGTCATCGGGGGTTGAAATGAAATGTGTCCTATAAGAACCATAACATACGTACACATATATATCGCTTTCTGGTATACGCTCTTGGCGCAGGTTTGATAAGACACTCTCTTTGAATGCCCACCACGCTTCCTTATCGAACACAACTCCGTCTTTATCTAATTCTGCAACAACGCTAGTTGTGGAAATCTTGACTGTGGCATCCTCTTTATCGTAAAGGTATCCAGCCAGTCGAAAATCAGATAGCTAAATTCCATATCGATATCTGACGAATCAAGATTTCGAATCAGGCTACTAGGACGCCTTGTTAAAGCGAGAGCCCGGGACACACGCTTCTTTGGAGCCCGACATAAGTCTTCGCTACCAACACCCATGGGTGGGACCGACTGTACAGGTGTGCTTGCCATCGTTGCGTGGAGAGAGACGGAACGCAGTAGTAGTAGAGTAGGAAGGCAAACGCGCTTAGGAAGAGTGAGGGTAAATGACGGCTAGAGAAGACGTGGATTTTATACACCAGATCCCTAAGACAGCCACCTCTTTCATCCCACTAGGCCATAAAAACCTACACACACACACACACACACCCCAGACAACGGAGGCCACAATCCTATCCCTTGTAACATGTCTTATCACGAGGACAGACCTGGGACAGGCCAGGATGAACCCAGCAGGAGATGGGCTAGACCCTGAGTCTGGACTCAGCCATGCTGAAAACTTCTGTCTTATCAGGCCTGGAGGAATCTAGTCTGCAGATCAACAAACTCAAGGGACCAGCTGGACGTGGGGGGGCTGTAAGGGACGCTAGTCTGGAGTAGGGCTGCTCGATTAATCGGATTTTAATCTAGATTACGATTTGGCTTGTCAACGATCATTAAAACAAAATAATCGCCATAAAACGATTTTGGGGAAATCAAGCGCACCCTACACTGCAGAGCTATTGTGGTTGACCCCTCCCCCACCCCCCAAAGCCCAAAAACAAACACTTTAGTTCAGAGCGAGACGAGTTGTAAAGCGATGCGCACGCTCTCGAACACACGACGAGAAGAATGGCAGAAAGAGAGCCGCTGGTGGACAAGAGAGGTAAAACGAGATAGATTTGGACCAAGTTGACACGGTGTGTAAGATTTGCTACACAGTCGTAGCTGCCCCTCAAAGCAACACGACAAATCTTTTTAATCACCTGAAGTCGTCTCACAAAGTGGTCTATGACCAAGCAATAAAGGAGCAAAAGAAGAAAGCCCTCTCGTCTCCTCCTGCTGCCACTGCATCTATTCATGTCATCTATTCAGGACACCCTTTATAACGCGACCACATATTCCACCAGCTCCCGTAGACATAAAGAAATAACGCAGGCCATCACATTCTTTATCGGTAAAGACCAGTGCCCAATAAACACTGTCAACAACCCCGGATTCAAGAAAATGGGGAATACTTTGGACCAGCGTTACACCTTGCCATCTCGTCACTAGTTCAGTAGAGTTGCACTGCATGCTCTGTATAAAGAGTGCCGTGAGGGCGTTGAAAATGATGTGGCTACAGCCGGATATTTGCCACTACAACGGACCCCTGGTCAAGCCGCACCATGGAGCCGTACATTAGCCTCACAGTAGCCTAATTTTCATTGACGCGGATTTCAACATGAAGACGAAATGTCTCCAGACAGCGTTTTTCCCAGAAGTCCACACCGGGCAAAACATTGCTGATGGCCCGAAACATGCGATGGCTACATGGAACCTGGAGGAGAAGAAACTCATCTGTATGACTACAGACAATGCCTCAAACATCACACTGGCTGCTCAACTCAATGGCTGGATGAGGCTCCAGTGCTTCGGGCATAGACTGCACTTGGCCATAGGTGAGTAGGCTACTTCACCCTGATTGTTTGGCATTATGTGATAATTTGTGGATATATTTAAGATTTATTAATATCCATACAAATATATTTAATCAGAGCTACTCTATCACTTATTCTCTCTCAGTCTCTCTCTCTCTCACACACACATACACACAAATGATATTCATATGCATTATAAATATAAATATTTAATCCGAGCTACTCTGTCATTCATTCTCTCTCACAGTCACACACAACTAAATGATAATGATTCATATGCATTGTATAAATACAAATATATTTTATCTGAGCTACTCTGTCACTCATTCTCTGTCTCTCGCACTCGCACGCACGCACACACACACACACACACACAAGTGATAATCATCCTGATAATAAATGTGTATATTTTTTTGTAATCTTAGAGAATGCTATGAAGGATCACAGGATTGAGCGTGCGATGAGGGTCGGCAAGAAGGTGGTCAGCACCTTCTCCTACAGTTGGAGAAAGAAGAGGGAGCTGGCAGTGGCACAGAGGAACCTGAAGCTGCCTGAACACTCGCTGAAGACTGAATGTCCAACCAGATGGGGTTCGAGGCAGGCCATGGTTCCAGGATCCTTGAGCTGCGGGAGGCCATCGCCCAGGTCCTCTCCCAAGACCGGAAAAAAAGACACCTCGACCGGCTGGTGTTTCTGGCTAAAAACCTTTGAGGTTGCAGGAGTCATATTGTGACATATGATGAGTCCTATGAGTATACCCCCCACAGTGATCAGCAGCAGCAGTTTAGTAGCCGTGTGTGTGTGTGTGTGTGTGTGTGTGTGTGTGTGTGTGTGTGTGAGAGAGAGAAAGAGAGAGAGAGAGAACACAAACACTACAATTTGTTTAATAATAGAGGTTTGACCTGTGAGATTAACCCCCCTTGTGTGTGTGTGTGTGTGTGTGTGTGTGTGTGTGTGTGTGTGTGTTAAGAGGTTGCAGGAGTCATATTGTGGTGTGAGGGAGTATAGGATGTATAATTTGATTTGTTAAGAAAAATTAAAAACTCTTGATTAAAAAAAAATAATTTCAATGAATAATCGTGTTCAATAATCGTGATCTCAATATCAATCAAAATAATCGTGATTATGATTTTTGCCATAATCGAGCAGCCCTAGTCTGGAGGGGGAGGACTGGGGGACAGTAAAAGAGGGAGTTGGGGCAGGACGTGGAGTATGATACACACACACACACACACACACACACACACACACACACACACCGACATTAAAGAGGGACAGATATCAAGATTAAACCCCCCTCTCTATAGGTCAGGCTCTATCTAGGAGATCCTATCCAGATTGACCCCTCCCTCCACACACCCTCAGTAAAGAGGGGGCTCTATCTAGGAGCCCAGATATCAAGATTGGCCCCCACTCCACACACCCACATTAAAGTGGGATCAGACATAGCCCAACTACGGGTCATAAATCCCTACACAGGACACAACCTGTCAAGTGAACACTCGGTGAGGGGGGTCAGACACCCCTCCACACCGGATACACGCCAGGTGCATGTCATAAATCAGACTGAACTCATTTGCATATTAAATTGATAGGCTCATAAATGCTAATTAATTATTCAAAGTGCCCTCTATTATAGTAGTCAGGAATCATCAGTGTAACTGCTTTAGGCACTGACCGCTACCATTAATGTTATGGAAGCTGCTGCTAGTTGTTGTGAGCCCATGATCTTGATCATGACAAAGATAACTTTAGCACAACGTAAAGTAAATGTGTTGTAGTCAAAATAATACAAACGATTATGCACTACAATCTGCTATGTGTATGTAATGATGTCCAAATATGTTGATGACAAGATATAGCTAGTGCTAGCTAGCGCTAGCTAGCTAACGTTAAGGTAAACCTGAACTTGGCCATGCAAAGCCAAAAAGTTGATGATGTCAATAAATAAAATTACGTAATGTACGATTTCTTAGCATAGGGAAATTAGGCATACAATGTTTAGCTTGCCAGCTCTGACAGTGTGCCAAATCTCAAGCCTTTGCCACATTGGCTTGTTTACATTTATCCAGAATTCCACGCATTCAGACAGTTGTCCTGGAACGCTTTGAAGTCGTGAGTTGTGACTTGAAGTCGGAACTTACGGGCTCAAAATCCTATCTGGAACACGGCATAACTTTAGCTCTCCACCCCATGCACCATCCAGTCAGTGACGTTGGTCACACTTTACAATAAGGGTCACAAAAAACATTAGTTAACTGCTTGCATGGCCAAATTCAAACAATGCTTATTTAGGGTTAGGTTACTAATGTCAATTAATACCTTAGTTAAGGTTAGGGTTAGGGTCAGGTGAGTTAACCTTAGTTAACATAAATAACATTAGTAAATGGTTAATAGAGACATTAGTTAACTGTTACTTAATGCTTAATAATGCATTAACTAATGCTTATTAATGTACCCTTATTGAAAAGTGTTACCGTGACGTTAGCCTAGCTAGCTAACGTTAGCTCTCTAACCCCATGCACCATCCAGTCAAAGTACAACATTTGATGCAACATATTGAACACAATGTTATATTTTTATGTCATATTTACCAAGGGATTTCACAGGATGCTGCTTGTTAACCGAGTAACGTTCCGTCACAGTTCACTTGCTTACGGGCCGTCCCCACTGGAGAATTTGAAATCATGCATCCCCGTTTCCCCTCCGCAGTTTCCACGCTTGTGGGCGTTTCTAGGTGAGGAGTGGTACCGCAACAGGAGCGCTCTGTTCCGGCTGCTCCTCTGCTATAGGGAGGGAAAGTGATCTCATCGCCCCCTAGTGGTACCGTTCCTAATGCCGAGAGAATGAATGGGATTTCTCATAGACACGTCTTTTGAAAAATTATATCTTGGTCGACACCGAAAAGTTAGTAGAATGCCTTAAACGGCAAATACTTGGAGACAAACTTTATTGATTCTGGTGATCATAGATGATTTTCAATCACAATCCGAATTACGAAGATATTTTTCTTAAATTCCATTGACTTTGACTGGAGAAATGGAGCAGTTTCGAAAATTTGACAGAAGGCGAAATACTGTTTGAAATTCTCACGGTCAGTAGGTTATTACTGTAAAGACACTCACACATTTTTGTTTTGATAACTTGATAACCGAAATGGCTTCGTCGTAAATATTAGAAAATCCGGTCTATGGGAGTCGTTCTATTAATACATCCATGATGGGAGTTTACATTGAAACTCCTCTCCGATAGGAACAAATCCGCTAGGGGCGCATGTTTTCACTTCCCTCTCTATAGTCCTTCATATTACTTCCAGTGTGCGGACTCTACTTTTTTCATTTCCTGTTTGCTGGTTTGTCCTGCACCTGGCCCAAGCCCCCAGGAATCGAAATCTAAAGTGAAGGCCTATTGAACCGCGCCATCTTGGCTAGATTTGTAGTCACTTGGCTATTTCCGGTGACTTTTGACTTGCGCAGTTGAGCTTCTCTGGCCGACGCGCGTCCACGCACGTTCCCGGCTCTCCCCGCTTTGATTTAGCAATGAAAACCGGCTTGCATATTAACCTGTTTTTGTCAAATATATCAATTGGATAAATTATTTTTTGATCCTGGCATCTTAGTTTTAACAAGTTAAATATAATTGAACATGTTTTGTTTGCTAGTAGATGGTATTCATTCCGTTCGCGATAACGTTATTGCAGCCAGGCTAAATTCCTCCAGGGAGCCAGTGACCGGCGAGTTGAAGAGCTTCACTCCCCGCCAGCAGGAGCTCTGGCCGCGGCTACCGCATCTCGGAAAATCCGCTGAGTTCGTGGCTGCTATTTCACACTCGCCCTTGATCAATCCCAATACCGATCCATGGTAATAATGAATCAATCGTTCAGATCAGATCGGCAGTGCTGCATGCATGTTACAACATCATTGTTAGCTTTATTAACATAACCATAGCCTACATTTATCTCTCTAACGTTAGGCTATCCATCTTACACCAGTCGGCCATTCGATAGCTGGAAGCGGTCAACGCCAACGTTGACTGAAAACACCCAAACTCAGTGTATCGTTTCATCTTCATGCTACACATCAACTCCTTTACATTGTATGTGAATAAATTCCTGTTATTCTAAAAATATCCCATTTCTGTCCATTCCTGGAAAAGGCTAATAATTGCTGTCAAATGATCACTCCAGTTTATCACCGTATCCCACTACCATTTCAACTATGCACAGGAGGTTGTCTTGTGGTCATTTTCATTAAAAAATGTGAACTTTTTCGTGGACGCGCGTCGGCCAGAGAAGCTCAACTGCGCAAGTCAAAAGTAACCGGAAGGCCAGAAAAGCACAACTGCGCAAGTCAAAAGTAACCGGAAATAGTCAAATGACTACAAATTTTGCCAAGATGGCGCGGTTCAATAGGGCTTCATTGTTGATAGCGGCCAGTGAATGGAGTGGCTGTATCCAGTTTATATAATACATCCATGACCTGGCCCAAGCCCCCAGGATCAGCTTGGCGCATTGAAGCCACCATGGGCTTTCAGGCCAAGCCCGGTATTGCAAGTCACGTGACGGCATGGGGCCCAAGACCCTTATTTCCCATGGTTTGTGGATGATGATAGATAGGGCTAGAAAAGGAAAACAATTTTTTTCTCGGTATCATTCAGCATCAGAGACCAATCTAATCAATATAAACTTTTAATTCAATGGGGTTTTGTTTGTTTTTGAAGCCACCAATACCTGTAACGAGCCCATTTGAAACATGTGCTGTGCACGAGCCTCGGGGACGCTGGTCGCGCGTTCAAGAGTCCTGCGAGCTCGGGAAAGCACGTCACCATAGGAAGACCCGCCCTACTCTGCCTCTGATTGGATAGGAAGTCATGTAATGACGTCGGCTAACATGCTATGCTTTTAGCAATGAAGCTGCTATGATGATGCTAATCATAGATATGAACGTATGTCTATGATGCAAATGATCATGACATGTGGTTACTTTAGGACATCGTTGGAAAAGATCTAGAGGGTAAGTGGGTCAATGTTGAATAACTTAGCTAACATTATCTAATGTTACATTTCTTTATATTAACATCAACTATATTGATAGGCTAGGGAGCTATGCTAACGGTAGCTAATGCTAACGGCTTAGGGTTAACGTTAGTTAATGCTAACGTTACGTTCGGAGGTCTCAGATGTATTTCAATTTTAACATAATGTTGAGCATGATCAATGTGACATTGTTCATACATTGATTACAGTCTGTAATCTTGTCTGGCATTATTTAGCTATAATGGGCTTATGCTACTATAGAATTTGCCACATTATACATCAAATTAATCAAGCATAGTTAGTGTTATTACCTGAAGGCATTATTACCATTGCAAGTAAGCATGCCATGTATTTGCCATGCCTGGAAATCAAATTAATAGTGTAATTCTTCCCCATCATAGCTCATTGTACACTGATATAATCATTCTCCTTGCCTTTGCTAATACTCATCTCTTTTATCAAACTTTGTGCTAGGAAAGAAATCTGGCTGTGATTCGTCGCTAGTGCTCATCCAGGCTGTTGTCATCTCCCGCCTGGACTCCTGCAACTCCCTACTTGCTGCCATCCTGCAGCGTTGGCCATCAGACTCCTGGAGAAAGCTGCTGCTGACCTGGTGTTCAACAGCCCCATGCTCTTCCACACAACTTCCCTACTCCGTTCTCTGCACTGGCTCCCTGCGCTGTCCCATCCAGTTTAGGACTGTGGTGCAAGCCTACAGGGCAAATGAACAGCTCCCTCCGACCTCCAGGCTGTGGTCAAGCTCTGCTGCCTTGAGGTGATTGGTTCCCCAGTTGCTCCAAGCCCCCCTACGGCAGATTGTAACGGCCATGGCTCTTTTCTGTCCTGGCCTCACAATGGTGGAATGAACTGTGCACTGATGTCAGAACAGAGCCAATAATACACACTGTTCATAGTGAGCCTAGTTATTATTGATTAACTTGGACTGTTTCCTCTCTCCTTGTCAGTCATTAAAATATGTTCAGTGTTTCACAATACTGATGTATAACATTTCAGTATTTTGTCTCAGACCATTTCTGAAACAATCATCAGTGTCAGTATACATTTCCCTCCAATGTTATTGCTTGCCCATTTTTAACCATTTAACTACCAGACTGTACAAACGAATTGCACACCTATAGTATTTTCTAGGTATAGCCTACTTCTCCACTTTCTCTTAATGTTGGTATGAAATGGCAGTCAAACTATGCAATGATGTTCAACACTATTTCCACCCAAATTCCCAACAAATGTGGCCACCACACTGTTCAGGACATTCACAGGTCTTGCTCTCAGGGATCGGTAAAAGAAAGGGACATGGTTCCTCCATAATGTGCTAAGGCTCTGCTTAGATCAAAGGCTTGGTCATCAGAAAATATCACAAAGACAGTGATCACAAAACAATTAAAAACATGTCACCAGTGTATGCCTTAACCCTAGTCAAATTTCTAGTATGTGTGAACCATATACATGGCAGTAAACAGATCTTGAGTCATACAAACTGGAGGATGCTTGACCCATACAAACTACTTTAACTCAATTTCAATAAACAACTTAAAATATGGCAGACAGAAGAGCTGAGCAGACTTGGTAGATGACTGGATGATCTTACAGAGAACCAAGGGAAATTGACTGGTATTAATGCTAAGAGTAATGAGGGATGAGGTGCAGCTGGGCAGAGTGGAGACAGGTGGCAGGTGATGCAGGAGATGGGAAGGTGAGTAGGCAACAACCAAGCATGAACAGGAACTGGACCACTGGCTCCCCTTGACTGTCCAACCCATCCATCAGCGCCAGCAGAGTGGACACGATAGAGCCAGAGAGAGAAAGACAAATGCAACGCAAGGTTAGTTTAGTTCCAATCGCCCATGTGCAACATCAATCAAGTCCACACTGGATCACCCTGTATAGGCAGGCACACTCAATTGCAAACACACTAGATATCACCCTGAGTCGGCACACTGGTACATGGGCGCATAGTTTAAGCTGGGCTAGACAGGCATGTTATCCTCTCCCGTGAGTGCAAGTTAACAATTGCTTCGTCAGACTAGTTGCCCTGACGGAAATGAAGCTCCGCTCCCCAGACTGCCGACTGGCTCTGCTTTCTTAGTCCACCCCTCAGCAATCAAGTCCAGCCGAGGGTGATCAGAGCCTCTGTCAGCGGCCCAGTTCAGGTGCACCCCCTTAGTCTTTCATTAGTGACACTGCAGCTTCACTACAGTACCACTGCTCGCTAGAACTCATAAGTGCATCTCCTTTCTAAACAAGCGTCTAAGAGCTTAACCTGTTGCTAAAGACAAAGTACAAGAACAAATAAAATAGGTGTTAAAAGGAAGGGTCCAGGGCACATCTTGAACAGGTGAATTTTCAGCATGCGGCGAAAGATGGGCAGCGACTCTGCTGTACTGACATCAGTGGACAGTTCCCACCACTGTGAGGCCAGGACAGAAAAAAGCCATGGCCACGCCAATCTGCCGTAGGGGGGCTTGGAGCAACTGGGGAACCAATCACCTCAAGGCAGCAGAGCTTGACCACAGCCTGGAGGTCGGAGGGAGCTGTTCATTTGCCCTGTAGGCTTGCACCACAGTCCTAAACTGGATGGGACAGCGCAGGGAGCCAGTGCAGAGAACGGAGTAGGGAAGTTGTGTGGAAGAGCATGGGGCTGTTGAACACCAGGTCAGCAGCAGCTTTCTCCAGGAGTCTGATGGCCAACGCTGCAGGATGGCAGCAAGTAGGGAGTTGCAGGAGTCCAGGCGGGAGATGACAACAGCCTGGATGAGCACTAGCGACGAATCACAGCCAGATTTCTTTCCTAGCACAAAGTTTGATAAAAGAGATGAGTATTAGCAAAGGCAATGAGAATGATTATATCAGTGTACAATGAGCTATGATGGGGAAGAATTACACTATTAATTTGATTTCCAGGCATGGCATATACATGGTATGCTTACTTGCAATGGTAATAATGCCTTCAGGTTATAACACTAACTATGCTTGATTAATTTGATGTATAATGTGGCAAATGCTATAGTAGCATCAGCCCACTATAGCTAAATAATGCCAGACAAGATTACAGACTGTAATCAATGTATGAACAATGTCACATTGATCATGCTCAACATTATGTTAAAATTGAAATACATCTGAGACCTCCGAACGTAATGTTAGCATTAACTAACGTTAACCCTAAGCCGTTAGCATTAGCTACCGTTAGCATAGCTCCCTAGCCTATCAATATAGTTGATGTTAATATAAAGAAATGTAACATTAGATAATGTTAGCTAAGTTATTCAACATTGACCCACTTACCCTCTAGATCTTTTCCAACGATGTCCTAAAGTAACCACATGTCATGATCATTTGCATCATAGACATACGTTCATATCTATGATTAGCATCATCATAGCAGCTTCATTGCTAAAAGCATAGCATGTTAGCCGACGTCATTACATGACTTCCTATCCAATCAGAGGCAGAGTAGGGCGGGTCTTCCTATGGTGACGTATTTTCCGCCGAGCTTGCAGGACTCTTGAACGCGCGACCAGCGTCCCCGAGGCTCGTGCACAGCACATGTTTCAAATGGGCTCGTTACAGGTATTGGTGGCTTCAAAAACAAACAAAACCCCATTGAATTAAAAGTTTATATTGATTAGATTGGTCTCTGATGCTGAATGATACCGAGAAAAAAATTGTTTTCCTTTTCTAGCCCTATCTATCATCATCCACAAACCATGGGAAATAAGGGTCTTGGGCCGCATGCCGTCACGTGACTTGCAATACCGAGCTTTGGCCACTACGTCAAATGGCTTCATGCGCCGGTGAGCAACTTTCATTGAAATGAATAGGCAGCCATTTTCAATGCCGTCTCCAGTTATATTATACCTCCATGACCTGGCCCACCCAGTGGATGTGCAGGCTTTTTTCTCTTTCTATGATTTTCAGATACAATAACCACACCCTCTGCTAGCCTGTGGGTCTATTCCTATGTTTACCTTCGGCATTTCCATCCCTCTCCCTCCCTCCTTTCACTCTCCTTTCCCCTTTATTTGGAAGTCCGGGAGAGATTCCATATGAGAAAAAACACTATAATGGTTGCTGTGAGCACAACAAATATCAGATGAAGTGAGTCCTACTGTTTTTATCCACTTTTAACTTTAATATTTGGTATGTCCACCTTTTGCAGCAATTACAGCAGCACTCTTTGGCATAGTGTCAATATATTTCCTGAGAAGTAACACCAATGTTATCCCATGCCTTCTGCAACTCAAGCCAAAGGTTTTCCTTTGAATGTACAATAGATCTGTCTTATTTTCCAACTCGCCCCAAATTTGCTCGATGGGGTTGAGGTCCGGACTTTGAGGGGGCCAGTCCATCATTGTCAATGTTCCAGCAGATTCCTTCCGTCGCAGGTAGTTCCGGCAATAGTTAGAAGAATGTTTAGGGTCATTGTCCTCTTGGAAAATAAATCCAGGCCCAATAAGACGACTCCCAGATGGTACTCTATGCCTCACCAGAATGTTGTGGTATACTTTCCTGTCCATGATGCCATCAATTTTTACTAAGTCACCTGTTCCTGAGGCTGAAATGGCACCCCACACCATAATACTACCCCCTCCATGTTTAACTGTTGGCAACAGATACTCATTTTTATACTGTTTGGCTTGAGTTGCAGAAGGCATGGGATAACATTGGTGTTGATGTTCTCAGGAAATATATTGATACTATGCCAAAGAGATGTGCTGCTGTAATGGCTGCAAAAGGTGGACATACCAAATATTAAAGTTAAAAGTGGATAAAAACAGTAGGACGCACCTCATCTGATATTTGTTGTTCTCAGAGCAACCATCTGCATGTTTCATGAACATAATTTTGGCCACCACTGTATATATATATATATATATATATATAGTCTGTCTCACTGTCTGCCACCCACACACCCATCTCTCTCTCTCTCTCTCTCTCTCTCTCTCATACACACGCACACACACACACACACACACACACACACACTTGTACAGTAGGTGGCAGTATGCACCTTGGAGTTGTGCGATCCGCCAGTAAACCAAGAGAAGAAGAAAACACAAACAGTGGTGGGCGCTGAAGGATGCGTTAGGTGTTTTCGGATAGCTAGCAGGGCTCTCTTCGATCAAATGTATATGCTACTATACCAAGTAAGCACATAGCCAGCTAATTCAGTTAATTTACTTTAGCCTAGTCAGTGCACTGGAGATAGACGTTAGACTGACTCATCCCTCAAAAAACTCTTCACTGCCCGTTCGTGCATGGCAACCAATCGATGATGTAAATGAAGGTGGGTTACGTGAACGTTAAATCATTTTGGGGTCGTCTAGCTAGCTAAATCCATCATTTGAAATGGATAAGGTTTCGCTTGTCTTACACTGAAGTTAGTTGATATCTTGCTCAGCTCTTAGTGATAGCTTGCTCACGTTACCCCCCCTGAAGCTACACTCCCCATTATGCAGTTGCGTTGCGTCTTTAGTCATTTCCTCGAAACGTCACTAGCGCATAAACTATCTAGTTAATATCAAATATAGAATTCAAACTCTAACCAGACTAATGGGGGTTTCTATACTAGCTGGTCTACCTCTCCATGGGAGGTAGGTAGCTTGCTTTTGATCAAAACATGTATCTAGCTGACTAGTCTAGCCACGCCACGCTATGTAGCTAGGCTAGCTGATACCGTAGCTATTGCAGTTGCCTGATTGCAACCAGCTGTTAGCTAGCTAGTGCTAGCTATGCTACCCATTTCCTTTGACTGCCTTGCTGCTGTTTTACTGACATGTTCACCTCACATTTGAATGAATCCACGTCTAAAGTAAAGACAGCTACTGAGTTTTCTTGGACTCTAACGTTAGTCGTTGTGTGTTTGAAATCTGTCAACCAGGGGTGCGACACGACAACCGTCCAGTCTTATTTTGTATGGTGTACAACAACAACATTTTGCACATCACCAGTTCTCCACCAACTAGAATGAAGGCTATGAGCGTACGCAAATAAGGAGAATAGGAAAGGGAATACTTTTTGAGCTGAAGGATGCCACCGGCAGTCTTTTACAAATCATTCGTTATGCTGTCAATGTCCTGCATCATGTTAAGTGATGACCTGTTATTTCAACCACCACTCAATTCTTTCCAATAGTCTTTCGTACTGGGCTTGTTTGCTTGCGTGATACTGTTGTGTCTACAACCAACTCAGACACTTTACCAGCTACTGTAACCCCCCTCCCTTCAATAGGAAGGGCAAGAGCACTGAGAGGGAAAAGGAGCAGGGATCTTCACCACATCTCTGCATGCAAGGTTAACACACTACACCGATGGAGAAGAGAGAGAGGAAGCCAGGCTATTTCGCCAGGTAAGAGTCAAAGTCAACTTTATTTATATAGCACTGTTCATACAAATAAATGTAGCACACAGTGCTGTACAGAATAAATAAAAACGCTTAAAATACTAGATATAAATATGAAAATAAAACAGGTCAGATCATATATGGTAAAAAAAAAAAAATAGTAAAACAATTTTAAGTGAGTACAATTATTTTTTTATTTTTTATTATAACGGTTAAAACTAGCCTACATGATAAATGCAAGAATAAAAAGGTATGTCTTAAGAGGTTTCGTGTCTGTATGTCTGAGTGTTGCTACTACAGTATAGACTAATACAAGCTGTGCTTTTAAGGGACAGTATTAGCTTCGATAACTGTGTAAGGCTATCAATGGAAGTGAGCAACCAGCATTTGAGATGTGTGTGTGTGTGTGTGTGTTTGTTGGATGATGCATGAAGTGTGTTTTGTGTGCATGCTTGTTAGTTTGCAGAGCACATCAAACACTTGTTTGTGAGACTGAGAGAGCTGAAGGACATGTATTTTGTCAATTACACTTTCTGACTGTTCTGTTGCAATGTTTAGCACAGTGTGATTGGTAGGACTCATTTACAATGTATTCATTCACACCCTCTGAACTAAATTCAGTGGTGTTAGCCTATGTACTAGTGAATAGTAACCAACAGTCATCTGTCCCCACACTATACTGGGTTCACCTGGTACTTGCATGCAGTGGCACATCAGAGCTACATTACATTACATTACAGTCATTAAGCAGATGCTTTTATCCAAAGCGACTAACAATAATTGCATTTATCGTAGGAAAAGCCAATGTTCTACTACTTGGCAGAACTCATAAGTGCATCTTCTTTCTAAAACAAGTGACTAAGAGCATAATCTAGTGCTGAAGGCAAAGTGCAAGAATAGCAATCTAAAATGCAGTGCAATATAATACAATGAAATACAATAAGTGCTTAGGAGGGAGGATTGTTGTAGTACTTCTTAAAGAGATGAGTTTTGAGCCTGCAATGAAAGATGGGCAGCGACTCTGCTGTGCTGACATCAGTGGGCAGTTACGAGGTAGCAGAGCGTAGCGGTCGGGAGGGGGTGTAGGGTTTGACCATGGCCTGGAGGTAGGAGGGGGCTGTTCCTTTCATTGCCCTGTAGCCTAGTGCCAGAGTTTTAAACGGGATGCGAGCCGCTACAGGGAGCCAGTGTAGGGAACGGAGGAGGGAAGTTGTGTGGGAGAACTTGGGGTGGTTGAACACCAGGCGAGCAGCAACTTTCTGGACAAGTTCCAGCGGTTTAATGGCTGACACTGGGGCCCCAGCGAGGAGGGAGTTGCAGTAGTCCAGGTGGGAGATGACCAGGGACTGGATGAGCAGGTGGGAGATGACCAGGGACTGGATGAGCACCTGCGCCGTTTCATCAGCGAATCCTCCTGAAGTTGTAGAGCATGAATCTGCAGGAGAGTGTGACGGATGTGACATGTACGGAAAATGAAAAGCTCACACACGCCAGGCCAACTTGGAAGCTGTTCACATTCATATTGTATTTCTGCCTTATGGTGAAAGTGGATACTGATGCTTCTTTAGAGACCCCCTCACTCCCCCAACACAGGTCTATACATGCACACACAGCCTGCTGCACACACACACAGCCTGCACACACATCGCCTGCTGCACACACACATAGCCTGCATGTGCACACACAGCCTGCATGTGCACACACAGCCTGCATGTACACACACATACCCTGCTGCACACACACAGCCTGCATGTACACACACATACCCTGCTGCACACACACAGCCTGCATGTACACACACATACCCTGCTGCACACACACAGCCTGCTGCACACACACAGCCTGCATGTACACACACATACCCTGCTGCACACACACAGCCTGCATGTACACACACATACCCTGCTGCACACACACAGCCTGCATGTACACACACATACCCTGCTGCACACACACAGCCTGCTGCACACACAGGAAAAGGACCTCTTATCTCTCTTGGACACACACAGCCACAGTTAGCAAGTCCAGTTCTCCCTTGCTTACGTTCAACACATTCCCTCTCTTCCATAGAGCAAAGGTCATTCAGAAATGCGCGCACACACACACACACACACACACTCACTCACTCACTCACACACACACACACACACACTCACTCACTCACTCACTCACTCACTCACTCACTCACTCACTCACTCACTCACACACACACACTCACTCACTGTGACTGGATTGTTATGTCACAAGATTCTGAAAGGTTTGCTCCCTATCAATATAATATTGCCTATAGTTCTTACATAGGAAAGTTCTTACACAGAAGGACTTTTCTCGTTTGCCTACAGCATGAACAGGGCTATTCCTAGCACTGTCATGGACAAAAGAGCCACGCGTCTGTTACCGGGTTAAGGAGGTTGCTGGGAAAGTAAAGTGCTGTTTATGTTGTGCATTCTCGCTGGCTGATCTGTGAAGGGAAAAGAAACACGGGACAGATTTGTCCTCGTCTCAGAGAAAGGAGAAAAAAACAACACAGAGAGAGAGAGAGAGGTAGAAACGGGGCATGCAGAGGGAGAGACCAAAGAAAATCTCTGCATTCCACCCTCGGAAATGTCCCTGAGTGAGACAGGATTGTTGTTTGGAATGCAGTGGCGGAATCCTGAAACGTTTACCAGATGTTTCTCTGACTGGCTGCCTGCGTTGGTAATGAGATGGAGGGAGGCCAGGACCGTGCTGACTCACTTGTCTGGGTCTGTCTGCAGCCCCTATCGATCCTCTGGCCACTGATGTTCCATTAGGGCTATAACACACTCTCCCCCTCGCTGTGCCTCACTGTCTAACGAGCCTCTCCACTTTCATGAATGTATCCGTCTAACACTACCTTCCCTGCCACTCTGACATCTAATCTTCTTTCCTTTCTCGAGCTCTGTGGGCCTATGGCCTCCTTTTTGTACACTGGTAGCCAGCTTGATTTGGTCCCATAGCCTTATTTCTGTGTCCACTGAGATCCGAAGGAGCCATGTTGACTGTTGTCCACCCTCTGGTAATGATGAACGCTGGCTGAACCCCGGCTACTGGAGACGCCATGACAGTAGCATCCACCTGACCTATCAATGATTATTCAGGTCAAAAGAACAAGTCAAGGTTTATTTGTCGTCACTTTATACCACATCATACAGGTACAGTGAGCAGTGAAATGTTTTTTCCTTCAGCTACCAGATTGTGCAACACTAAGTAAAGTAAAGGAAAAGAAGAAATGCAATAAGAAATACAAAAAATGTTGACCGACAATAAGAACACGTAGCTCAGGAGGTAGAGCGGCAGGCTGGGGATCGCAAGGTCCCCATTTTGGTCCCAGCTCCCGGCACTGCCGACTTGTCCTTGAGCAGGACACCGAACCCCGAAATCGCTCACGTGTAGCACGGTGGCGCAGTACCCTGTACTGTCGTCTCACAGCAAGAAGGTCTCCGGGTTTCCGAGTTTGCATGTTCTCCCCATGTTTGCAAGGGTTTCCTCCCAAAAGAACAAACCAAGCAAAACATGCAGAAGAACAGGTTGCTAGGGCTGTCTGTCCCTGGTGAACAGGTTGCTAGGGCTGTCTGTCCCTGGTGAAGACGGACAGGAGCACTTGGTTGGTCCCCGGGCGCGGCTGATGCACGCTGCCTACGGTCTGCTCCCAGCTGCCCGTGGGGGAAGGGTGTCGGGATGGGTTCAGAGCAGGGAGAGGTTTCATCAGTAGACGCTTCTGTCATTATGTGTGTGTGTTTCGGTGTTGCCGCCTACCACCGTGTGATGTGTGTGTCTTCACTGTGTGATGAATAAAGATGTTTGTTGTTTTTGTTACAACAGAGATACAAGGCCTTCAGGTTAAACTATACTGTTTTTTTAACCACAGTAATATGTACAACAGTGCAATAATGCTATAATGCTGTCTAGGGGATGAGATAATGCTATAATGCTGTCTAGGGGATGAGATAATGCTATAATGCTGAATAGGGGATGAGATAATGATATAATGCTGAGTAGGGGATGAGATAATGCTATAATGCTGAATAGGGGATGAGATAATGCTATAATGCTGAATAGGGGATGAGATAATGCTATAATGCTGAGTAGGGGATGAGATAATGCTATAATGCTGAATAGGGGATGAGATAATGCTATAATGCTGAGTAGGGGATGAGATAATGCTATAATGCTGAGTAGGGGATGAGATAATGCTATAATGCTGAATAGGGGATGAGGCGAGTAGACAGCAGAGGAAGTGAGAAACCCTGAGAGAATCAGAATCAGATTTATTTTAGCCAGGTACTGTAGATTTTTACTCAGGCTACTAGGAATTTGTTCTGGTCAGTTGGTGCATAACACTGATGGTTAGACAACCTTAGACAGGCTGCAGGGACTAGACAGGACAGTGCTAAATGTATATCAGCGGGAGAGAGAGATGGGGAGTGTCGTTATGGCATGGACACGTTTGACTGAAGACTGGCGTGGTGATTTATTGACGGTTTTCCACTTTAAACCTGTGTATATCTCCATGCAGTGGCCCCATTTTGAGTGGAAGTCAACAAAACCAACCTCCTCATTTTCTGTCCCATCAGGCTGAAGAGGCGGAGAGAGCTCAAGCAGAGCCAATCGGAGAGGATTGTAACTGAGCAGAACCAATCAGATTCGTCTTTGGAGACACCCATCATCTCCTGTCCAGATGCCCCTGCTTCTTATCCCAATGAGACTTCCTCAGAAGCAAACCTACAGAGGATCAAACCAACCCCTCCAGAAGGCTCAGGTGAGGCCTGTGCTATTAAACCCTGTGTAACTGCTACTGAACGGTTCAGCCCGAAGGTTTACAGAGGGATGAAGACGTCTAAATATTAGCCTGAGATCATTTATGTGGACTTTTAAGTTAAATCACTACATGTAGGTAGTAGTGGCCCATCTTGTGAAAATCTCTATTGTAAACTTTACAATTGACAAACATTGTACAGAAAACAAGAACACATACGCGGCTCTGCTAATTTGCAGCAGAGGACACATTTGGGGCCTAATGGTCGTTATGATCTTCATGTTTATAAAGAAAGTTATACAACTTGTTCCGCAGTTCTAGACCACTGCGGTTCTAGACAGAATATGATGATTAGGCAAGTTTTAAGACCACAGGTTTGACATCCTCGGCTATCGCAGCTGCACATTCCTGAGGGCAGATGAAAGTGCAGCCTTAACTTAATTCAGCCCACCAGACAATAATAATAAGCACTCAAGATAAGTAAGCCTATTACTCACGGTGACTCGGTATCTCTTAGAATCAGTGTAAAATCCAATTTCCTTTTCCTGTGTATGTGTGTTTGTGGGTGTACGTGTGCGCACGTGTGTGTGCGGCTACTGGATTTATTTTATTTTTTTTTATTTTTTTTAAATCTCCAGTGCATTTAGAAATGATTCAGACCCCTTCACTTTTTACCTCCTCCCCAATGAGAGCGCAGTGCAATAGGTAATGTTTTTGGTGGCGTGTGTGTGTGCCTGTGTTTGTCGGTTAGCAGAGTTATGCAAAAACTACTGGAGCGAAATGGTATGAGCTAACTACTAGCTACTTCAGTTTATTTAATCTAACACTTAAAAGCCACATCCACCATGTGTGAATTATTCTGTACAAAGATTTCAGTGAATAAGTGGCCTGAGTAACAGATGTTCCTCTGTGCTGATGTACAGTCCGTCCATGTACAGTATACACACACACACAAACACACACACACACACACACAAAGCTGGAGTGTACTTAGTCATCCCTTCAGGGGCACAGCTCAGTGGCCTTGTGGATAGTGTCCACCCTGAGATTGGGAGGTTGGGGGTTCGATCCCCGGCCAAGTCATAACAAAACCTATAAAAAATGGTATCCAATGCCTCCCTGCTTGGCACTCAGCATTAAGGGTTGGATTGGGGGTGAGTCCCTCTGACGTACTAGCGTCGTGTCCAGGGGGTGGACTTGTACATCAAGCTGCCTCACGCTAAGGAATCAGGAGAAAGGCTCCTGCCCTGTGGGCCACTAGGCACATTGGTTCTCAAGGCTACTTACTTACCTTCCTCACTCAGGGGTGCAGAGGGACTGGGGCTGGTATGGGAAGGAGTGGGAGGGGGGTTCTGATATTTACAACCTCTTGTTATTGGCAAGAAAAGTGCTGACCATGACTGTGTCATTTGGAGTTCACTTTGTTATGCTGTGTGTGTGTGTGTGTGTGTGTGTGTGTGTGTGTGTGTGTGTGTGTGTGTGTGTGTGTGTGTGAGAGTGAGAGGAAGGGATGAGAGAGATATGGAGAAACAGAGGAAGAGAGTGAGCACATTCCATGCTGACACTGGTATAACTCCTCTTTAGACAGAATCCATGTCTCTGAGTGAGACTGAGCAATTCAACTTCTCTCAGACTCAAGAAATATTGACAGTGTCTCTCTCTCTCTCTCTCTCTCTCTCTCTCTCTCTCTCTCTCTCAGATGACGTATGCAACACTAAAAGCCAGGCAAAGAGGGAGAAGCGGATACCCCCGGGGACAGTAGAGTACATGGTGAGTAACGTCCCAAAGCTCTCTCTCTCACCCTCTCTCTAGAATTCCCAGAACCCCACACAGGGCTCTGACTCCCTGATAATATCTCACCAGAGTTATGTTAACCAACATCAGATATAAGAGACACACTGTTCTGTATTTTCACACTGCGTTATACTTTGGATAAATCGACCTCTTGGCTGGTATCAAAGGTATTTAATCTTATAAGATATACATATGATGCTATACAGGTGGGGCCCCAAGACACGCTGTACAGCATTGCACTTAACTTCAACATCACCCCGAACAAGCTGGTCCAGATCAACCGCCTGTTCTCCCGCAGCGTCTATCCTGGACAGGTGCGTCGTCCGTCAGTATCGCCCCCCTAAAGTGAAAATCACTGGCTCAGATATTCATAGTATCTCTCAGCTCTCTGATCAATATACCATCAACCTTGCCAGACGAATACTGGACGATCCTTCCCATCCACTCTTCTCAGAGTTCCCCCTACTCCCCTCTGGACGCAGGTTTAGAACGCCCAAAACAAGGACAAAACCAGCCAGCACTTCTTTTGTGCCGAGAAGCATTAAATTGTTGAACAGCTGTTGATGCCGGTTGCAGTGATGATGATGTTGATGCGATGATGTTGGTGAGGATGGTGATGACAGATGATGGTGGTTGGTGACATTGTGGTGTTGGTGATGGGCGTACATTTTAATGTTTTCTGTATGCTTGATGTGTGCTAAACAAATTCCCCTCTGGGGCAATAAAGGTTTCAATTCAATTCTATTCCGGCCTCATGCTGTCAGCCATGACACACGACCCTGTGACTGGCTACTGAAGCATGCACCTGTGACCGGCCTCTGTAACATACCTGCCTATCGCCCTCGCAGAAGCTCTTTGTTCCTGATGTGGGCCAATCAGAAGCTGACTCTCAGTCACAGGGTTCACGGGATCCTGCCATGACCGACGGGCAGTCAGAGAAAGAGTCACATGTAAGTCATATGCGTCTAAAAATAAAAAAGAAGCAAAAAGCAAAGGTGGTTAGCGTTGGACATGAAACTCGCCTGGATATAAGAGACAGAGCGATCTCTAATGAATCTCCTAATGTTGTACAGGATGGACAGAGCGATCTCTAATGAATCTCCTAATGTTGTACAGGATGGACAGAGCGATCTCTAATGAATCTCCTAATGTTGTACAGGATGGACAGAGCGATCTCTAGTGAATCTCCTAATGTTATAAAGGATGGACAGAGCGATCTCTAATGAATCTCTTAATGTTGTACAGGATGGACAGAGCGATCTCTAATGAATCTCCTAATGTTATAAAGGATGGACAGAGCGATCTCTAATGAATCTCTTAATGTTGTACAGGATGGACAGAGCGATCTCTAATGAATCTCTTAATGTTGTACAGGATGGACAGAGCGATCTCTAATGAATCTCTTAATGTTGTACAGGATGGACAGAGCGATCTCTAGTGAATCTCTTAATGTTGTACAGGATGGACAGAGCGATCTCTAGTGAATCTCTTAATGTTGTACAGGATGGGGACTCCAGGTTGACCAGACCGATCTGCCGTGAGCTGTCTCCCCCCTCTGAGGACGAGAGTCCCGCTACAGTCAAGTTCATCAAAATGAGCTGCAAGTACTTCACAGACGGAATGGTGAGTAGAAGCCACAGTACCTGACGAGAGGCATATCTTTTGTAGACTGGCGCCAAAAGACGTGGCCTTTCAAGCTAAAAGTTCAATCAAACTATTGTTCAGTCATGTGATTGCGGTTGGGTTTTGTTGTATGACATGCATTCGTGAAAGAGTGAGTTTGAACTCGGGCGTTGTTTTGTCTGGCAGGGCGTGGTGGGAGGGGTGATGATCGTCACGCCCAACAACATCATGTTTGACCCCCACAAGTCGGACCCCCTGGTGATCGAGCATGGCTGTGAGGAGTACGGCCTTATCTGCCCTATGGAGGAGGTGGTGTCTGTGGCCCTCTACGACGACGTCTCCCGCATGAGGCTCAAGGACGAGCTGCCGTCGTAAGGGCCCTGTCCTCCCCACCCCAGAGTCATCTCTCTCTCAAACCTGCCCTCTGCTCCAGACTCCTTTCTGCCCTCTTTCTTCTTGCTGTCATCTTTTCTGCCCTCCCTGGCCTGCTGATGTTTCTATCAACGCTGTACCTTCCCTGCTGGATATTCCTGCCCATCTCTGCTCTGCTCTCTTCTATATTCCTTCCTCATGGGTCTTCTTGCTTTCTTTGAGGAAATGTCCCGAGATCCAACTGTTTTTGGTTTCTCTTTCTAGACTGTCAAGAGAAGAAGGATTTACATGTGTTCCGCATTCATTATTTTTATTTATCAAAGTGTTTTTTGTTTTATTTTGTTTTTAATCTTCATATTGCTCCTTTTTTAGGGGTCCTACCCCCTAGGAACCCTGTTGTAATTGCTAGTTAGGAGGCCAAGCACCGCTGGTGTGATGTTTTGTAACATAACGAGCTCATTCCTTGTTCTTCTAACCACACTTCTCATTACATGGATATGGGAAAAATGTCTTTATACAGCCCTGAGTCTAGTCCAGCTCTCTCTCTCTCTCTCTCTCTCACACACACACACACACACACACACACACACACACACACACACACACAGAACCACTCTCCCTTGCTCCCTTTCTCAATCATTGCCAGCTCCTCACGTGAACGTGCACCTTCAGCCAGAAACAAACAAATGATCCATTTGATCATCTAAAAAAATAACTTGTTTTCTTGTAGTACCTTTCTAAAATGAGCAGTGGTGAAAGTCACAATATTCTGTTATTATCAGAGAGTTGATAGGCAGACAGATTGTTTGTTTTTCTATTGCACTGTATTAGGGTCTGTTAAAATGTGGTATGGCTTTGCGACAGCGGCACAAACAATAATACCACTTGGAAAAGCTAGGGAGGGAAACAGGGGGAAGGTTGTCTGTATAAGCTTTAGTATATATGTATAATGCTATTAGTATTGGCCAATTTGTCAGTAAGAAAATAATAATAATCGTAACGGACATACCAATTCATGATCAGTGCACCCTGTGCAGTACATTAGCCTACCTCAGGGACCTCTCTCTCTCTCTCTCTCTCTCTCTCTCTCTCTCTCTTTCTCGGAAGAGAAAGTAGTTATTAGTTATAGTAGTACTAGCAATGGTAGTGGTATTTATAGTAGTTTAGACATTTTTATGTTAATACTTATTTATAGTGGTTAGTAGTTGGACTAATTGGCCTGGTATTTACCAGCTTGGGCATGTTGGTAGGACCCCGTCCCATGACATTTTTTGTTGACATTTTCAATATTTAGCAATTTACATTCCATTGTTGTTGTTTTTTTTACTTTGTGTTAATTTATACTTCCTTTGCATTTCCTTTGTTTCCTTTCATTTTTCTCTGTCCTCTTTGCGGTGTGCGGTGTCCTCGTCTCCATAGAGACCTATCCCAGGATCTGTGTCCTCTCTACAGGCCCGGGGAGTGGGAGGAGCTACCCTCGGAGAGGGACCTCAACCCTTTCAGCCGCTACGAGGCGCTGGACCCCAAAAGGCCCATCGTGCTGGATGACATTCACCCTGCCCACTCATCCACTAGTAGGACTACACACATATTTATTCTAATAGTCTTTTCATTAAGACCTCATACTAAAGAAGTCCAGGGAGAGTGTAATCGGACAATATATCAGGGTTCCCAGGCGTCCTGGGAAATAGATAACTGATTTCCAGTCATGGAAAACACATGGAAAATGAGAGAAAAGTCAAATGTCCTGGAAAATCGTGTGTTGCCTGGAAAATTATTTCAATTTCTCCAATTATCCTCTAGCTGAGAAGGATTTACAAGGCTGTATATCAGAGCTCCCCAAGACGGATAACACTGAAAAGATCAGTCTGGGCTAAGTTATGTTCAGGAACATTCAAGTGGTAGTTTATTTTTAATAACAAATGTAAATAATACTCAAAAAAGGCGGTGACTATTCTTGCGGTGTCGTTTTGTATTGATTCTGTGTCGTGGCACGTCGTCGTCGTAAGAATAGCACGTCTCTTCTTTTGGCCGCCGTCTATTAACCATCAATTTCAAGCATTTTAGCCATAAATAGTTGTGTTAGGGTAGTCTGAATCACCCGTTAGGGTAGTCTGAATCACCCGTTAGGGTAGTCTGAATCACTGGTTAGGGTAGTCTGGAACACCTGTTAGGGTAGTCTGAATCACTGGTTAGGGTAGTCTGAATCACTGGTTAGGGTAGTCTGGACCACTGGTTAGGGTAGTCTGGATCACTGGTTAGGGTAGTCTGGATCACCGGTTAGGGTAGTCTGGACCACTGGTTAGGGTAGTCTGGATCACCTGTTAGGGTAGTCTGAATCACTGGTTAGGGTAGTCTGGAACACCTGTTAGGGTAGTCTGGAACACCTGTTAGGCTGGTCTGGAACACCTGTTAGGGTAGTCTGAATCACTGGTTAGGGTAGTCTGAATCACTGGTTAGGGTAGTCTGGAACACCTGTTAGGGTAGTCTGAATCACTGGTTAGGGTAGTCTGAATCACTGGTTAGGGTAGTCTGAATCACTGGTTAGGGTAGTCTGGATCACCTGTTAGGGTAGTCTGGACCACTGGTTAGGGTAGTCTGGAACACCTGTTAGGGTAGTCTGAATCACTGGTTAGGGTAGTCTGAATCACTGGTTAGGGTAGTCTGGAACACCTGTTAGGGTAGTCTGAATCACTGGTTAGGGTAGTCTGAATCACTGGTTAGGGTAGTCTGGAACACCTGTTAGGGTAGTCTGGACCACTGGTTAGGGTAGTCTGGATCACTGGTTAGGGTAGTCTGGAACACCTGTTAGGGTAGTCTGGAACACCTGTTAGGGTAGTCTGGAACACCTGTTAGGGTAGTCTGGAACACCTGTTAGGGTAGTCTGAATCACCTGTTAGGGTAGTCTGGAACACCTGTTAGGGTAGTCTGGAACACCTGTTAGGGTAGTCTGGATCACCTGTTAGGGTAGTCTGGAACACCTGTTAGGGTAGTCTGGAACACCTGTTAGGGTAGTCTGGATCACCTGTTAGGGTAGTCTGGAACACCTGTTAGGGTAGTCTGGAACACCTGTTAGGGTAGTCTGGAACACCTGTTAGGGTAGTCTGAATCACCTGTTAGGGTAGTCTGGAACACCTGTTAGGGTAGTCTGGAACACCTGTTAGGATAGTCTGAAACATGAAAGCATGTTTTTACATTTTGAAGGAGTTGGGCAAAGCCTGAAATTGATAGAAATGTATACTGTCAGGCAAAACGTCACTAACACGCGATTGTTCTCCCAGTCATCGAGACGGCAGAGCGTGAGGGGACAGAGAAGTCTTCCTCGGACGGGGGTTTCACTGAGCTGGAGCTGCCTGTGAACGGGACCACAGAAGACCTGAAGAGTGGGACCAAACTACACAACGGTTCTGCAGGCCAGGACCAACAGAGGGAGCTCTCAGACAGTCCACCAGAACAGATGGACACTCTCCAGGCAGATCGCCCCTTGGAGAAAAGGGAGGAGGAGGAGGATGAAGGACTGGTTCAGAGCATCTCCACCGAGGGCACCACAGACTCACATGCGTCGTCAGCGGCTGATGATAACCATGTGCGTGCTGGGATACTGGAGGAGAAGTCGGCTAACGTTAGCTTAGCTGCAGCCAAAGCTAAAGATATGGAAACCACAGAGACTGAGGCCTTAGTGAACGGCGTTAGCGATGGTATTGCTGACTCCATACATTCAATAGTGGACCAAAGCGGGAAGTTGACTTTGAGTGAGACTGCTAAGGCGTCTGGGAAATGTAGTCCTCAGGGAGCAATCCCTGCAAGGGAGCTTGATAAAAGACCAGCAGGAGATGAGGGTGTGAGTGAGGAGGAGAAGAGGAAGAGGAGCTCTGATGCAGAGGCCAAGTCCTGGCTGCTAGAGCGGATACACGCGCCCATCGAAGGTGAGCGCACAAAAAACAACTCAAAACATTTACAGTTTAGACTATTCCTTCAATGTGGTTGATGCTATGTTATACTGTATGATATTTTTTAGATTTGAGAGTACATTAAAACTGTAAAGTGATGTACAGTGTCACCTGGGGCTGTGGATAGTTAGGATTTGAGTATTTAAAAGGTTCAGTATGCGGTTTGTGATTTCCTGTTGGACCATTTAGAAATACATTTGCAACCGACAAAATCCCAGCCCCTCCCTTCAAGCCTCCCTCAAAGCCACTCCTCCAAACTGGGTGCAAACAAATGACTCTGAGCAGGTTGACAGGCAGGTAAGCCATCCAATCATTTGAGTGGACAACTCAATCAATCAATCAAAGCTTTATTTGTATAGCGCATTTCACACCCAGAGGCAACACAATGCGCTTTACAGAGAACAAGGGAGGTGGGCATACGACCCACTCTCTACATATTCCAGAGGGAAGCAAAAAAACAGTAATCACCCAGGGGCCAGATAAGTGAGCTGTAAAAAATTCTTCCCTGACCCCTCTCAACAAGGCGATCGAACAAGCTCCTGGAGTATGTTTGTCTACCGGCTAAGAACATTTATGAAGCAATACATTACATTCAATTACATTTCAGAGTAAGAGAGGCTAAAAAAGCATCATAGGAGAGACATGGCAAATACTGGTGTGTGTTTGCTATGGCCCAGGCCTAAAGCCGGAAGTGGGCTGGTGTATGTCTGTGTGTACGTGTGTGTTAACTAAATGCTACGACATCCACAGCAGACACAGGGGTATCTATCGGACTCCGGGAGGTCTGCTGGTGACAGTGGGGCATCCACTGGACCTGGTTAGAAGATAGGAGGGAGAGAGAGAGGCACTAGGGAGAGGGAAGGCAGAACAAGGTTAGTAGCACACAGAGCCATAAAAGCAACACAGATATTAAAATAGGCAACATGGAGCAAGCTCCTGGAATATATTTGTCTAACGGCTAAGAACATTTATAGAGCAATAAATTACATTAAATTACATTTTCAGAGCAAGAAAGGCTAAGAGCATCAGGTCCAGGCCTAAGCCGGATGTGGATTGATGTGTGTCTGTGTGTACGTGTGTGTGTGTGTTAACTAAATACTACGACATCCACAGCTGACACGGGGGTATCTATCGGACTCAGGGTGGTCTGCGGGCGACAGTGGGGCATCCACTGGACCTGGTTAGAAGGTAGGAGGGAGAGAGAGAGGCACTAGGGGAGGCAGAAAGCGGTTAGTAGCACACTGAGCCATTGAAGCAACACAGCTGTCAGAACAGTACAAGCCTGTTTCAGGGTAACAAGCTTCTGTACACAACTTGATATACATACAGTGCATAGCAGGATATACACCAATGTATACAGAGGATTCACAGGTAGGTTTGGGGCTGCCTTTCTGTGTCTCAAGGTCCTAGCTAGTGATTGTAGGCTAGGTCGAAAAGGTACGTCTTGAGATCTCGCTTGAAGACCTCCGTTTTTTTGGCCCTTCTTAGGCACTCCGGCAGGGTGTTCCAGAGGTTGGGGGCATAGAAACTAAAAGCTGCCTCTCCGTGTTTCTTGGTCCTGGCTTTTGGAACTGTTAAGAGTTCAGTACCTGAGGATCTGAGTGGTCTGTTGGGCATGTACCTAACAAGCATGTCTAAAATGTATTCTGGTGCGTGACTGTGGAGAGATTTATAGACTAGTAATAGTATTTTAAAGTCTATTCTAGAGTTGACAGGTAACCAGTGTAGTGATTTTAAGGCTGGTGTGATGTGTGCCCTTCATCTAGTCTTGGTGAGGACTCGTGCTGCAGCATTCTGTATCATTTGTAGCTTAGAGATTGCTTTCTTTGGTAGGCCTGATAGTAGAGCATTGCAGTAGTCCAGCCTGCTTGTGATGAAAGCATGCAATAGTCTTTCGGTGTCAGCCTGAGAGAGAAAGGGTTGCACCTTGGCAATGTTCCTTAGGTGGTAAAAAGATGTCTTTGTAATATTCTTGATCGTGGTATTCGTGGTTTTTGAAATTAAGATCCGAGTCAAGTATGACACCTAGGTTTTTAGCCTGGCATTTGGTGTCAATTTCCAGAGTTTTTAAGTGTGCAGATAGTTTCTCTCTTTCAGCTTTTTCTCTAATGATCAGTACTTCTGTTTTGTCCTGGTTTAGTTGGAGGAAATTATGTGACATCCATACATTTATATCCGTAATACACTTGACAAGGCAGTCAACCAAGCTGTAGTTACTGGGTGTTACAGAAATATAGAGTTGGGTGGTGTTGCACGGTGTATCGATACTAGAAAAGTACCGCGATACTCTGTCGTCAAAAACGGTACAATAACCAAATTTAAAGTATCGATACTTTAAGAAAGACAGTGTTTTAATAAGAGCCGTATTGATTTGCGTTCATGCGACAGTGAAGCCGTGTTTGTTTGTAGGCTAATAGCGCTCTGCTTCTCTCTCCCAAGATCCCACAGGTGTGTGTGTGTGTGTGTGTGTGTGTGTGTGTGTGTGTGTGTGTGTGTGTGTGTGTGTGTGTGTGTGTGTGTGTGTGTGTGTGTGTGTGTGTGTGTGTGTGTGTGTGTGTGTGTGTGTGTGTGCGCGTGCAACCGAAGGATATTTAGCTTACCTTATGTTTGAATGTATGAATGCACAATACATTTATTGCACCAGATGATAGCTAGAGAAGCTAATTTTCATCCGTAGCATGAGACTTTTAGCTAGCATAGCTGCAGCCTGGCTGCAAGCCTAGCTCTCTGCCTAGCGCACGTGTGACAAAAAAAAATCAATACCTGCTCCGACCTCCTAGAGCGAGAGAACTGTTAACCGTGAGACAATTATCTCTTCTGATAATTTGAAATAGCAAAAATGCTTCAATAGGCCTGGGTTAATTGATAATAATAATACGCTTTTCAAATTCTTCTGATTATCTCACAGTTTGCAACAACATAGCCATAATTTATTGATTTCTCCCCACACAGACAAACAAACAGATGCCAGCACAATCCCAAACCACCCAGTCGAGGCAGCCTTCCTTTCCAGCTGTGTTTGAAAGCTACAGGAAATATAATAAAGACTCAAAAGATGCAAAAAGACTGAACAGAGCACTATAAAAGCCAACAATTTAAAGTTCCATGTTCTGTGATCTATTATTCCATTACTTTTCCTTATGTTTTAGATTTTCGCCGTGGTATCGTTTCGGTATCGGTATAGAAATATTTTGGGCAGGTATCGTATCGAAGTCATAATTTTGGTATCATGACAACACTAGAGTTGGGTATCATCTGCGTAGCTATGGTAGCTAATGTTGTGCCTCCCGATGACACTGCCAAGGGGCAGCATGTACAGGCTGAAGAGTAGGGGTCCTAGGATCGATCCTTGGGGCACCCCACAGGTCATAGGGATCTTTCCTGAGCTATGGTCACCGAGGGCAACGAAGAAATCACGACCGGTTAGATAGGTCCTAAGCCAATTAAGGAATGGACCGGAGAGGCCAACGCATTTCTCCAGTCTTTTGATGAGGATTGCATGATCTATAGTATCAAAGGCTGCACTCAGGTCCAGGAGGAACTCAAAATTATTTGACACACTTATTAAAGTCCTGCTTCTTCCACAGATTACAGATTTATTTAATTTTAGTGTCAGAGCACTTTATTGATTGATTGCTGTTGGGAATTGCAAAAAGTATAACAAAAATGCTTCCGAGCCAAACCGCATACTGCACCTTGAAGTGTCACAAAATATTGAATGTTGGCTGAAATATTCTTCCTCTTTTGCATGCATTCCATCCCTCTGTCCGTGCAGACATGCTGCTCTCGTCGGAGGAGAAGAGTAAGACCCCTCCCATGTTTCTCTGCTTCAAAGTGGGCAAGCCCATGAGGAAGTCCTTTGCCATTGGTCTGACCTCCAGCCCTGCCCACTCCTACGGGGGCCAGGGGAAGCAGCCGGAGTACTGGTTCGCTGTCCCACAAGAGAGGTGAGCGGTTAACCAATGAGAAGATAGCAGTCACACGCAGGGCATCCCACAAATGTAAAATTGTATAGGGCTGACTGTGTAATGAATTGACGTTGGGACGATGAATTTTGCAAAGAAAATGTAGAGAACCAAAGATCTGACGTGAGAGGAGAGGGTTGCTGTTGTCTCCATACACGTGTTAAAGGGACAGTGCGTGTGTGTGTGTCTGTGTGTGTGTGTGTGTGTCCTCAGGGTGGACCACCTGTATGCGTTCTTCGTTCAGTGGTCTCCTGACGTGTACGGTAAGGAGGCGCGGGAGCAGGGCTTCGTGGTGGTGGAGAAGGACGAGCTCAACATGATCGACAACTTCTTCAGTGACCCTGGGCCCCGGAGCTGGGAGGTGAGCTTTCTGCAAACTCGCTACAAAAAGAGTTTCATGTTATACCACAGTGTCAGCCATTATACTGAATGACAGTAGCATTGTTATGCCACATTTTCACTAGTTTACAAAATGTAATCATGCAATTCATATTTGCTTGTTGTATAAACATTATAATATTGTCATTTTAAACCATTTTACGGTATTTCAAGGCGCATTATCTGTATAGGCCTACTGTAGCTAGATTACCACCATTGTCTGATAAGGAGAGGGCTGCACAGCAGATGCAGATCCTGTTTCCAGTGAGGAAAGACTAGCTAGCCAGAAGAAAAGAAAGGTACTGTTTCACTTGAATGCCAACATGTCCATTTAGAACTGTCCACAAACATAGCTACATAGCTACCAACATCTGAAGACATCTAAAAATGGTGGTTACATTACTTATGTAGCTAGCTACAGTATATCACCAAGCTAACATTAGCTGCTACTAGCGGCTATAGTTACAGTAGATAGCAAGATAACATTAGCTTGGTAATAGCTAGCTCCTATACATAACTATTGCAACCACAGTTTTTAGTCTGTCTTCTGATGTTAGCTATGCATTCAAAGTGTCAAATAAAGCTACCTTGAAACCCCTGTATGAATACTGAATATTAGCATACTGAATACTGTCATTTTGAACTGGTAGGCTATTTCAAGGCACATTATCTTGTGGATAATGGAATCTAAGGTAGCCTGCACATAAACATCCGATCCTGTTTGTTTTTTAGAGACAATAGCTGCAACTAATAATATGTCATAGGGTCGTTTTTATTGCTGAATGAATCACATTTAATCAATATTTGTGGGAAGTAGTGATATGTGTCATTCAGGGTAACAAAATATTGTCATACAGTACAACGCCAGTATTTTATATTAAAATCCAAATCTTGTTTTGTTGACTTGGAGAGACAAAAACAAATCTCAAAGGATGAAGTGAAATATATTTCTATAGATGCTGAAGGTTTTTGTAAAACAACAATTATTGAGTTGCACCCATGATGACACATCAAAAATGTAGTATTCAAAATAAAATGTAATTTGTTCTGGGTGGTTATATTTCTGCCAGTCTACGCAGGCATATATAAACTTGTGATTATGAAAAATGGGCATGAAATCACATTTTTCCCAAAAAAAAACAGTTAAAGGCCGTTTCAGACGAGGAGCGATATCCGCGCATTGTAATTCATTTTCAATGAGAGAGGCGAGCGGACAATTTGGGAGCTGCGGACAATCTGGGGCGGAGCGGCAAGCGGGCGCGACCCCGTGAAATTATTTTCGTGCACACGCCCGCCCGCGACAAGAGCTGAATTGTAGTCAGCTTTCCCCGCTGCGCGCAGGACGCGTGCGTCCCCCGCTGATCCGAGCGAGAACGCAGGCGGAATATCGCTCCCCGTCTGAAACGGCCTTTATACTGAATGACATTTTACGAGGGACCATTCATATGAATCAAAATAAAAACAAGTACTGTATACATGTAAACATGTCCCCCATCCATTATGCATGTTCCTTTGTGGTATCAAGCCCCCTGCCTCTCACTAGGCGTTTATATACAGAGATCCCACTATATTGCCCTAAAGAAGACCCCTCAATTTTTGTTTCAGTCTTTGTTGTTTATAATGAACCAAAGAAAGACAGCGTAATGTGTGATTTTATATCACATGCCGGCAGTCTGGAATCGAGAGGCATGACCCTTAAAGGAAAATGCTCGTTTTTGACAACCTGGACCTTATTTACGACATATTATAAGAAGTTTGACTCACCCAGATCACTTTTGTGTTGTTCGGAGGCCTGTAGAAGAAATTTAAAATCCAGCGCGAGCCAGTATATCCATGTAATGGCGGCGCACGGGGCATAGGGAATGCAGCTTCTCAAAATCCATTTTCGGCCGCTAAACGGTTGTTTTCATCAATCACATTGCATGAATCGACAGTTGATATTCCTCTACGCGAGCCATTCTTTCGGTTTTCAAATACGTGGTCTGTAGCCACTGTAATATGATCTTTACAAGCCTCTCCCCCACTTGCTCCAGCACGCATGCGCACAGGCCAGCGCGCAGCCTGCTATTCTCCGGCTCACATTCTCTGCGCTACGATCGTAGTTGGTGCCGAGAATATTGTCGTCGTCATTCGTCAGCAACAATCCGATCGTAGCGCAGAGAATGTGAGGGAGAATAGCCAGTGTAAAGATCATATTACAGTGGCTACAGACCACGTATTTGAAAACCGAAAGAATGGCTCGCGTTTCGTAAGGTTGTGACAAGAGCCGTTGTTATGGAAACGGTAAACGGTCCCCGCTCGTTGCTTTGGTGTGAATAGTTCCGTTTTAGAATGTTGCAAAGCACAGTTTTGGGTTACTGTTGCAGGTGGTTGCAAGTTGCAACCAGTCTCGTTGCGAATCTTGTATGTGAACTGGGCTTTAGACGCAACATTTTCTAGTTGTTAAACAAGTCCATGCACCTGTATGGTCAAAGGTCCTACAGTATAATGAATGTTGAAATACAGACATATCTATTGCTACTAATGTCATATCATGTGGATCAATGATTGACCAAAGTAAACTCTCTACAAACCATGGTAGAGTGAATAAGAGTACAATAACGTCTCCATCTAGTGGGCAAACAAGTCCATGCACCTGTATGGTCCAAGGTCCTGTAATGAATGTTGCAATACAGACATATCTAGCTCTACTAAACACCTCAAGCTGTACTCTCTGTGAATGTAGAAAGTAGATGGTTTCCCAATTAAACTTGTCTGAGACTATACTGAGACACCAAGCATAGTTTTTGATATAAAAATCTAAATGTATTTGTCAATAAAAAAATGCATTGGAAAGGCGCCCCTTTTGTGGTGGGTTCTGGTACTACGGGGGGGACTGACAGACTCACTCACTGACGGACGGACGGACGGACATATGACGTGACACGGGCCAAACTTAAGTCCCCCCTCCCCTTCGGCTGTCACTGGGTGGGGGACAATGAATTATGGGCTTTATTCTTGAATATAACTTACATAAGGGCATAGGTCACACTAATGAACATAAAAATCCTTTTAGGGAAGTGTAATATCAGTTACATTTTTTTGTTACTTTGAAAACCTTGACCCATATATATACATACATATAGGTAATAATAAAATATACAGTGATGTGGATTAAAATATTTTTTCTCATATATATTAATATATATGCTGTGTGTGTGTATATATAAGGGATGCACCGATCGCAAAATTCTGGGCCAATGATTAAAATAACAATCCGGCCGATGTTTATTTTATTTTAATTCCCCCTTTTGTGCCAGGGAAACAAAGAAATGTATTACTCACTTGGTCATTGCTCTCCCTTAATCTTTATCCTTTGAGACTCAGCAATTCTTTACGAAAATAACATCAATCATGAAATGTAATTCTAAATTATTTACTGCAATGTTTGGCAGTTGAGACTGTTGAGAACCTCTGCAGTTTGGATTGTGTTTTTCAAACATGTAAGCAAACAGGAAAAAAATGTCAAAAGTCTTCTCTTCTCTTTGCTGTCACCTAATGTTTATCCCTCGAGAGTTGAGACACCAACAAAAATCAGCAATTCTTCACAAAAATAACAAATTGTGCATCTAAATGATTTACTGTCTGCCATATTTTGTAATATAACTTGTTTTATGAAACAAAATGTTTGAAACTTCCTGTGTGGTTGAAGGACATAATGAACTAATAATCAACAACTGGCTATAAACAACGTTTGTTTGGCGAAATACATCAAAAATTCACCTGCAATAATGATGGAACACGCGGCCTATTTTCTTTCCGTCTTTTTTCATCCATGTTGTCTCCTGATGTTCACACTCAGTCAGTTGTACTGCCAGACTGGTCTGTCTGGACTAGCCCTCTGCTGTGTAAAGCTGTGGTGAGTGTTGTGTTGTGGCTGTGTGGTGCCATGTTCTGGCTGTTGGACACACATGTGACAACGCGTCCGTCCCCACAGATCATCAACATCAACGAGGCCAAACGGAGGCAGAGCTTCGGCAGCTACGAGGGGGAGGAGCCTGGGGATCAGCTGCCCATTCTGACTGACCCGAGCGCCCTGCTGCAGGACACACACATTGAGAAGGTAAACACACACATACACACACACCTACATCTACACCGACGCATACACACACATACGCACACATACCTACAGACACACACATACACCTACATCTTCATAGTTTATTCCTGTGGAATTGTTCTCTCCTCATTTTTCCTTACATGAGAAATGTGACATTATGGCATCTTATACACAACCAACAGCACACAAGCATACACACTGTGCAGACTAATGAGGAAGTGTGTGTGCTCCAGCTGGCGTGCCGCCTGCCAGCGAGGGTGCAGGGCTACCCCTGGAGACTGGCCTACAGCACCGGGGAACACGGGACCAGCCTCAAGACTCTGTACAGGAGCCTGGCAGAGGTGGACAGCCCTGTACTTCTGGTCATCAAAGACATGGACAGCCAGGTACACACACACACACACACACACACCAAACATACAAACTATCATATGTAGTAAAGACTTGCTATAAGCTGCAGCAAATCCAGATCTGTGGCTGATTATTTGCAGGACAAAGAAAGGGTGTGAGTCATTATACTGGACTCTGATTGATTACCAATTCTCTCTCTCTCTCTCTCTCTCTCTCTCTCTCTCTCAGGTGTTTGGGGCGTTCTCCACACATCCCTTCAGAGTGAGTGAGCACTGCTATGGCACAGGAGAGACGTTCCTCTACAGCTTCTGCCCTGAGATCAAGGTCTGAGTCAATAACACTCCTTCCATCCGTCTGCTCAGTCCTCACATGATCCCCGCTGTGTGACCGGGCTTGGACCTTACATTGCAACAATGCATATATACTCTCTTCCTCTCTGTCCTCAGATGTTCCGCTGGACTGGGGAGAACTCCTACTTTGTGAAAGGCAACATTGATTCTCTTCAGCTGGGAGGAGGGGGGTGAGTGGAGCTAACTAGCAAGTTTACAGTTGACAGTAAGCCATTTTGAGAACACGTACTATACAAGTTACAATGTAATGGTGACTGTAAGCTTGGACTCTTGTAGACATAATTCAGGGCTCACTGACTTATGTATTCTCTTAAAGCATACATTAAGGCTAAATAAAAAACACATACAGTACACTCAGCCCTGTTATGATTACCTGCAGAGCAGCACATATCAGCAAAGTGTCAGAAAATAAGCTCCCAGAAACAAGAAGCCTCTTCTCCGATGCACAAACTCATTTTCAGCTAAAGTGCAGTCAGAAGTTTCCCAAAACCGTAGTGTTCAACCATTACAGCTCTCTTTTATACTCTAAATGAGAACACCCTTTATGCAAATACCTTGCCATGTATATGCCTAAAAGGTTATGACCCTCCTTAAACAGAGCTTTTATGGTTACCTCCTGAGCAAATAGCCCAGATTAAAGGAGTAGTAAAGGGAAAATCATGTTTAGCCCTGTTTTAAGGCTACTTATGATCATATACAATGGTTCAGATCAAAAAGTTGACAAAACTAGCACTTTTGAGAAAGTCTGATAATTGCTCTACCACCGTTTTGGTCATACAATGGATGTGGGTGGGCACCGTGAAAAATAATTTTTGATCTGAACCATTATATATGATCATAAGTAACCTTAAAACAGGGCTAAACATGATTTTCCCTTTACTACTCCTTTAAGCAGGGCCCATTTTGGTTCTGGTCATGAACTGCAATAGTATGACAATTTCACACAAATGAAAATTCTAACTCGGCACACTAGGTCCAGACAGAGGCAGGGCGGTTGTGGGCAGCGTGGGGTAGAACTACTGATGAAGCGGAGCAGGTGTGGTACTTCTGGAGCAGGTGTGGTACTTCTGAAAGAACACAGCAAGCTGTAGCAGGGAAAGCAGAGCTTTGAGAACTGCTGGTTTTGTGTAATGGAGGATCAATGATAAAGGAGAAAAAAAGACCATCCATCATAGGGTGCAGGATGCAGAAGACCTCGATGCAAAGCCCCTTCTCTCTCACTTTTTGAAATTCACATTCCAGCTTTTATGCCTCCGCCAGATAGCCTGGCCGGAGGCATTATGGTTTCGGGTTGTCCGTCCGTCCGTCCGATGTTATATAATATCTCGGGAACACATTGATGGAATTTCTTCCCCTTTGGTAGAAATGTTCATTGGCACTCAATGATGAACTGCTTAGATCGTGGGGGTCAAAGGTGAAAGTTCAAGGTCACTGTGACCTCACAAAAGGTGTTTTTGGCCTGCTGAACACGATATCTCAAGAACGGCTTGACGGAATTTGTACATATTTGGCCAAAATGTCCAGTTGGACTTAATTAGATTAATTGGATTAGATTTTGGTATTCAAATGTCAAAGGTCAAGGTCACCATGATATCACAAAAGGCACTTTTGAACGCAAATGCTAGCTAGCTAACGATAATGCTAATGCTTGCTAGCTAACGCTAATGCTAACACTAGCTAGCTAACGATAATTCTAACACTATAGCTAGCATGTGTTAGCATTAGCATTATAGTTAGCGTTAACTAGCTAGCGTTAGGGTTAGGTTAGCAGTCAGTTAGGGTTAGGGTTAATTAGGTTAGGTTGCATTTTTGGGCGGAGGCATTTAGCCGCTACACGGTTTTTCTAGTTGAGTAATGTGGACTGAAGGCAAAGCAGCTGGACTGGAAAAAGATGAGACATCTCAAACCAAAACTATACCTCCCATACACTCTCCCTCCCTCTCTCTGTCTCCATAGGGGTCAGTTAGGGCTGTGGCTGGATGCTGACCTGTACCACGGCTCCACCTCCACCTGCGCCACCTTCAACAACCAGCCCCTCTCCTCCCAGAAGGACTTCACCATCCACAGCCTGGAGGTCTGGGCCTTTGAGTAACCTGTACCCACCGATTACCTAACACCCCCCCCCCCCCCCCCCAGTACAACCCCACCCAGCACCACCTACTGTAGCTCCAAATACCATTCCCCCATTGAATATGGCGACCCAAGCTATGATGTCCAGTTTACATGCTAACTGACCTATACGCATACCTGGAGGTTTTGGTGTGTTGTGGTTAAAGTGTGTTGGAGTCCTATGGTTCTCAATGGTCTCTCGTGGTTCTAGGAAAGTGTTGATAGACCTGGTCGATTTGTGGTTGTTGTTGTCCTGTGATTCATGGATTAAAAGACAAACTGGGGGTTCGAGGTGGGGTTTCCCCAGGCGGTTTGACTTGGTTATGGTAGAGCTGGTTTCTTCCAAATGGAGGTTGAGGTAACAGCGTTGGTTCCTCTCACTGCATTGGCTGCCTTATACCTCCCACGCCACCTACAGCTATCCCAGCATGCAGCCTGCCTAGCCGCTATACATGCCCTACAGACCCTGACGTCAATTACTACTGTTGGTCTTGTGACGGATAGGAAATATTGCTGGCTAAATGAACGAATGACTGAACTAGAAACAAGTGGTCCAATAATGTTAGGTGACGACATGTACAGATGTTCTTGGAAGGACCGTCATAGTCGGGAGGAAACATTATATTCAGGAGCAATATGCGTTTTCCATCACATGAAAAAGGTGTAGAGGGGAGGAAGTTTAAGGCGCACATCTTAAGACTCGTCTCTCTACTTAAACACATATCCACCACAAACACCCTTCAAATGAAGAAAGAAAATACATTGTTTACCAAGAGAAGACTTGTACCATCTCCTTCTGATGAGTCCTAAACTTACTGAATAAGAATGTTCCATTGCATTTCTGTATGAACAGACCATTCCATGTCCTACCTCCCTTCAATCCAAAACGACTGCTATTTAAAAGGGAAAGTAAAGGGGGTGGATTGTGATATGTTTTCTTTTACATTTTATCAGTTTTTCGCTCATTATATTTGTATAAATATTTTATTTTATTTTTATGTTTTACAGTCCTTTTTAAAGAGAATCCACGACTATAAAATGGTATCACATGTAATTTTTTGAATGTCATGTTTTCTGTGTTTTGATTGGTTAGTGGGAAGTTGTGTTTAAGGGAAGTTGTGTTATCTGCCATGCAAGGCGGATGTGCAGTAGGAGAGAAAGTGTAAAGTGTCTGAATAACCTTTCTTGTTTTGTTGATCTGATCTGAGAGAGGGTTTTATCGTGTGTTTGTCAGGAAGAGAGAAGTGTAGGTTAGTACAGTACATTTCATTAAGCTCTTTCAAAACATCCTGCTTTGTGAAATCAACTGCAAGCATTTCTTTGTGTTAAAACCTTTCACCGTTCACTGTCTTTTCTATAACATTACATACAGCTGTTCCTTGTCCAAAGTGTTGTGTTATTCACAAACGGACCATTTATATTTGTTCTAGGACGTAAAAGTGGTGTGTTTTCTCGTATGTTCCATCAGTGCATTCCTCCGGGATGTCACTCCTGTGACATTTGCTTCTATTATTTATTTATTGGCCAAGATCGATAAGAGAAAGAGTTTCACTCCCCTTCCTGTGTGAGTGACAAAGGGTTCTGACAGCTTACTGCATGGATCCACATAATGCTGAAGCTATTCCACACCCAGGTATGGTGCCCCACTCTGCATAGCCACTATATTGCCAGGTGCAGGGTTTGCTTTAGCTGTTGTGTGTCCTATAGATGTGTTGTTCTCACTGTGAATGTCCTCAGTGTTATTCCCTGTGAACTAGAAAGTGTATGCCATACTGTATGTGATATCTCCAATGATATTTATTGTATTATCCACATTTAAAATGAAATAAATACAATTTTACAAAAGCTATTTTATTGCCTGTTGTACTTTTTCCCTAATAATCCCTTAATAATCCATGGGTGCATCACCATCGCCAATGGAACGTGTTTCTTTTGTCTGTTTGATGTTGGTTGTGTTTGTGTGATGCTGCAAACCCCATTTTCACATGAAGGATAGTAGGCCTACATGTTTTCTACTACTACTGCTACTATAAGTTACTGGACCGATAATACATATTGATTCTATTACAAGCACTAACTTCCTTGCTCACTTCTCATCTACTTTTGTACACTCATATTTCTGATATAGGCCATTTTCATTAATAGCCACAAGAGGGCGCCAATGCTCTAAACACAAACAATCCTGACGTCATATTGTGCGCCGGTAGTAGGCAGGCGGGAGATTGAAAAAGGTAAACGAACATCTTTAGCTGTTCTGTGTTGAAGTGAGCTTAACCGAGATTAACATGATGAAAAGGGCACCAAGGAGTGCATTAAAGTCGTTGATGAAGAAGCATGTTCATATGCGCACTGGCACTGCGGCGGATGCAATGGTAAGTAGCTCGTTGGCTGAACTTTGTCCTCCTGACCGCTCTCATCGTCTCATTCCCTGTAACTTCAGCTCCCTTCGGTATCTAATCATGTACTGTAAGCATAGTCATAGCTTATGTTGGCCGGTGTAGTGTCTAGCCTACATAATAAGGGACTACTTTATGTTATATAGTAACATGCTGTTGCATGCGCAAGGAGGCGCGGATTGATCTCTCTCTGCCTGTTCACCCTGAGTCTCGACCATTAAACATCGTTAAACTGAGTGCTCTTCTCAAGTGTTTGATTAATGTATAGTTGTGTAGTTAGGCCACATACACAACAGCCGGGAACCGACTTTATACCAGGCAGCTAGGTTGGCTTGATGGTGTTGAACTTTCAAATCGTTGCTCTCAAATCTGTGGTCCTCCAGGTGGAGCTGAGCGTGCTGCTGTTCCTGCACCGTCTGGCCGAGGAGGCGAGGACCAAAGCCTTCGAGGAGAAGACGGGGACCATCAAAGCGCATCACGTGGCCGCGGTGTCCAAGGTCACTAGTTATGGGGGACACTGGACAGCATGTTTTGTAAATGGGAATATTTACATATTACAGATCAAGAAACATAAGGAGTTTACCAAGGGGAACATCAGCTGGCATTCAGTTACAAAACGCAAAAGAGCAACAGACAACACAATGATAAATGGGGGGGGGGGGGAGTAGGATACAAAATAAGGAAAATGAAACAAATGTCTATGATGTTAGGGGGACATCTGTTACATTAGTTATCTAAGCCGGTGAGGAAATATTTGAATATATATATGTATGTATGTATGTGTGTGTGTGTTTTAACTCCTTAAATAGCTTTAGGGAATTCAAATACAATTTGAACTCATTTAAGAAAACAACAAATTTGGGGAAGTGGACAGCATGGTTATCAGAGAGAATAATGCAAGGCAGAGGTAGTTAATGCATGCATCTGAATAGCTAAAATAAGTAAAATGACCTTTACTCAGTCGCCTTTCACCTGGTCAGTCACAATAACAACAGATCCAAAAGTGAATCTGTAGACGACTAGAGACTACAGCTATCATTACATAGGTCACTTGTAGCCTACTGCACTATGGCATGGAACGAACCACTGGAAAGCGGGCAGCTCATTATGTCCAAAGAAAGGTGTAACTCATGTCCAGGGGTTGCCATGGCGCTGGGGCCCTCTGGACCATAAACAACAGCGGCACGCAGCTCGGAAGTGTCCGGCTGGGAATCAGAAGGTCCCCGGTTCGTTCCCAGCTCTCGGAGTGTGGCGAAGCATCCTTGAGCAAGACACCGAACCCCTAAATCACGCTCTGGTGCTGCGCGGTGGGGGCAGTACCTAGTACTGCTGCTCTCGGTGAAAGACACATGAGGGGTAGGGAAGAGACACACTAGGCAGAGACTGAACAGGACCGCTCCCCCTGGCACTGCCACCTGTACCCACGTCCTTGCCAGATCGCTACAATAGCTGCAACTAATTTATTGTTTTCCGAAAAACACCAGCACACGCATACCGAAATATACAGCTTTGAGATGGATCGACAATTTAGTTGCAAAGGTATGTAGGCTATATTGTAGTTTAAGATACAGGAGCATGCTGCGCTAGATGCGTATTATGAGTATTATGCCTTTGTTTGGACAGAATGAACTGATCTTCGCTAATGTGCGCTGTTTTTAATGGCATAGTCGGCCTATACAGTGCAATATACTGTATTATGTTGTTGTTTTTCTGTATGGTGAGCCAAAGACAATTTTCCACCTCGGTGGACAATAAAGTTCTATTCTATTCTATAACGGAGCCCTGATACAGGTGCAACTAGAGATGGGTTCAGTTACACATCTGTTGTAATAACTACTTGAATAAATGTCCACTGGGGGAATGTAATTTTCATGTACAAAACTCGACTACCACCTGCTTTGAAAACTTACTTAACTTTATCCATATGTATGATCATATAGCAGGTATACTGGGACATCTGGGGTTTCCTTCACGCTTAAGTGGGACCTGTTATAACATTTCCAACCCTTTTCTTTATGTCTGCAGGGAGTTCTCCGAAGAGTGAGAGGATGAAGCGAGAGAGACCACGACAGCAATAATAATGTAATATTCATACAAATGTTGTTTTTAAGTTCATTACTATAAGTGTAGATTTTATTTACATTTTGCAACCTTTTTTGTGTAGTTACTTTGGTCACTTATTCTCTTGTTTAGGTATTTAGAATAACTTGGTGCAGATTGATTATTTTCACCCTTCCACAATTCCATTCTGTCAAGCAAAAAAAGTGATTTCCCTTTCATCCACCTCCAGTGAAGTAGCTTGCTGCAGCCACAAGGCCTGATAAGGCTTTTTTTGTTTGTTTGTTTTATGCTTATGTGCTTTTATTCTCATGTTTTGGTCTTGTTTTTTCTCTGTAGCTCTTTACAGTGATTTATTTCAATTGTAAAGTGCTTTACAAATAAATTGTATTATTATTATTAATGGTCTGCTGTCTATTCCCTTAGCATAGGTTTGCAAAACCATTGTTTATCAACAGTATTCAAAGGGGTTTCTACATCTTTGTAGACAAGAATAATACTGAAATATGAGGCAGTGATTATTCTTACGGTGGCCGGAAGTATTTTAGTTTTTAGTATATTTTAGTTTTTAGTATATTTTAGCCATAAACACGTTATATAGGCTTTGGAATAGCGTTAGAGTTGGTTAGGTTCTGAAAACACAGTTTCCGAAAACAAAATTCAGCACGCAAAAAAAAAAGTGGGTGCATCTGTTCTTACGGCCGCAGTGATTGTGAGGCCGTAGATGGGGCACCTGCCAAAATATAAATAGTGAACATGATAGGTGATGCTAGTAGCCTATTGGCCCATGCTAGTATTGGCCCTGTAGGAAGCAATATTTCAGTGTAAGAGCCCCACCTATCTCAGGGTCCCATCTTCCTCAGCCATAGTCGGGCGCGGTTCTTCGCTCTTCACTACGCATGCGCTTGGTCTGACACTGGTCAGAGCTCCTCTGAACCGCTCACCTTTTCATGCTACACAAAGGATCCCTGTTGTAGGGTGTTATCCCCTCACGTCTGCTTTTGCAGCGGCGGCACTTGACTGTGTCCAGAAGGAAGTGCTCCTATCAAATCACTGAGTAGACATAATCCCAGAGCAAATCCTCTCTCAAAGGCTGAGGGTTATCGGGTGGCTTAAGGGTGCTTGCTATATGAGTGGACCACGTGATGACAATGAAGAGCTAGACCTCACACACAATGCTGACATGTCCTGGTGTGTAAACCTGGGAGTTCACACGCTCACCCTTCTTCTCTGGAGATGAGGACCGGTGCTTCTCAGAATAGGACCAATATCTTCAACAGGAGAGAGACCGGAGCACTCGGGTCATCTTAATAAAAACTGACGTTTCGACTGAAAGTAGACTTTGCACCTAATAAAAAGGTTTTAAGATGACCCGAGTGCTCCAGTCTCTCTCCTGTTGATGTCCTGGTGTGTATTTCGGTGTTCAGTTCCTTTACTTATCTGGTATAGGGGGCATGATGTGAAAATGAGCACAACTCACCAGTTCGAAGGGTTTAGATTGCTATAAGGTTGCTCTAAGTTCCCTCCCTTCTTCCCCCAATCCCTCCATACCCCCTCTCCCTCCTCCCCCAATCCCTCCATACCCCCTCTCCCTCCTCCCCCAATCCCTCCATACCCCCTCTCCCTCCTCCCCCAATCCCTCCATACCCCCTCTCCCTCCTCCCCCAATCCCTCCATACCCCCTCTCCCTCCTCCCCCAATCCCTCCATACCCCCTCTCCCTCCTCCCCCAATCCCTCCATACTCCCTCTCCCTCCTCCCCCAATCCCTCCATACCCCCTCTCCCTCCTCCCCCAATCCCTCCATACCCCCTCTCCCTCCTCCCCCAATCCCTCCATACTCCCTCTCCCTCTCCCTCCTCCCCCTCTCCCTCCTCCCCCTCTCCCTCTCCCTCTCCCTCTCCCTCTCCCTCCTCTCCCTCTCCCTCCTCCCCCTCTCCCTCCCTCTCCCAGTGTTTCTCCACCCGTCTTTCCAGACAGCTGGCTGGTTTTTCCTCCCTCTCTCTCCAGACGTTATTTTGTTCAGAACCTGATCTGGACGTCCCAGAGAGCAGAGCCTCTTCATGTGTTTACAGTCAGCGGGGGGAGGGGGGAGGGGAGAGGGGGAAGGTTACAGAACCCCACCCTTCTGACCTTTGACCCCCCACATTTCTGCCTAGCAACCCCCCAGCTGTCACCACACTACTACCCTGGACTCACCCTGTCACCACTACCCTGGACTCACCCTGTCACCACTACCCTGGACTCACCCTGTCACCACCCTGGACTCACCCTGTCACCACACTACTACCCTGGACTCACCCTGTCACCACTACCCTGGACTCACCCTGTCACCACCCTGGACTCACCCTGTCACCACTACCCTGGACTCACCCTGTCACCACCCTGGACTCACCCTGTCACCACACTACTACCCTGGACTCACCCTGTCACCACTACCTTGGACTCACCCTGTCACCACTACCCTGGACTCACCCTGTCACCACCCTGGACTCACCCTGTCACCACTACCCTGGACTCACACTGTCACCACTACCCTGGACTCACCCTGTCACCACTACCCTGGACTCACCCTGTCACCACTACCCTGGACTCACCCTGTCACCACCCTGGACTCACCCTGTCACCACTATCCTGGACTCACCCTGTCACCACTACCCTGGACTCACCCTGTCACGACTACCCTGGACTCACCCTGTCACCACCCTGGACTCACCCTGTCACCACTACCCTGGACTCACCCTGTCACCACCCTGGACTCACCCTGTCACCACTACCCTGGACTCACCCTGTCACCACTACCTTGGACTCACCCTGTCACCACTAGCCTGGACTCACCCTGTCACCACTACCCTGGACTCACCCTGTCACCACACTACTACCCTGGACTCACCCTGTCACCACACTACTACCCTGGACTCACCCTGTCACCACTACCCTGGACTCACCCTGTCACCACTACCCTGGACTCACCCTGTCACCACCCTGGACTCACCCTGTCACCACTACCCTGGACTCACCCTGTCACCACCCTGGACTCACCCTGTCACCACACTACTACCCTGGACTCACCCTGTCACCACTACCCTGGACTCACCCTGTCACCACCCTGGACTCACCCTGTCACCACTACCCTGGACTCACCCTGTCACCACCCTGGACTCACCCTGTCACCACACTACTACCCTGGACTCACCCTGTCACCACTACCTTGGACTCACCCTGTCACCACTACCCTGGACTCACCCTGTCACCACCCTGGACTCACCCTGTCACCACTACCTTGGACTCACCCTGTCACCACTACCCTGGACTCACACTGTCACCACTACCCTGGACTCACCCTGTCACCACTACCCTGGACTCACCCTGTCACCACTACCCTGGACTCACCCTGTCACCACCCTGGACTCACCCTGTCACCACTACCCTGGACTCACACTGTCACCACTACCCTGGACTCACCCTGTCACCACTACCCTGGACTCACCCTGTCACCACCCTGGACTCACCCTGTCACCACACTACTACCCTGGACTCACCCTGTCACCACCCTGGACTCACCCTGTCACCACCCTGGACTCACCCTGTCACCACACTACTACCCTGGACTCACCCTGTCACCACCCTGGACTCACCCTGTCACCACCCTGGACTCACCCTGTCACCACTAACCTGGACTCACCCTGTCACCACCCTGGACTCACCCTGTCACCACTACCCTGGACTCACCCTGCCCTGTCAATATGTGTGTGTGTGTGTGTGTGAGAGAGAGAGAGAGCACATGTTCACAATTTAGGCTTACAACTTCTTCCAGCTCCCCTGTCTGGCAACGCCGGGCTGATCTCCAACAGATAAATCAGCTCCAACAACAGAAACCCTCCATGACCTCCCGCTGATACAGGTTTTGACACTGTTCCCGGCACCAAGAGAAGTGGAGCTATTTTGGCTGAGGTGTTCTTCTAAAGTTATTCCTCCCTTAGCAGTCCTGTGCATTTTTACTACACCGTGTGTTGCCTTGTGTATGAAATGCGCTATAAATCACATTTGATTTGCTTCAGTGGAACCCCCCTTACCCTAACCCAATTTTACAGTCAGGTCAAACTATGAAACAGTAGGTATTGGAGTAATAACAGTGGATTTAATACTAGCTACTAACCATTATGACATTGTTGGCCAAATATTTACTGGCTGTGAGTGTACAGATTTTCATGAACATAGAATGAAACCAGTTCCACAAGAAAATAGACCATCTTATTGGAACACTGCGAGGTCCTCATCACCACAGACTTCCCAGAACATGACAAATGTATTCAGAGACCCAAAACAACAGTCGTTGGCAGTGTGTCTGGTCCAGTGTGTCAGTGTGTCTGGTCCAGTGTGTCTGGTCCTGTGTGTCTGGTTCAGTGTGTCTGGTCCTGTGTGTCTGGTTCAGTGTGTCTGGTCCTGTGTGTCTGGTTCAGTGTGTCTGGTCCTGTGTGTCTGGTTCAGTGTGTCTGGTCCTGTGTGTCTGGTTCAGTGTGTCTGGTTCAGTGTGTTTGGTTCAGTGTGTCTGGTTCAGTGTGTCTGGTCCAGTGTGTCAGTGTGTCTGGTTCAGTGTGTTTGGTTCAGTGTGTCTGGTTCAGTGTGTCTGGTCCAGTGTGTCTGTGTGTCTGGTCCAGTGTGTCTGTGTGTCTGGTCCAGTGTGTCTGTGTGTCTGGTCCAGTGTGTCTGTGTGTCTGGTCCAGTGTGTTTGGTCCAGTGTGTCTGGTCCAGTGTGTCTGGTTCAGTGTGTCTGGTCCAGTGTGTCTGTGTGTCTGGTCCAGTGTGTTTGGTCCAGGGTGTTTGGTTCAGTGTGTCAGTGTGTCTGGTCCAGTGTGTCTGGTCCTGTGTGTCTGGTTCAGTGTGTCTGGTCCAGTGTGTCTGGTTCAGTGTGTCTGGTCCAGTGTGTTTGGTTCAGTGTGTCTGGTCCAGGGTGTCTGGTCCTGTGTGTCTGGTTCAGTGTGTCTGGTCCAGTGTGTCTGGTTCAGTGTGTTTGGTCCAGTGTGTCTGGTCCAGTGTGTCTGGTCCAGTGTGTCTGGTCCAGTGTGTCAGTGTGTCTGGTCCAGTGTGTTTGGTCCAGTGTGTTTGGTCCAGTGTGTCAGTGTGTCTGGTTCAGTGTGTCTGGTCCAGTGTGTCTGGTCCAGTGTGTCTGGTCCAGTGTGTCAGTGTGTCTGGTCCAGTGTGTTTGGTCCAGTGTGTTTGGTCCAGGGTGTTTGGTTCAGTGTGTCAGTGTGTCTGGTCCAGTGTGTCTGGTTCAGTGTGTCTGGTCCAGTGTGTCTGGTTCAGTGTGTTTGGTCCAGTGTGTCTGGTCCAGGGTGTCAGTGTGTCTGGTCCAGGGTGTCTGGTCCAGTGTGTTTGGTCCAGTGTGTCTGGTCCAGTGTGTTTGGTCCAGTGTGTTTGGTCCAGTGTGTCAGTGTGTCTGGTTCAGTGTGTCTGGTCCAGTGTGTCTGGTCCAGTGTGTCAGTGTGTCTGGTTCAGTGTGTCTGGTCCAGGGTGTCTGGTCCAGTGTGTCTGGTCCAGTGTGTCTGGTCCAGTGTGTCAGTGTGTCTGGTTCAGTGTGTCTGGTCCAGGGTGTCTGGTCCAGGGTGTCTGGTCCAGTGTGTCTGGTCCAGTGTGTCTGGTCCAGTGTGTCTGGTCGAGTGTGTCTGGTCCAGGGTGTCTGGTCCAGTGTGTCTGGTCCAGTGTGTCTGGTTCAGTGTGTCAGTGTGTCTGGTCCAGTGTGTCTGGTTCAGTGTGTCAGTGTGTCTGGTCCAGGGTGTCTGGTCCAGGGTGTCTGGTCCAGTGTGTCTGGTCCAGTGTGTCAGTGTGTCTGGTCCAGTGTGTCTGGTCCAGTGTGTCTGTGTGTCTGGTCGAGTATGTCTGGTCCAGTGTGTCTGGTCCAGTGTGTCTGGTTCAGTGTGTCTGGTCCAGTGTGTCAGTGTGTCTGGTCGAGTGTGTCTGGTCCAGTGTGTCTGTGTGTCTGGTCGAGTATGTCTGGTCCAGTGTGTCTGGTCCAGTGTGTCTGGTCCAGTGTGTCAGTGTGTCTGGTCCAGTGTGTCTGGTCCAGGGTGTCTGGTCCAGTGTGTCTGTGTGTCTGGTCCAGTGTGTCTGGTCCAGTGTGTCTGGTCCAGTGTGTCTGTGTGTCTGGTCCAGTGTGTCTGGTCCAGTGTGTCTGGTCCAGGGTGTCTGGTCTTCACTCCCTAGTGCTCTGGGACAAAGGACTGTTGATTTGTCTAGATGTCCACATCTACATTTTAGGATGTGAGAGTCTTACAGTTTGGTTCTTATTTCCTGCACATATTGTAAATGTGAAACCCCAGAGTCCCAGTAGAGCTGTGGCTGCTTCAACGTGAGGGAGACTGGAGCGAAGTCGGGGTGAGTCTTCAGTCAGGCATGTGATCACACACTCCCAGGCGTGGGAATACAGGCTTTTCTCTGCAGGTAGAAATATCTTTTTGAGCCTCTTCAGTCATTTTGATTCCAACCAGGCTCAGTGTGATAACATTGATGGAGTGCTTCGAGTTGTAAACTCAGGTTTACTTGAAGACTGAGGTAAAGTCATGCTTCTCTAGTTTAAATGAAACCAAATGGAGACATTTCTCAAACTTGCAGTCACACTTTTCATTACCTTGTAAATACAGGGGGGGTGATGGTATTATGGAGATATCCGTGGACACTGTTAGATGTTATATATGTGAGATGTGCTGCAAAGCATCAACACATTCCATCGCTTTATTGCTATTACAACTACATCTGACAGCACTGCAGCTTTTTGCAATGGGGAAAGCTGTGACATGACCTACACAAGGTAAAACAGCACAATACAATATTACATACATTAAATATTTTGATGCAAAGCATGATGATGTTAAACATCTACAGTGATATAAGACTCATCAGGTGCCCACATTCTTGGGAGAGAGAGGGAGAGAAAAGGAGGGTGGAAGAGAGGGAGTGTGTTCTAGTGTGAGAGGAATGCAATTGGTCATGTCTGCATGAGAGAGAGAGAGCATCTCACCCGAAACTTGCGTTTGATTTGAGGGGCGACTATGAAACAATAGGTCTCAGATGTTTGCATTCCCGATGGAAGTCTGGGGTCATTAGTGATTCCATAAGATTCTTCATCAGAAGTAACCTAGGCTACATTTAATTCCATATGGTCTCACACCACATTTTCAATGTACGTATACGGATGATTTTGGAATATTTTGGAATAATTGTTTGTGAAGTTTTTGTGCAGGAAAAAAGCCACTGGAAAGTAGCGCAAGATGCACCATCTTCTCGGATTAAAAGCTGTACTGCACATTGGGGAGAAAATGCATATTTTGATTCCATTGTTGATTTTGATTCTATACTTAATGGAATTGATCAATGGTCAATATTATTATTCAAGACATCTGCGACACAGACGTAAGTAGCATCGGCTCAATATATATAACCTAGGCTACCTCTGGTATATGTTGAATGGCACCTGTTCTGCCCTACTGTAAGTTAGATTCTCTCTTCTTCACATGCACAAATACAGAGGTCTTTAGAAACACAATATGCCCATACGTTTGGTTGCCACTTTATTAGGTACTGTACACCTGCTCGGTTGTCACTTCACTAGGTACAGTACGCCTGCTCGTTGATGCACATGCCCAGGCTGGGATTCGAACCCGGTTCTCCCGTGGGACAGACACTGTTTTAACCAGCTACGCGATGAAAAGCTAGTTCATCAGCATGGGTGGAGGGTATTTGTACTGTAGTCAGGTTCATTATGTTTTGATTTTAACTTTTGTTAGAATTTGGGGGGGATTTGCAAAACTATACATTTTTGGAAAGGGTATTGTATCAGGAATCTGAAAATCAATGTTTCCATTTGCCCTGATGTCTATGTGGCAGGCATCTTAGAATTTACAAAATGACCATCGTAAAAGTTTTATAATATCTGCTTCTAAATAAGCTGGAACATTGATTTCAACTGCTAAACCTACATTTTCTGGGTCAAGGAATCCAATGATACCAACATAATTGATGTAGAACTAACTAAAATGCATTTTAATATACTTTTTATTGAGGAGTTTGATCATTTGTCTAACAAGTTTATAATTTGGCAAGTGTGAACTTTGGATGTTTCTATAACCATCTTCAGCATCATGACATGCTTGTTAGACCACAGTATTATCATTATTAAGCAACATTATTCATTAGACAGTCTCTATACATCATCATAACTATCATGATCATCATCATCATTTTTGTATATCACAGGATGGGAATCATCATCGTTCTAATAATGGCTGCTGCACTGACACATGTTGTTACAGGCTGAGTCCTTAAGAACAGTCAGATTTACTCTTGCATTGGACCGTCTCAATGATGGCCTTAGGTGTCGGGAGGACCTGGTCGTTGGTTTCAGCATGTCACCCGAGTGTTGGGAGGACCTGGTCGTTGGTTCCAGCATGTCACCCGAGTGTTGGGAGGACCTGGTCGTTGGTTTCAGCATGTCACCCGAGTGTTGGGAGGACCTGGTCGTTGGTTTCAGCATGTCACCCGAGTGTTGGGAGGACCTGGTCGTTGGTTCCAGCATGTCACCCGAGTGTTGGGAGGACCTGGTCGTTGGTTTCAGCATGTCACCCGAGTGTTGGGAGGACCTGGTCGTTGGTTCCAGCATGTCACCCGAGTGTTGGGAGGACCTGGTCGTTGGTTTCAGCATGTCACCCGAGTGTTGGGAGGACCTGGTCGTTGGTTCCAGCATGTCACCCGAGTGTTTGAAGTACCTGTTTTGCAGGGGATCCAGCTGCAGATCCTGCAGAGCGATGGACTCTCAAGATGTGCTGCTTCAGAGCTCTAAGTGTTGGAGGGAGCTTGTCACTTTCTGTCATATGTTCGCAGGAGAGATGCCACAGTTGAGGGATTGTCTTGATGTTGATACCCTTGGCTGAGGAAGCTGCACATGCAAAGGAGGCCAGTGTTGACAGCATTCCTTCCGTCACTCCTGCTTCATCCAAAAGTATCTGCAGAGCATTGATCATCATCTGCTTTGAGGTAGACCTGCAGCCAAGTTGCCTTTCCTATACGGGAGAACCTCGCTATGTCGACCCCAGTGAATGCATTGAAGAAAACCTTTGCTCTTTCTTTACCTAGAGCTCACTCGATCTGCACAACAGCAGAGGCCATAGAAATTGACATGTTCTTCAGCAAGAGGTCATAGTTTGCTGTAACTAGCACTAGAATGGTAATGTCTGGTGAGAAGGTCATAGTTTGTGTGACTAGCACTAGAACGTCTGTTTCTGACAAGAACACCAAATGTGCACCAGGTGGGTTTTTCTGTGATGCCAGCACAGCCTGGAGGATCAGCAATGTGCTTGCTTGTTCTTGGTTATTCGCTTCATGAAAGCAGATGATCAATGCTCTGCAGATGATTTTGGATGAAGCAGAAGTGACGGAAGGAATGCTGTCAACACTGGCTTCCTTTGGATGTGCAGCTTCCTCAGCCAAGGGTATCAACGTCAAGACAATCCCTCAACTGCAATGGTGTTTGAATCCACCCACGCCAAAGATTCTTGGCCTGGTGTTGCTACGTGAAACAGCTAATTCGTCAAGTAAAAGATAATCTATAAACTAGGGCTGCGAGCAGCAGTGAGCAGGCCCTCGCACCCCATGTGTGTCGGGGTGCGGCGCCGTTAAAGGGTGTGCTATTTCGGTGTCCAGTACTGAGAGAAACTTCCTGTCACCAGTAGGTGGCGCTCTAAGCGTGACTCAATACCGACGCATAGATGTGTTCAGGATGGTTAAATGTGTAAATCGGACAATGTATGTAGGAGTTATGATGACTTCCTGCTTGACCTGTAGGCGGCGCTATAAGTATGACTCAATACTGACCTACAGATGTGTTCAGGACGCGACCTTTATCAAGCGTGAGCAATTTGGGGTAAATTGGATAATGTGTGTAGGAGTTATGAGGGCTTCCTGAAAGCAGTAGGTGGCGCTATATGTATGAATCAATGCTGACGCACAGATGTGTTCAGGATGCGACCTTCATCAACCCTGAGCAATTTGGTGTAAATCGGATAATGTATGTAGGAGTTATGAGGACTTCCTTTAAGCAGTAGGTGGCGCTATAAGTATGACTCAATGCTGACGCACAGATGTGTTCAGGATGCGACCTTCATCAACCCTGAGCAATTTGGAGTAAATGGGATAACTTATGTAGGAGTTATGAGGACTTCCTGTTTCACCAGTAGGTGGCGCTTTAGCTATTGCCTCGTTCCAGATAGGATTTTGAGCTCGTAAGTTATGACTTCAAGTCACGACTCGCGACTTCATAGCGTTCCAGGCAAACTGTCTGAATGCGTGGCATTCTGGATAAATCTAAACAAGCCGATACGGTAAAAAGCTTGAGATTTGGCACATTGTCAGAGCTGGCAAGCTAAACATTGTATGCCTAATTTCGCTATGCTAAGAAATTGTACGTTACATTTGATAGTTATTGACATCATCGACTTTTCGCCGTTTGCATGGTCACGTTCAGGTTTACCTTAATGTTAGCTAGCTAGCACTAGCTATCTCTTGTCAACATATTTGGGCATCATTACATACACATAGCAGGTTGTAGTGCATAATCATTTGTATTATTTTGATTACAACGTACAAATTTACTTTACGTTGCCCTAAAGTTATCTTTGTCGCCATACCCATGGGGGCTGCCATCTTGCTTAGAGGGCTGTGTGACGTCAGAGAGCGCAACTGGGAGTACATTGATCTGGTACGAGTTCACGGGTGGGAAGTTACGGGTTTGACTGCCATTCCAGTGCATTTTCATGTGTAGGAGGTCGGAAAAACACGAGTTACGGGTTGCCTGGAACGACGCATATGACGCAATACTGACTTACAGATGTGTTCAAGATGCGACCTTCATCAAGCATGAGCAATTTGGAGTAGGAGTTGAGTACTTCCTGTTTCACCAGTAGGTGGCGCTGTAAGTGTGACTCAATACCGACGCATAGATGTGTTCAGAATGCGACCTTCATGAAGCATCAGCAATTAGGTGCAAATCGGATAATGTATGTAGGAGTTATGAGGACTTCCTGTTTTATGGTGAAATGTCTTTGAATGACATTTGACACGTCTCTGAATGAATTTGGCAGGGCGCCACGGCAAGGGTGTTTGGTGACAACTCAATTTTTTTTATTACTTTTGATCACAAAGGTCTTAAGATGAAGCTGACCGAATATGAAATCTGTAAGAGGAGTTCGTTAAAGTACGAGGCATGGAAATGGTAAAAGCAAGGAAAAAATTGCACATTAAGAGCAAAATGGCTGACTTCCTGTTGGATGTTGGGTATAGCTCCAAGAGACATTTTAGTGTGTCTCAATGAACTACATATGACAACTGAATTTCGTTCGCCTACATCAAATTGAAAGGTGGGGCTCGCCATTTTAAATTTTCCAGGGGGCGCTCTTAAGCCGTTTTGCCACGCCCATTTCCGTCACCCATGAAATATCACATTTTTCACTGAGACTGACGTATCTGCAAAGTTTCATGCTTTTCATCGATATTTAGGCCGCCAAAAAGGTTTGGGGAGAAGGAGAAGGTAGGAGAATAATAATCCTTACAGTTTCAATAGGGCCTCGCACCGCCAGTGCTGGGGCCCTAATGATAGCTGCTGCGCAGCACTGGGTCGGGGCCGGGCGGAGGAAGAGGAAGGAGAAAAATATATGAGGGTCTAGGTGGACATATATATATATATATTTATATTGTTACGCCCCCACAAGGTGGCTCAGGGAGGAAGGGCGCAACATAAGGCAACATATAGCAGGTGAGGGTGCAGCAACACAAAACTCAGAAACCACTAATAAATCAAGAAGGTTTATTAATATAATGTAACCAGCAACACAGGGATCAAGGAGAACTATCAGTGGCACCAAAGAAAATACAAAAAGAAATAATAACCCCACCCCCCTTGGCAGGTGCTAAGCACCCCTAAGTACAGTGGGTGGTGCTCACTCTAACCTAGGGTTGTAACAACAGGTAAACCTACGTGATGCTAAGATGTAGACCCCAGGGTATCTTCCTATTCTCACTTGTCCCTGTATGCAAAAACAAGAGATTTAACAAACATAACACAACTAAAGTAGGCTTACAAAGTATAGAAGCTTCACATATTACTAAAGGACAAACATCAAACAGAATCAAAACAAACCAGAGCTCTGCCACAGCTCTCCAACTAACCACAAATCAACCCAGCTCTCAAAAGAGAGAGAGAACTGAAGAAAAAGGGGACTATATATAGGGCGTGGGACTGGCTGACTGGAGATATGGACCAGGTGGTGAATGATGATTGGTGAACCAGGCGCGCGCATCTGAGAAGTAGAAGTGAAACAGAAGGGGGAGACAAAAACACAACACAAAACAGAACCAAACACAGTAGGCCTACATCCATACAACATGCATAAACAACACACGTAACACTCCCCCCCATAAAGAGTCAGCCCATGGCTGACGATACCTCAAACCATCCCAACGAAACCGCAATAAACCCCTTCAACACCCACCAACAAGCTACTCACGAGAAAGGGCGTCAGCCAAAATATTCTCAGTGCCTTTCTTGCGGCGGATCACCAAATTATAACTCTGAATGATCAATCAATCAATCACAGCTTTATTTGTATAGCGCATTTCATACCCAGAGGCAACACAATGCGCTTTACAGAGAACAAGGGAGGTGGGCATACGGCCCACCTCTACATATTCCAGAGGGAAGCAAAAAAACAGTATCACCCAGGGGCCAGATAAGTGAGCTGTAAAAATTCTTCCCTGACCCCTCTCAACAAGGCGATCGAGCAAGCTCCTGGAGTATGTTTGTCTACAGATAAACAGATCAGAGACCACCGCATTAATCGCTGGTTGCTGTTGTACATGCGGTGTAGGAACACTAGGGGGTTGTGGTCTGTGTAGACAACCACAGGCTCCACACTAGACCCCACATAGACTTCGAAAAACTGGAGGGCAAGCAGTAAGGCCAAAGTCTCTTGCTCTATAGTAGAGTATCGCATATGACTACTATTAAACTTCTTATAGAAGTATCCTACTGGATGGACCAAACCCTCAGCATCCATTTGGGTGAGAACCGCCCCAGCATCCATACAACTCGCGTCAACCTCAATTGGAAAAGGAGTACTAAAATCAGGAGCACTAAGGACTGGTGCACTGCACAAGAGGGCTTTACAGCTTTCAAAGGCTGTGACACCTATCCGACCACACAAACGACACCAAGGGACTGATCAGGTCAGTCAGAGGGGCTGCCACTAAGGAGAAGTTCCTACAGAACCCTCTGTAATAACCCGTCATCCTGAGGAAACGGCGTAACTCTCGGAAAGATGCACTGGGAAAGATGCTATGGCCTCTACCTTAGCCTCAAGGGGGCGCACTTTGCCACCGACCACCTGTTTGCCTAGGTAGGTCACAGTTGCTTTTACAAATTCACATTTTGTTAAATTCAATGTCAGAGATGCATCTGCCAACCGCCGAAACACTTGTCAGCGAGCTCATGTGAGCAGACCAATCAGTTGAGTTTACCACTACATCATCAAGATATGCAGTACAGTTAGGCACATCTCCCAGCACTATATTGACCAGCCGTTGGAATGTTGCCGGAGCGTTTCGCATTCCAAACGCCATGACTGAATATTGTAAAAAACTATCAGGTGTAGCAAAGGCCGATATCTCTGTGGCTCGAGGCGAGAGAGGCACCTGCCAATAACCTTTCAAAAGATCCAGTTTAGTGACATAACGGGCTGAACTTATGGTGTCTACGCAATCGTCAATGCGTGGCATGGGGAATGAATCAGGAATTGTTACAGCATTCACTTTCCTGTAATCTATGCAGAAACGGAAAGTGGAATCAGGTTTTGGAACCAGCAGACACAGGGAGCTCCATGGACTTGAACTCTGGTGTGCCAGATGATTCTCCAATAAATATGAGACCTCCTGCCTCATCACTGATCTCTTCACTGCATTCACTCTATAGGGATGCTGCTTAATCGGCCGCGCACCACCCACATCTATGTCATGTTGCAGAACTGTAGTGCGGGTTGGAACATCTCCAAACAGACAAGGAAAAGCATGGATGAGCTCCACCATGTCAACCTCCTGCTCTTTGCTCAAATGTGGCATCAACTAAGGAAGGTCCAACAACACCTCAGAGTTCGATAATCGAGGAGTTTGTTGCTGGACCGTACGTCCACTCAGACCATCCTCATCACTCACGGTGAGCGTTGAAGAGCTAGGACACACAGCAACTGGCACCGCAGCTCCCACAGCGGCCATGGGGGGCACACTGTGGCTCTCAGGCTGGATGTCTCCTCTAGGATGGTAACGCTTTAACATGTTTACGTGACATACTTGAGTTTTTCTCCTCCTATCAGGGGTCCGGACAACATAGTCAGTATCATTCAATCTTCTCTCGATGGAGTAAGGACCAGAAAAACGAGCACACACAGAAGAACCAGGGACAGGCAGCAAAACTAAAACCAAGTCCAACTGGAAAGAACGCTAAAGTGCATGTTTATCAAACTGCCATTTCATAGAGCTCTGAGCAGCAGAGAGACTCTCCTTAGCGACACTGCAAGCCTCATGCAGCCACTCTTTAAACCTGCTCACATAGGACAACACATTTCGCTGCATGTGTGGAGTCTCTCCCATAAGCTGATCTTTTAGCACTTTCAAAGGGCCTCTTACTGCATGCCCAAACACCAGCTCAGCTGGGCTAAAACCCAGTGACTCTTGGACCGTTTCTCGAACTGCGAATAGAGCTAGGGGAACGCCATCATCCCAGTCTCTACCGCTCTCCATGCAGTACTTACGCAAAACAGACTTGAAAGTCTTATGCCACCTTTTGAGAGCCCCCTGAGACTCCGGGTGGTAGGCACTTGAGATTCTGTGAGAGATAGACAACGATGTTAACACCTGTTTGAATATACCTGAAAGGAAATTAGTACCTTGATCGGTTTGTACTATCTTAGGGAGTCCGAATGTGGAAAAGAACTTGATCAGGGCTCTTACCACAGACTGAGAAGTTATTTTCCTTAGAGGGATAGCCTCAGGGTACCGTGTAGCTACACACATCATCGTTAACAGGAACTGGTTGCCTGATTTGGTCTTAGGCAGAGGACCAACACAATCCACAAGTTCATGTTCGAACGGCTCCCCCATAGCCGGGATCGGGTGAAGAGGGGCAGGTTTAATAACCTGATTGGGCTTCCCCGTGACTTGACAAGCATGGCACGTCCGACAGAAACTGGCTAGATCTCTCTTTAACCCAGGCCTGAAGAAATGCTTTAAAACTCGGTCATAGGTTTTTGTGACCCCTATATGTCCCGACCAGAGATGATCATGAGCCAGAGATAAAACAGACTGCCGATATGGGGTAGGCACGACAATCTGAACTACATGACTCCACTCATTCTCAAAATCAACGCGGGATTTCCACCTCCGCATCAGGAGGCCGTTTTCCATAAAATAAGCTACTTCCTTGTTTCTAGCTATTTCTGGAGCAAGAGCAGCAGCAAAACATCTGGCTAGACTAGAATCCTCCTTCTGAGCAACAATAAGACTACTACGAGTCATGGGACGTTGGGTTGTCTCAGAGATAAGCTTATCACACTGAAGTAGCTGGTCACTCTTCTCATCTGTAGGCTGAATAGACCCAGGTGGGGAAGCAGGCGTATCAGACAACTCAGTCGCGAACATGGTCTCTGACAGGTCCACTACTTCACCCAAACTACGTGCTTGAGCACGGGTGACTGCACAAACTGAAAACACTTCAGGGAACTTCTGAGCCAATACATCAGGCAACAAAATCTCAGGGCGTTCTAAAACCTCTAAAACCGGCATAACTCTGCCACCAGCGATGTCATTCCCTAATAGAAAAGTAACACCTCTCACAGGTAAACTTTAAACACTCTCTTAGCTAAACCGCAGCTTAAAGGACAATGCTCGTTTTTTGACAACCTGGACCTTATTTACGACATATTATCAGACGTTTGACTCACCGAGATCACTTTGGTGTAGTTCGGAAGCCTCTAGAACAAATTTAAAATCCAGCGCGAGCCAGTATATCCATGTAATGGCGGTGGTGGGGGCACCGAGAATGCAGTTTCTAAAAATCTATTTTCTGCCACGAAACGGTTTTCATCAATCTGTCTTTATGAATCGCTAGTTGTGCTTACATAGAGCGTAGGCCTGTTGTGGTTGTTCACATGCCTCTATAATATGATCTTTAGAAACGTCTTTCGAAACGAAATAGCTTCCCCACTTGCTCCAGCACGCATGCGCACAGCGCGCAATCGTTGCTCCAGCACAACTAGCGATTCATAAGCTCAAGCACAACTAGCGATTCATAAAGACAGATTGATGAAAACAACCGTTTCGTGGCAGAAAATAGATTTTTAGAAACTGCATTCTCAGTGCCCCCACCACCGCCGTTACATGGATATACTGGCTCGCGCTGGATTTTACATTTCTTGTAGAGGCCTCCGAACTACACCAAAGTGATCTCGGTAAGTCAAACGTCTTATAATATGTTGTAAATAAGGTCCAGGTTGTCAAAAACGAGCATTGTCCTGTACTGCCAGGTGAATAAGGCGAATTGGCCGACAATGCCAGTTGATCCGCCACAAAGGTGTGAACCTGATTACTGGGGGAGTGAGTTTAACGTCACGTAACAATTTCTCAAAACGCCTGAGTGACTGCAACACTAGCTAGCTACCACGTACAGTTCACACTGATTTCAGTGGTGAAATCTATTTCCTGATCAGGTGCTTGGTTGCTGAGAAAATAGTTTTTTTCCGCCAGCAAGCTAATCAATTGTGACTAATAAAACTTGCTAGCCAACGTTGCATAACTTTCTTTTCACACATGCATGTTTTAACAATGGTATCAGTGAGTCAGCCAGTCACTCAGTAACAGACTTAGGATGGCCCTGTGGTCGGGTCCAGCAAAAACATCCAGTGAGTGGCAGTTCTGTCTGTGAAAACACCTTGGAGAATGGCCTCGTTCAGAAAGGCCACAGATGCTCTGTTTACAAAGCTGGTGTGTAAAAGGGCACAATGCCACAATAAATTCTGTTATGGAGGCAAAAGTAGGTCTTACCTGGTACTAGATAGTTGTAGGCTACCTACTGTAATAAAGTGGCAACTGAGTGTATTTCCATAATTTATGATAGCACTGGTAAACCCTAAATTGTATAAAGCTGGGCAAACGTTTGATACATTTGGGAGTCCTCTATCTTCTAGTCATATGCTACTCTAGATTAATAACATATGGTCAGAAAGAATTCAGAGCACAACTACAAAGTTAAAGGACAATGCTCGTTTTTGACAACCTGGACCTTATTTACGACATATTATAAGACGTTTGACTCACCGAGATCACTTTGGTGTAGTTCGGAGGCATGTAGAAGATATTTAAAATCCAGCGCGAGCCAGTATATCCATGTAATGGCGGTGGTCGGGGCACTTAGAATGCAGTTTCTAAAAATCTATTTTCTGCTGCGAAACGGTTGTTTTCATCAATCCGTCTTGATGAATCGCTAGTTGTGCTTACATAGAGCGTAGGCCTGTTGTGTTGTTTTTCACATGCCTCTGTAATATGATCTTTAGAAACGTCTTTAGACACGAAATAGCTTCCTCACTTGCTCCAGCACGCATGCACACAGCGTGCTGGAGCAACGATGCGCTGTGCGAATGCGTGCTGGAGCAAGTGAGGAAGCTATTTCGTTTCGAAAGATGTTTCTAAAGATCATGGCATGTGAAAACCACAACAGGCCTATGCTCTATGTAAGCACAACTAGCGATTCATCAAGACAGATTGATGAAAACAACCGTTTCGCGGCAGAAAATAGATTTTTAGAAACTGCATTCTAAGTGCCCCGACCACCGCCATTACATGGATATACTGGCTCGCGCTGGATTTTAAATATCTTCTACATGCCTCCGAACTACACCAAAGTGATCTCGGTGAGTCAAACGTCTTATAATATGTCGTAAATAAGGTCCAGGTTGTCAAAAACGAGCATTTTCCTTTAAGTCCTCTAGAATAGGTGACTATACTGCAGTACAATGTATGCAACAAGGTTATAATAGTTGTGCTTTTTTCATTAGTTCTTATTTCTATATATAGTTTTAACTTTTTGTTTTCAATTTCAGTTTAGTTTTAATTAGTTTTTAAAGCGGGTTTGCTAGTTTTGTTTTTGAAAATGTAGTTTTAGTTTAGTTTTTATTAGTTTCAGTATTCTTTTTTTTTTTTCTTTCTGCTCTAGCCTCATGAGACTATCCTGATCTCTCAAGCTCAAGCTGTTTCACTCCGTGTGAAACAAATCATCTGGCGCATGTCAGGTGACTTGCGTACTGGCACAGTTTAATTTAACTAAATATTTTTATAAAGCCTATTTTTTATTCTCATTTCAGTGAACTAAAATGTTTTTTCACACCTAATTTTCTTTTTTTTTTTAGTTAGTTTTTATTAACTATAATAACCTTGGTACGCAAACACACATACACTCTCCCTTTCCCATGCACCTTTGTCTTCACACACACACTCACACACACACACTCACTCAGAGAGTGAGAGCACCAGAGCCCTAACCTGGCCTCTACTCTGCAGGTGGCTCGGCGGGGAGGTCGTGCCAGGCAGGCTGCCTCACCTGCTCCGCTTTCAACGGCTGCCTGTCCTGCAAGCCCCGCCTTTTCTTCCACCTGCAGAGCGATGTGATGCGGGAGCGGGGCATGTGTGTGGCGTCCTGCCCCCGGGGGCATTATGGCACGCGCTCCCCACACCTCAACACCTGCACCAGTGAGTTCTGAGAATCTCACACGGCATCCTCCTCACCCAGTGGGTGAATCTCAAAAGCAGGAGGAAGGCAGGTGCATCAAAGAAAAAGAGCAACAGGTGCTCGACTAAAAAGCAGCAGGCTACTGGGGAGAAGGAATGTCCGCTCATTGTATAGTAGCTCCCACGGTGGCCAGAGTGGCCTTCGATAGGCGCAATACAAAACATGGGTAACACTTTATATTAAAGTCCTCTTATTAAGCATTAGTTAATAGGTAGAAAGGTCCTTATAAGATGCTTAACATTAATATGTGTTAATAAGACATTTATAAGTGTTACTAATCGCATTATAGACACATTTAATCTTAGATAATAAGACATTTATAAGAAACTTGTTAACAGTTAATAAACTGCTTCAGAACGTTAATAAACGTCTTAGTAGTTTCTTATACATACTTATTAGCTATTAATTATGCACTTATTGCATTTTGTAGGTACAGGATCTAAAGTGAGAACATTACCTTATTAAGGTTAATAAACCCTACCTGTCTCTAAACACAGGGAGGGGGCGGGACGCAGGCAGCCATCGTGTAACGTCTGTAAAAGCAGCAATCTGATGGCGCAGATGGGCTGTGTTTATACTGAGAGGTGCGTTTAATGAATTCAACTCAGTTACACTCATCCCCCTAAACTCACTCCACACCACAGCGACCCCTGCTGGTGGAGCTGAGCATAACTGAGTCATCAGCACCACTGCTCCAGGTCAGGTATCGCTGCGTAGCTCGTCAGAGTCGCTTCCAACACCCTCACCTGTCCAGGCTGGGTTCCATATCTGGTCCTCTGACTTGTCAACGCACCTGAACACCTCTCATAAACACCGCTACCAGCAACGCCACTGAAAAGTGAACGTTTTGGGATGGGTGGTATTTATACTGAGGAGTTTAACCAATTCAACTCGGTTACACATGGTCATGGACAGTTGTTGAATGACAGCTCAATTTCACCGGTCAAACAAAATAACGTGTTCTGATTGGTCAAAAGTTGAAAAATGTTCAACTCTGGTAAAACTCGTGATCTTGCATCAGCAATTTCACAAGAGAGAGAGAGACAGCTGTTCTGTGTTCGGAGAATAGGCAGCATTGGTGGATATTATTGGTATTAACCAGTGTTCCCCTGTCTGTGTGGTTAAGAGTGCAGGGTGGAGTGTGTTTCCTGCTTCAACAGGAGCTTCTGCACTCACTGCCGCCAGGGCCACTACCTGTACAGGGGCCGGTGTGAGGACCGCTGTCCAGAGGGCCTCACCCCCAACACTGCACTCCGAGAGTGCACTGGTGAGTGTGTTCTAGAATGCATTGCATGCGTGTGTGTGTGTGTGTGTGAATTGCACTAGTAGTACAGTAGCTGAAAATCCCAGTATCTAATCTGTGCTCCTCTCTCTCTCCTTCTGCCTCTCTCCCTGTCTCTCTCTCTCTGTCTCTCTCTCTGTCTCTCTCCCTGTCTCTCTCTCTCTCTCTCTCCCTGTCTCTCTCTCTCTCTCCCTGTGTCTCTCTCTGTCTCTGTCTCTCTCTCTCTCTCTCTCAGAGTGTCCAGCAGACTGTGATGGGTGTCTGAGGAACAGTACCTGTGCCAGATGTAAAGCAGGCCGGTACCTCCTACATGGCCAGTGCCATCCTACATGTCCAGAGGGTTTTGAGCGTGAGGGACAGCTTATGAAGTGCACTCCGCAAGGTGAGGGACCACCACCAGTGCCTCCCTCATCCCCCCACAACAGCTGCAAATGAGCCATCCCAATATGAAACCATGTTTCCTCTTGTGTTATTTTTTTATATATTTTTTAAAGTTTGTTTGTCTTCCAGTTCATTATTGGAAATGCGTCCAATAGAAGAAGAAACGCGTCCGTTCACTGACTGCTGCTATGGAATAAAGACAGAAACATTATTGACCGGAGTGCAGATTATTCTCTTTTTACAAATGCATCCAATACCCAAGCCCTTCTCCTCCTGTGTGTGTGTCTCTCTCTCAGTGAACTGCGAGGTGGGGAGGTGGAGAGACTGGGGCCCCTGCGTGGGGAGAGGGGAGACCAGAAGCTCCGGGCCGGGGAGGGAGAGACGTGTGCGCGAGGTCCTCCGGCCCGCCTCCCCCCGCGGACAGCCCTGCCCACACACCACGGAGGGGAGGAAGTGTGTCATCAAACGGAGACCGAGGAGTCCAAGCTAACATCAGCGATGGTTAGAATAAAACATCTATGCTGTCATATGACATGAAACGTACCATCTGGACGTTAATCACATCCTCTGGGCTGAGAGGGACCAGCAGCATCTTGCAGAGTGAGATGTCACACCCAGTCCCGTCATCAGAGGACAGGGTGCGCCCCCTGTTGGTGGGTGGATGAAGATCTAGCTTGCGGGTGAATACTGTGGGAGATGTTTTTTGATGTTGCACAAGGGACATCTTCAGAATATATTAAGCATGGTTAGTTTTAGGTCATCTTCAGAGCACAACAGCATTGTCATGTTGTCAAGTTTAAGTTTAGAGAAACAGAACGCTTCTAACGTATACCTTGCAATGTCTCTACGCCACAATATCATGTGTCCAGATTAATGTATAGCAAGGGTCACAGCCTATACTAAATTCACTATGGACACTGTTGACTGTGTAAGCACGCCAGGGAGATTCAGAAAAGTAAAATCGGGTTCTGCCAGTAAGGTTCAGGTTAATTGACACCTTCAGGATGTTGAGAAGAACTGTGATTGGATGGTGCAGGATCATCTTTGGCTCTGCAGAGGTCAATAAATTGAACACTGGCGTTCAATGTTTCTTTCATTTAAATAATAGAGACACCAACACACAAATAAGACTCACCCCTTCAGGGTGAATAAATATTCAACAATACTGCTGAGCAACTCAAATCTGGGCTCACTCACTGGAGATATGGAGGGGATTGGGAAACCCTGTGTGTGTCATATGTTGTGACTATAATTGCTGATGACCTCATGCCAACTAAAGCAGGATATGAATACAGTATTGCTACAGCTGATCTGTTTGTTTATTATCTATGGAATAAATATAGACTGATGACAGATGATTTCTGATGTACATGCGTGTTGTGGTTTATTAGATTACTACTAGACCTCTGAAGAGGCATTGTTACAATGTTTATATTACAGTATACTCTGTGAGAAACAACAACTAAAAAAGCTATACATACCATATTGAACTTATTCAACTGATGAAAATTATAGTTTTATAGTTGTTTTTTTTCCGTAAGATTATTCTGGGTGTGAGCAGTGAGGATAAGGGAGTGGAGTGGGCTGAAACAAGTTACAATTTGAGGTTCCAGAAAGAGTCACAGGACAAGGTGTAAAACACCTTTTATTTCATGCTACCATGCGAGTACGAGGGTGTTTTCTAAATACATATACACATACGTACACACAATAGTACTATATTACTAGTACAGTATCTAGCATGAACGCAGTATCTGTATGTAAGCTATTATGTCTATACATGTAAATAAGCTGCAGGTGTATGCTGTTTCAATAATGATAAGCTCTAACACAAGCTTATAAATTCTAACACATACGTTTATAAACTCTAACACATACGTTTATACGCATAACGTGAATAATGGGGATTAAAATGATGTCCAAATAAAAGTATATGTGTTGGAGCAAACAAGCACGTGGACCCTACTTCATCTAAATATTCAGTACATTATTTCAACCCAGCATCCTAGCTAGAACAGATCTTAGTAGCCTACTGTGCTGAGTCAACTCATGACCTTCTCCTGACACAATCAAGGGTATAGATGTGACATACACATCTCTATCAACCAGCAGTGACAGACTGGGAGTACAGATGGTTTAAGGATGGAGCAAGACAAATGAAGCCTGCTGTAACAGCAAGCATGATACCTCCAGGAAGAACCACACACAACATGCATCACAAAGAGACGCAGCGCAGGTAAAGAGACGCAGCGCAGGTAAAGAGACTCCAGCGCAGGTAAAGAGACGCAGCGCAGGTAAAGAGACGCAGCGCAGGTAAAGAGACGCAGCGCAGGTAAAGAGACGCAGCGCAGGTAAAGAGACGCAGCGCAGGTAAAGAGACGCAGCGCAGGTAAAGAGACGCAGCGCAGGTAAAGAGACGCAGCGCAGGTAAAGAGACGCAGCGCAGGTAAAGAGACGCAGCGCAGGTAAAGAGACGCAGCGCAGGTAAAGAGACGCAGCGCAGGTGAAGAGACTGCAGCGCAGGTGAAGAGACGCAGCGCAGGTAAAGAGACGCAGCGCAGGTAAAGAGACGCAGCGCAGGTAAAGAGACGCAGCGCAGGTAAAGAGACGCAGCGCAGGTGAAGAGACGCAGCGCAGGTGAAGAGACGCAGCGCAGGTGAAGAGACGCAGCGCAGGTAAAGAGACGCAGCGCAGGTAAAGAGACGCAGCGCAGGTAAAGAGACGCAGCGCAGGTAAAGACGCCCTTTCAGTTGGGAGTGCAGGGCTTGTATACATGAATGCATTATAGTGTGTGACTGTGTAACGGATATTTGTTTGGCATTACAGCATAAAAATGTTTTACTTTGCAAAGTAAGGCAGACTGGAGGGCTTCTAATGAGGATACATTACAAAGGCGTTCATGATTTGGCAATAACAAAATAATATCATTCTTTCAATGGATGGCTGTTGCCTTATGTTCTAGACTAAAGCTCAAACCAACACACACACACACACACACACACACTCCCCGAACCATCTCAGTAATGAGATGGCCGTCATCGTGCCCGCTCAGGTAAGCTGAAACCTGGCTGTTGCCATGACACTGACACACACGGGAGGAAGCAGGGGTTGATGGGAATTCTTTGAGGATAGGACACATCCAGCAGCAGCACACAGGACCTCGCTCCTATCTTTCTCTCTGTCTCTCTCTTTCACTCTCTCACACACACACACACACACACACACACAAACACACACACACAAACACATTCTGGGTCTGGACTACATGCCTCTGGACAAACGGGGTGAGCAGAACAAACTATCCAGTATTGTAGAAACGTTGGAAGGTGTGTGTTCCTCTCTGGGGCGTCGACCAGAGTGTGTCAGCCAGGGTAAGCGGCGCAGTGAAATATTGATGGGACGACAGGTGTGATCCCAAACCCCTCGGCCGGCCCTCGCCCTCCCGATCACATGCACTGCACGGTGAGGGGGTGTCGACACCCCCGCCACCGACTACGCCACGGACAACAGCACAGGTGAGTCTCTGGACACACATCCGGCTCTTATTCACACTCTGACCCCTTATTTATTTAGCTCTTTCTCCCTAAATGTCTTTGATCTTTCCGTTTTGTTGTTGACACAATCTTTCTGTACATGGTTAAGCTCTGACGCAAAAATATCTTGAGAATATTTGGATGACTCCAAAAACAACCAAAACAGCTGTCTATGTAATAATAAAACAATTGAATAATCTTTATGATACACCAGTATGTGTTTTGTATCAGTTGTGGGTGATGGAGGAATATGGGATGGCAAAAATAGTCCTATTAGTGGCCAATGTGAAGGATGGAGAGGCCTGCCTGTGGAGTACTGTCATAGAAAGTAGGCCGTGCAAAGGAGTACCTCTCCAATTACGGTCTTATCTGTGTGTGTGTGTGTGTGTGTGTGTGTGTGTGATCACCTTTCGAAGAAAGGAGTGTAGACTTGTCCCTATTGCTCACTGCCATAAGCCTCATAGAAGTCAGAGAAAGCAGGGACACTGTGGCATTCACTGACAAAGACATCGTAAGTGGACAGACAGCGGCTTGGTGGAGGATAAGTACGCCCGTCTCTCCCTACCAAGCCACTGAAAACCACACGCAAACTAATGCTCAGGCTGGTGTGACGATTATTATAGTTCAGTTTCGCTCATTGGTACTGGATAGGTTCTGGTGGGTCTGTCTTTACATGCACACCATATTCCGATAAGGGTCAATATTCTGGTTAATGTAATATTCCGAATAAGGTGTAAATATGCGCTGTAGCAACTGGAATATTCTGTTTACATGTTAATTGGCATATTCCCGTGGTTCAGCGGGAAAATCATATGATAGTTGTTACTATAGTAAGGTTAGTGTTGGTAGCTAGGTTGTGGTGTTGAGTGAGCGTCCTACAGCTAGCGAGGCCTTAATGCTTGTTTCCTATATAGTCCTCCATTATTGTGTTCTCCTACTTGCGCTTTTGAACCACAAGTAGTAGTAGTGAAGTAGGACTGCAGTCTCCTCCTCACTCCAGAAATGCCATGGATGTATTAAAGGAGTAGTAAAGGGGAAATGCATGTTTAGCCCTGTTTTAAGGTTACTTATGATCATATACAATGGTTCAGATCAAAACGTTGACAAAGCTAGCATTTTCGAGAAAGTTGATAATTGCTCTACCACCGTTTTGGTCATACAATGGATGTGGATGGGCACCTTGAAAAATCATTCAAAAACATGTTAAACTCGATTTCAAAGACAAGAAGCTCACCGAGGGGGTAATTGGTGTCCTTTGGTGTTCTGACATCAAATTCGCTGCAAAGTATGAATCCTGTAGGGTTTTATTGATCATTTTATGAAATCCATTGACTTGTATTGAAGCGACCGACCGTTGTGGATGTGTAGATCAATCCGCAGAGGGGATTCAGGAAGCGGAACTACTTACTACTTAGCTATTGTTATTGTTTATGTTGCTAGGCTACCGAGTTTGCGGAAGTTTACACACGTATGTGCTGCGACTAAATAGTTCTATGCTAAATATTTAAAAAAGCCTTTCCAGATGAACTAGAATCTTACTTTATGGCGAATTATGGCGAATTATATGTCAGAATGCCAACTAACACCTAGGTGAGTTTCTTGTCTTTGAAATCGAGAGTTTACCATGTTTTTGAATGATTTTTCAAGATGCCCATCCACATCCATTGTATGACCAAAACGGTGGTAGAGCAATTATCAACTTTCTCGAAAATGCTAGCTTTGTCAACTTTTTGATCTGAACCATTGTATAACATCATAAGTAACCTTAAAACAGGGCTAAACAAGCATCATTCTCCTTTACTACTCCTTTAATAGAACTGGATAGGGTCACTCCATTCACTGACTGCTCGAAAAAGTGAAGCCCTATTGAACCGCGCCATCTTTGAAAAAAACGCGTCACTGACATGCGCAGTCAAAGGTATCAATGACGCGTTCTTGTAGTCCACGAACAGATTGCAATTATAGCTCTCCCTGCTCTGAGTTAGCGATGAAAAGCGGCTTCCTTATTAATCTACATTCGTCAAATATATCCGTTGGAAAACATTTTTTTTATCCAGGCATCTTAGTTTTAACAGTATAATTGTGACTGAACATGTTTTGTTTGCTAGTAGGTGGTATTCATTCATTATTTGACGAAAGTAGATTAATAAGCAAGCCGCTTTTCATTGCTTACTCAGAGCGGGGAGATCCATGAACGCGTTTTTGCATTTCACATGAACGCAATCTGTTCGTGGACTACAAGAATCCATTGATACCTTTGGCTGCGCATGTCAAAGGTATCAGTGACGCGTTTAAAAAAAAAAAAAAAAATTGGCCGGGTTTCCCGATAAAGAACCTTCTTAAGGAACCCTTCTTAAGCAACCCTTTGCATGGGAGTACCATGGAAGTACTTTGGCATCTTAACTCGTTCGGGAAACCCGGCCATTTTCCGATTAAGGTGTATACATGTCAAAATATTCAGATTCAAACAGACATATACCAGGGGTCTTAATTCGGAATATTCTCCAATCGGAATATGGCCTTAATCGGGTTCAGCACGTGTTTACATGACTCTTGCCCAACCGGAATATTGAGCATATTCTGATTAATACAGGAATATGGTGTGCATGGTGTGCATCGGCGGATGAGCTGTTGTATTGCATCGTTGGCACTTTTGGTCTGGGTTTTTGGGTCCGGTTTAATCATCTTCCCCTCGTTTGAGTTCGCTGAAGCCATACATCCATATTCATGTTGACCTATGCTGGCCCAGATCACTTCATCCAAAAAACCTCTGCAAATAACATGTCTCCGAGTTGTATCTGACATCCTATGTGTAGAGGGTGAACAGGAAGGGACCCAGGACAGTCCCTTGTGGAGCCCCAGGGTTGCTGACCACTCGCCCTGAGACACACATCCCTGAACCTCACATATTGTTATTGAGATCTGCCAGTGAAGAAGTCCGTAATCCAGGTCACCAGGGGCGCGTCCACCTGCAGGGTCCGTAGCTTGTCTCCCAGAAGTGAGGGCTGTGAGGTGTGGAAGGCAGCGGAGAGATCAGAGCATGGTCCTCAGAGCGCCGTCGCCCTGTCCAGATGGGAGTGGGCGCCGTGCAGCACAGATGACGGCGGCGTCCACTCCTAGGTGAGCTCGGTAGGCAAACTGCAGAGGGTCCAAGTGTGTCTTCACCTGGGATATGAGACCACAAGCCTTCCCAGGGTCTTCATGTGGAATGTCAGTTCCTCTAGTGTACATACTGTTGGAAGGTGGGTACGTAGCATGGGAGCTGGAGTGGCCGGCTGGGGAATGGAAGGTCCCGGGTTTGATCCCAGCTTAAGGTAGTGAGCCAAAGTGTCCTATAAAAGATCCTCAAGGTCCAGTATTTACTATTGTAATTTAGGTAGGTAATTTATTAAGCCCAAAGGGGATATTGCACTGTTACATCAGCCACATTCAAAGGACATCAAAGAAGATTACGAAACACAAACACAATAGGTGTAAGTATTAAGTGTAAAGGAATACTGTATGTAGTCTGTAGTCATACCGAGTCCCAGTAACTGATACACTAGTCGTGTCTCTGTGGTCTCTTCCTGCACGCTGCTGAAGTGCTGTCTCTCTGCTGTGCACCAGAAACAACAAACTACGTATAAATTGGGGGACAATTTCTGGGGTGCCCTTTCTTGGGTACTGTAACCAAGCCGGATGTTTTTCCTGGGGGACCCCTGTCCTACGTTCTAGAGCACTCCACCCGCCTGGCACATGGCAGGTCAATTACAGCATGCAATCCTCCTGAACCCCTCCCTGCAGATCCTATGAGAGCCACTCCTCCCGGCGGAGGGGGGGGTGAGCGGGCGGAGGGGGGGCAGGGCCACGCCCCCCTCTTCTACCGGGAGCTGTGGTTCATCTGCGTGATGGCGGGCGTGGCCCTGCTCCTGCTGGCCCTCGCCCTGGGCCTCATCCTGCACAGGGCCCTGAGCCGGCCGCCGTTCACCCGAGAGCGCCCCCCGCTGGCGGCCCTGCCCCTGCAGAAGAGGAGCCCCATGGCCATCTACCCGCCCACTGACTCGTACTTGGTGAGACGCGCATATGTGGCCTTTCACTGATTTAAAGTGGGAGCCTCATAATAATAATAATAACAACAACAACAACAACAAAACTTTGTGTGTACAGGTGGTTGACAAATATGCACTCTTTTTGTAGTTTGACATGGTGCCGGATACGACCAGCTCATCCAACAGTGTCACTCTCAAAGGGTTCACCATGCATCTGGAGGTAAGACACACACGCACGGATGCACGCACCATAATCTTGTACCAGGCAGACCAATGTACTGCATGATACCAAACAAACGTCACATTTACTTGGGGGAAAAATAGCTGGCTAGCATAACCAGTTTACTGGCAGTTAGTTTTGACAACTGGACAGCTGATGTTGCACAGCGACGCCACTCCTCTCCTCCCTCCTCCCTCCGCAGGGCGTGGTGGACAGTAAGCTGGGGGCCGGGGGGGACGCCCCCCCCGGGGGGGAGCTAGGCGTCCTCAGCGTCTCCTCGCTCCACGTCTCTGCACAAGGCCACTCCCAGAGCTCCCTGCGGCGCAGCGTGAGCCAGCTGATGGACAGGAAGTCGCAGCCGGAGGATGAGGAAGTGTGGGACGCCCACGTGCAAGGACATGACAGTGGGATGGTAAGACACACAAACGAATGCCTGCACCCCCCCCCCCACCCCCGATAATGAGGGCATTGCTACAGAGAACATGTTTCCTTAATCAAGTCAATCAAGCAGTCTGTCAGCGGACATTTACAGGGCAGGATCTCAAACCAAACACACTGCCCACTGTGTTCAACTGTAGAATGGAAATAATTCTCCTCTATTTGAAATGAACACAATTTACATTCTTATTTCCCTACCTCTTCCCTCACTCTCACTCTGATGACCTCTCCCAGTTCATGGAAGATGAGGAGTTTGTTGACACAATTAAAGGCTTCAGCACCGTGCGGAAGGAGCATACCATGTTTACCGACACCAATCTGTGACCCCAGAATGACGCTTGAACCAGACCTTCATGCCTGACCTCTGCAAAGTCTGTTAAGTATTAGAAGCAACATCTGTTCTTGATCCAAAGAGTCAGCAGGTTAACAGAGACTGTCACAGACCTAGACACAATAACAATGGAATGTCTAGTGTTGGCCAGTCAGAACATTGTATAGTGGTTATGTTGAGTTTGTAAAAGTTGACGACGTGTACTTTGAAGATATCCTGGAAGTACCCTACAGGAATGGAGAAAACTGATGTAATGATGTGGTACAGTATAAACAGTCTACTGTCTAGTGGTGTCTTCTGAGGAGAGGTGTGTATCCTGAGTCCATGTTTGAGGGGAGGCCTGGTCAGGGAGAGAGGAGTGGTTTCCCTGGGAAAGACTATTTCCTGGTATAAAGAACAGTATTACTGCATCAATGAAGATAATGAATGATCTTATTCTGTACTTTCATCTACATCAAAGAGAAAAGTCAATATATTTTCATTTTATAAAGACAAGACTGCTATACTGGACCTCTCATCTCCACTCTTATTCACCATTAAGTAAATGACTATTGTTTGATATTAAATGCTGAATTAAATGTCTTAATTTGTTTCTGAACAAATTTTGCGATCTAGATTTTATCCATTAAACGCATGTAAAAATTGTTCAATTTAGTTTAATAAAGTAAGAAATATAAATAAAAAGTGAATCATCTTGTACACCTCACAGACAACAGACATCCAAGTAAAATCAACATATTCATTTATTTGAAATGGGCTGCAATGCAATTCTGACACTAAAACATGTATACCACTACAGTTGCTAATATGGTTGCAAAATACATTTAATTAATAAATTATTGTACTGTAGTATGTACCATAAGAAGAGACGGTAAACAAACACCCAAAATGGGGGAAGTAGTATATTGGCTTTAAAAATAAACAAGTTGATTCAATATACAAAATGTTCAGGCATTTCCAAAGGCAGCCTTATTTGTTCGTGTTTATATATACATATACATTTCTAGTGTGAATAAGCTGCTAAAAGATCCAGACTGAGGGGGTGGGTCTTCAGCCGGAGTCAATAACCTTTACCAATCTCCATGACAACTCTTTGCAGACAGTAGGAAATAGTTCTTATTTAGTGTGATATAATGTATATCATATTATTCAGATATCATTCACTAAATGTATTTGCAGCTATAAAGTGCATGCAGCACATGCTAGGTTGTGAATGCTTTTGAAGCTGGGTAGAAGCTGACGAGACGGTTACACGTGAATCTGTAGTATCCAGACGTCTACTGGCTATCGGGTATCCCTTACTAAAGCTGACAAAGTCCCCCAATTACTCAACACCCTTTCAGGCCACATATCATCCTTGGCTACATCTAAATCATCTTAAATGGCCTCCTCTCCTTCCCTTTATCTCTGGTGAGATCTATGGCTTTCACTGCCACACTATAAAATAAGATCGCCATTGTAGAACAGTGGTTGTGAGGGGGAGGCAATGAGGAAATGAGGCTAATTCACACTGGAACACAACCCGACAAGAAAAGATTGGGGTTCCTTGAGATGAGGTTCATTATTTAAACTATTCCCTCCCTGATAATGAGGAGAGGACTTAGATGTAAACTAATCCACCAAAGCTCTACTTTGTGTATCTCATCCAGCCATCTATGGTGTCAAGATAATACTAGATGCTCAGTCCAGCAGATGTCACAACAGTAGCTATGCTAGCTTTACTACAGCATACTGCTACTACAAGCTAGTGCTACTAATTAGGTCAACGATTGTGCTACTCAAGGCCTAGGGCTGGAAAAAAATTGTTTATGAAAAGTAACAACATAGCTACTCCTATTTTAGGACAACAGGCTAATTGATACATCACAAACAAACTAACAATGAAGTAACACCATTAACAACAGCTAAGTCAAGGAGCTAGCGTACAACAGCCACTTGAAGTTTCTAGTCTAGCCAATGGGAACGTTCTATACTTGATTCAACAGCATTCTAGCTGTTAAACTGCTTAAAGAAGCCTAACGGGGTGGTCCTTCACTGCTCTGACTGACTGACTGATAGACCAACCAGAACCAGGAGCACCTGAGAGTTCTGATAGTCTGGATAGAATCTGTGTGTGTGTGTGTGTGTGTGTGCGCTGATACTCATCTACCAACCCCAGAACGCCCAGCACACCTACAGCACTACCACTGAACATGGCCAGAACACTGACTGACTACATTAAATGTTGACGGCCACACGCCCACAAGAAACTTAACATTAACCCTGCATTAAGCAAGTCTTAATATGAATGAGTATAAATGTCTGGTTTGATCATTTCTCAGCAGACTAATCCCTTGGCCACTCTGCGTCCGTCAAAATCAAGAAATCAACCTCTGCAATTCTCTTAACGTTGGACGCAGGCGTCGAACGCAACACAACGGCTGCAGTGGAGTGTGGTGAGGTGTCACTGACTACAATGGATTGATTTCCTGAACGTCTCTTGGTTGATGGCTGACGCTGACGCACCCAGTGGAGCCACGGGGTCAGATGGGGGTCAGGTCAGTGTCATGGTAGTAGGGGCGGGGCTACCGTTGAGATCAGAAGTCAAAGTGTTTTGTTTCTTTTTCAAATTTAAAACTATGATGTCATAAGTGGCACAATACTGGCATCTAAAATGTCCCGTCCTCTAAAAATAATGGGCTGTACACATTTGTTTTTTACAGTTCCTTTCTTACAAAGTAATTTGATTTTGTCCCTTTTTAAGAAGCTATAAAAAAATATTTTAAAAAATCTGACAACAGGATACAATTGTATGACTGACAACAGGATACAATTGTACATCTGACTGATGAACCCAACTTTACTGAGTACAACTTTCACCGTTGAGGAAAGCAATAATCTGAATCTGATGGATGGCAAGTTCTGCAATCAGCCATCCGCTACTATGATCCACTGGGAGAACCAGGATGAAAAGAACGCATCGTTCCCATTGGATGACACAGCTGATGACACTCAGAGATGGAGGAAGTCTGATTTCCTCTCCGTACCACACCCTGTCCTGTCAGCAGCCAAGGGCCAATCAGAGGGCAGAATAATAATACTGCCACTATAACAACGAACAACATGCAGGTACAAGGTTCAAACTAATGAGGATGTTGTAGTGACAATGTAGTTAAACATTGCTTAAAATTACACAGAAAGAGAAAGAAGTCAATAGGATAAAATATCAGGCAATAATATATCTTAAAGGACAATGCTAGTTTTTGACAACCTGGACCTTATTTACGACATATTATAAGACGTTTGACTCACCGAGATCACTTTGGTGTAGTTCGGAGGCATGTAGAAGAAATGTAAAATCCAGCGCGAGCCAGTATATCCATGTAATGGCGGTGGTCGGGGCACCGAGAATGCAGTTTCTAAAAATCTATTTTCTGCCGCGAAACGGTTGTTTTCATCAATCTGTCTTGATGAATCGCTAGTTGTGCTTACATAGAGCGTAGGCCTCTTGTGGTTTTTCACATGCCTCTGTAATATGATCTTTAGAAACAGCTTTAGACACGAAATAGCTTCCTCACTTGCTCCAGCACGCATGCGCACAGCGTGCTGGAGCAACGATTGCTGGAGCAAGTGGGGAAGCTATTTCGTTTCGAAAGATGTTTCTAAAGATCATATTACAGAGGCATGTGAACAACCACAACAGGCCTACGCTCTATGTAAGCACAACTAGTGATTCATAAAGACAGATTGATGAAAACAACCGTTTCGCGGCAGAAAATAGATTTTTAGAAACTGCATTCTCAGTGCCCCCACCACCGCCATTACATGGATATACTGGCTCGCGATGGATTTTAAATTTCTTCTACATGCCTCCGAACTACACCAAAGTGATCTCGGTGAGTCAAACGTCTTATCGTAAATAAGGTCCAGGTTGTCAAAAACGAGCATTGTCCTTTAAGTACAGGAGAAAGATGTGGCAGAGAAGAAATAATCCAGAGGAAGAGTCCATTATATTAAGGAAGGTGGTGGTGGGAGATTCAACTCATTGGGATGAAGCGTTCTGTCGGGAGGTTCTAGAACACCGGGCTCCACCGCCGGGTTTATGTTGGACAGAGAACTGTGAAGACAAGAGCACAGAGCAAAGTGTCACTGGAAACGTGACGCACAAAACAAGGGAGAGAGTTTGAACGAGAGGCCTCCTCCTCTGGGGGAGAGAGCCAGCAGAGAGGGTGACATGAACGGGGTGACCAGCAGAGAGGGTGACATGAACGGGGTGACCGGGAGAGAGGATGACATGAACGGGGTGACCGGGAGAGAAAGGACCCTGCTTAGTTTGGATGAACCGCGCACGCGACGACACCTTTATGGTGCTACAAGCTGGGCAGGGTGGGGTGAGAGAGAGAGAGAGAGAGAGAGAGAGTGGGTGTATGATGTCATCACAAGCACTGCGTGGGAGCTACGCGTGAGCCAGTGGGCGGAGCTGGGGGTCCTCAACACACCCCGAGAGTCTGTCCTCAACACACCCCGAGAGTCTGTCCTCAACACACCCCGAGAGTCTGTCCTCAACACACCCCGAGAGTCTGTCCTCAACACACCCCGAGAGTCTGTCCTCAACACACCCGAGAGTCTGTCCTCAACACACCCTGAGAGTCTGTCCTCAACACACCCCGAGAGTCTGTCCTCAACACACCCCGAGAGTCTGTCCTCAACACACCCCGAGAGTCTGTCCTCAACACACCCCGAGAGTCTGTCCTCAACACACCCCGAGAGTCTGTCCTCAACACACCCCGAGAGTCTGTCCTCAACACACCCCGAGAGTCTGTCCTCAACACACCCCGAGAGTCTGTCCTCAACACACCCCGAGTCTGTCCTCAACACACCCTGAGAGTCTGTCTGTGTGCATCAGAGACAGAGGGGCTGCTTGTCTGAGCGCACAAACAAGCGCACAAGGATTTAAGTACAGGTTGAGTATGATGGGTCCAGTCTGTGAGTGAGTGTGTGCGCGTGTGCGTGCGTGCGGTTGCGTTCGCCTCACAAACCTCCACATCCTGCTCTCATACCAGAGCTAGCGAGAGAACAACGCAGCATAGATGAGAAACAAGGAGGGCACAGGTCAACACAACAGAGCAGCGCTGCAGCGCCACCAGCAGGCTACACTGCAGCAGTGTTAGTTGAAGAGAAGTAGTAATGTAGCAATAACAGTATTGTGTAAGCAGCCTAGAATAGCAGTTAATAAAAGTTAGCTGATAATACAGCAGTAGAATCCTAACTGATGTACCCAGACTGTAATATCATCCTCATAGCAGTGTGACTGGCAAGGTTCATTCTAAGAGTCAGGTTTTGTATACTGATACAGCAAGCAACACAAACATATAATGTACAATATTGTATGATACTGAATAGATTTGTGAATAAATTAAGTTATTATCCATCTTTTGTTCTTTTTTGGGTGTTTTTTCCAACAGTAAAAACAGTAAAACATTTATACATTTAAACATTCTATTTACAATAGCAGCCTGGCAAAAGGCATCACACCTACTTACTTACAATCACATCATCTAGTCCGTGACCCAGAAACCCAAATTTGGGCCACAGTTGCCATCTGGGGGGAATAATAATTCTGTCATTTTTGGCAAGGTGTACACCCCTAGTGCTAGAAAATATGTGGTAGCATTGCATCTGTGTGAGCTTTGTGTGTTATTACTCTTATGTTGTTATTTCTGTGTTATTACTATTATAACCAGGCCTCACGTACACACTTTTCAAAACTATGCATAGAACAGAATAAGGCATTCTGCTTCAAACTGATGGTTCTCTCTTATTATTCGCCCTTTCTCTGAATATTGGTGGGAGTAAAGCTCAAAGCACACCATGTCTTTCTGAAAACATGTTATAATCAGCATCTCTAGAAATGTCATCTATAACTGGCAGTGACAATACAGTGACTACACGGTACATAAGATGTACTTCTGTTTTCATGAAAGATGCAACCAAAGTTTCCCCGGTACCTAACCTAAAGTATGAATACCATGTTTACTTAGAGATTTGAAGGAAATGTATTATGGAATTCAATTAACTAAATATAGTGCATGAGGCATAGCATATCTTTTGTATCACCATCTAGGCACACATACATTTTCGTTTTAAAACTGTATTGAGGGGGAAGTTTGGAGGGCCAAGCCAATTTCAACAAGATCATCATTTAAAACCAAGGAAACTGCTTAGTGGACACTTGCAAAGCAAACAGATCCGGAGAATCAGACAATCCCAAGCTGGACTGGTTTAAATATCAGCACCAGGGACCAAAAGCCAATCTCACATTGCTGGGTATGCCCCATACATACATATGCCTTATGCTATGCCTCATACTTTTCCAAAATAAACAAGACAAATATTTTTCTAAAGATGAAAAGATTCACTCCACTACAGCTGGGCACTGTACTGCAAGTGCCAATGACACCGTTTTCAATGTAGAATTTGATGTTTGCTGAAAAGTGCTTGAACTCAGCCATCGTTGTGGCGAATGTCAATGTTGTGGGATCCCTGGTGATAAAATGCCACTAGGTTGAATACGTACTGTAGCTCAAACTGGCCACTTCAGAAAGGTTTATTTTAGGATAGCATTATAAAATGCATGGCAGTACACATAAAGCTACCACTGGTGCAGTGCTATCACATATAGTCTAACTCTAGAGATGTTTACCTTACCAAAAATCCCTGTTAGCATTATTCCCCTGAGATGGCAGCGACCGACCCTACTGGCTCACGGACTGAAGGCAACACAGCAAGACAAGACAGCACCAGCAGAACAGGAGGAACACTTAGCATTAACACAGACAGACAGACAGACAGCAGCACAAGAGCAAGCATACATCCAAACGCCGCCAACACACCCTAAAATCACAAGATCGGGCAATAAAGGAAGAAAGAGCAACACAAGAACAGGTAGCACACCCGAGCATTAAGACACACACACAGACAACAGCAGCAAGAGAACAAACACGTGTATGTATGGGACAATAAGCAGGTCGGTCGGTCTGTCTGTCTGTCGGTGTCTGGCTGTCTGTCGGTGTCTGTCTGTCTGTCGGTGTCTGTCTGTCTGTCGGTGTCTGTCTGTCTGTCGGTGTCTGTCTGTCTGTCGGTGTCTGTCTGTCTGTGTCTGTCTGTCTGTCGGTGTCTGTCTGTCTGTCGGTGTCTGTCTGTCTGTCGGTGTCTGTCTGTCTGTCGGTGTCTGTCTGTCTGTCGGTGTCTGTCTGTCTGTCGGTGTCTGTCTGTCTGTCGGTGTCTGTCTGTCTGTCTGTGTCTGTCTGTCTGTCTGTCTGTGTCTGTCTGTCTGTCTGTCTGTCTGTCTGTCTGTCTGTCTGTCTGTCTGTCTGTGTCTGTCTGTCTGTCTCCTTCACATTTCACCAGTCTGGTCTTCTCACGGTACAGAAGGATGAGAGATGGAGGAGGGTTTTCGCCTGTGTAGTGATGTGTGGCAGCCATGTCCTTCCGGTCTATGGAGCACAGATAATACCAGCAGACTTGGGGATGTGTGTAATGTTCATGTGGTGGACGGAGAGTGGGAGGTCACCTTTGAGAATGTAGTCTGTTAATAGGCTGGGCACCTTCTCACTGTCATCTCTCATGGCCTGGAGTACTGGGGACGTAAACAAGAGGACAGATACACAAACTGTGAAGATCCATTCAAGCCCTCTTATAGTGGTAAGATAATACCAGTAATAAGGAGTTTCAGCATCTGGAGAGAAGCTGGAGCAACACTTGACACAGCCTGACAGAGGACAACCTCATACGGACTCATGAGAGGACTAAGGAGCAGGTTAGCCAGCGTTCTGGGGTCAGAGGCGGTGGACTCACTCTTGGTGAGGATCTGGAGGTCTTCCACTGAGGGGGAGCCGGCCTTGCTCTCGTAGGGGATGACGGTGGTCAGATACTGGGGAGAGAAGCACACGTCAGTCTCAGAGGGCCGGGGGGACGCAGGGGGACAGAGGGCCGGGGGGACGCAGGAGGACAGAGGGTCGGGGGGGACAGAGGGCCAGGGGGATGCAGGGGGACAGAGGGTCGGGGGGGACAGAGGGCCGGGGGGACGCAGGAGGACAGAGGGTCGGGGGGGACAGAGGGCCAGGGGGATGCAGGGGGACAAAAGGACGGGGTGGTGCAGGGGGACGCAGGGGGACAGAGAGCCGAGGGGACGCAGGGGGACAGAGGGCCGGGGGGACGCAGGAGGACAGAAGGACGGGGTGGTGCAGGGGGACGCAGGGGGACAGAGGGCCGGGGGGACGCAGGAGGACAGAAGGATGGGGTGGTGCAGGGGGACGCAGGGGGACAGAGAGCCGAGGGGACGCAGGGGGACAGAGGGGGACAAAAGGCCGGGGGGATGCAGGGGGACAGAAGGACGGGGTGGTGCAGGGGGATGCAGGGGGACAGAGAGCCGAGGGGACGCAGGGGGACAGAGGGGGACAGAGAGCCGAGGGGACGCAGGGGGACAGAAGGATGGGGTGGTGCAGGGGGATGCAGGGGGACAGAGAGCCGAGGGGACGCAGGGGGACAGAGGGGGACAGAGAGCCGAGGGGACGCAGGGGGACAGAAGGATGGGGTGGTGCAGGGGGACGCAGGGGGACAGAGAGCCGAGGGGACGCAGGGGGACAGAGAGCCGAGGGGACGCAGGGGGACAGAGGGGGACAGAAGGCCGGGGGGACGCAGGGGGACAGAGAGCCGAGGGGACGCAGGGGGACAGAGGGGGACAGAAGGCCGGGGGGACGCAGGGGGACAGAGAGCCGAGGGGACGCAGGGGGACAGAGGGGGACAGAAGGCCGGGGGGACGCAGGGGGACAGAGGGGGACAGAAGGCCGGGGGGACGCAGGGGGACAGAGGGGGACAGAAGGCCGGGGGGACGTGGACATCAAGTGGATACGGAACACAGCTAAAGAAAAACTGAATTGTGAATTGTGAAAAACTGAAGTGCAAAAACATAACAAAACCAAATAATAAAAAGAGAAAGCATATAGAAACAGCAACAGAAAATGTTATCACATCTACTGCTAGTACATAATCAGCCACAACAGTTTGAATTGTTGAGGAATAATTACATTTACATTACATTAGTCAATTAGCTGATGCTTTCATCCAAAGTGACATAAATAAAGCCAATGTACTCCTACTTGCCAGAACTCACACTTGTGCATCTCCTTTCTAAAACAAGTGACTAAGAGCATATTCTAAGTGCTGAAGGCAAAGTGCAAGAACAGCAAACTAAAATCACACTGTCATTAGGCAACTCTAGGCAAACGCTGAGTATCTGTGATTGGTTAATGCAGTCAAAAACGCAGGTTTTGGAGATAAACCTTGACATTTGTTTATTCCTGCACAATCAGTGGCTACGGATTACACATCTGGCCCAATCAGTGGCTACGGATTACACATCTGGCCCAATCAGTGGCTACAGATTACACATCTGGCCCAATCAGTGGCGACAATCAGATTCAATCCCGACTCCCGTATCTGCGTGTTACCGGTTTTCAAGTCTCCTTCACTACATGAAACAACAACCACGTGAGCGGAGAGCTAGACACCTACACACTGAACGTTTGATTGAAGATCTGGACCGTGCAATAAGGCAGCCCTGTATGGTTCCTTCAGTGGATGAATGTAAAGATATACAAAGAATATGTTGGCAATTACTGTCTAATAGGAACATCCTTACATTTCACTACATGACACAGAAACCACCTAACCAACCGCTAGGCGAAGACGATTGTGATTGGTTTAAAGAACCCCCGCCCCCGATCCCCGATCGGTAATGAGTCCAGCCACACCTTTCTCCAGCGCTGACACAGCATGAACAGAGTGTCTGGCTATGTGAGACTAATCATCTGTGTAGGTAAGTGGGTGAGTATGCTGGGAATTTTCAAAGGGAAATTTCTATTTGCTGGGCTTCAGACTAACTTCCTCAGTTAGTGGCACCAGCATACATACATACAGATATTTGGTGGCACAAACATTTTACCGCGACACCACAATAGGCGAACCTGAAGCGCCAGATGACCCGTTAGACAGAACCATCTGGAGAGGCGTCATTGGACACGGTTTGGAAAAGGGCAGGCACTTCAAAAAATACTCGGCAGGTGATTGGATGAACCATCCGTCTATCACAGGCTAGTCCTGTCACATGCCGTCGCCACACCTAAACCACGCCCGTAGGAGAAGGGTCAGTAGTCTGTAGGAGGAGGACTCTTCTCAGTTAGACTATTTGCACTGGGGTGACAATTTTAAATAATCAGTTGCACTGCACAGAGAAATGGTCACAAATGCAACCAATTTAGTCGCACTCTGTAGCCCTGGTTTGGTTAAACACTTGCTAGACAAGTCTTTCTCACAGCCAATCAGACGGCACAGATCAGTTCACAAACAGGGAAAGCAGAGAGAAGAGAAATTAGGAGATGAAAACAGTTCTGAAACAAATGTGGCGTGAATCCTTCTGAGGATAGAATCTGAGAAGAAATGAGAAGAAATGGAAGAAATGGAAGATCAGAAACAAGAGAGCATGAAGAGAACTAAAGAAAATGAACAGTGAACGACCAAAAATAAATGGAGAAATACACGTGACAGAATGGCGGCTGTCGTAGAGAAAACATGTCACAGAAACAAGCGTAGCTCGAGAGAGAGAGAGAGAGAGAGAGAGAGAGGGAGAGAGAGAGAGAGAGGGGCACCTGCTTGTCCCCTCCTGCACTGCCGAAAGTTTGCCGGAGGCCATTTTGAATGACAGTGGAGAGTCCCTCCATAGTGAAGAGCTAGAGGGAGGGAGGAGGGGAAGAGCAGAAGACAGAGAGGAAGTTGACCCGTCTAGCAGGCAGGAGGAGCAGAAAGGCAGCTGGATTCAAACGTGCAAACCAGGCGCAACTGCGGTGTTTAAAAACGGTGGACGCATCTACCTGTGTGTGTCACCCCCCACCCCCTCTCACCGTCTCTCCTCCCCCTCCGCCTCCTCCTCGCACGGTCTCTCCTCCTCCCCCCCCTCCTCTCTCACCGCCCCCCCACCCCCTCTCACCGTCTCTCCTCCCCCTCCGCCTCCTCCTCTCACGGTCTCTCCTCCTCCCCCCCTCCTCTCTCACCGCCCCCCCACCCCCTCTCACCGTCTCTCCTCCCCCTCCGCCTCCTCCTCGCACGGTCTCTTCTCCTCCCCCCCCTCCTCTCTCACCGCCCCCCCACCCCCTCTCACCGTCTCTCCTCCCCCTCCGCCTCCTCCTCGCACGGTCTCTCCTCCTCCCCCCCCTCCTCTCTCACCGCCCCCCCACCCCCTCTCATCGTCTCTCCTCCTCCTCCCCCTCCTCCTCCTCGCACGGTCTCTTCTCCTCCCCCCTTCCTCTCTCACCGCCCCCCCACCCCCTCTCATCGTCTCTCATCCCTCCTCCTCGCACGGTCTCTCCTCCTCCCCCCCTCCTCTCTCACCGCCCTCCCGCCCTCTTTCACCGTCTCTCCTCCCCCCTCACCCCCCCCCCTCTCTCACCGTGCCGGGTACGTGGGTGCGGTCAGCCCTGCCCCCCCCCCTCTCTCACCGTGCCGGGTACGTGGGTGCGGTCAGCCCTGCCCCCCCTCCTCTCTCACCGTGCCGGGTACGTGGGTGCGGTCAGCCCTGCCCCCCCTCCTCTCTCACCGTGCCGGGTACGTGGGTGCGGTCAGCCCTGGCCCTGCCCCCCCCTCCTCTCTCACCGTGCCGGGTACGTGGGTGCGGTCAGCCCTGGCCCCGCCCCCCCCTCCTCTCTCACCGTGCCGGGTACGTGGGTGCGGTCAGCCCTGGCCCCGCCCCCCCCCTCTCTCACCGTGCCGGGTACGTGGGTGCGGTCAGCCCTGGCCCCGCCCCCCCCCCTCCTCTCTCACCGTGCCGGGTACGTGGGTGCGGTCAGCCCTGGCCCCGCCGGCCGTCCGGACCTTCCTCTTCTTGCGGAGCAGCTCGCGGTGCTCCTTCTGCCGGTTCTGCACGTCGATGAGCAGCGAGATGAAGCCGTTCTTCACCTCCTTCTCGAAGTCCAGCTCGTCCCGCAGCGCCAGCGCCTGGATCAGCTCCTCGCTGTAGCGCCGGATCGCCGTCTCCACCTCCTCCAGCGCCTCGCTCAGCTCCGACACCGACAGGCCACACAAGCCTGGGGGGGGGATATGGTACAGGTTCTGTAGTTTGAGGGTGTTGATAGGAAATCGTAGATCTGGTTGGTGGATTGTTAGGCCCAATCACAATACCCCCCTTAGCCCTAGCGGCTAGTTTTGGAGTGCCCTCGACTGGGTTGTGGCCCTTCAGAACGGAGCCACAAGGGATAGGGGTTGAAATCTTTTCCTAAGAAATGGGACATCACTCGCTACATCTTTCGGAATTGTATTAGTTGCCTGATTTGCGTTAGTCGTGCCCATTAAAATGCACTGATATCAGATGAGTGGCCGGGGAAAATTGCTGCGTCGTTATTTTTCACACTTCATACATGGGACATTGAGTCACCTCTACTGTCACTCAAGAATCGTCGTTTACACAAAGTTCTATTCATCACATTGCATTCAACATGCACAGTAGCAACAAAATGCAGGAATGCATTGAAATGCAGTTGACATTGTGAATAGTAGGGCTGGGTTAAAAAAAAAAATCGATTCATCGATTCTGAATCAAATGATTCAGAATCGTTTCATGAATCCCAAAATTGATCTTTTATTTAATGAATGAATAATTAAATTAAGGAATGAATAGTTCATTAATTCATTCAATGATTCATTCATTCATTCATTCATTTTTGGAAATCAGTATCGATAGCCAGCCCTAGTATTGATGTGTTGCATAACTTGGCAGTCATGTAATTAAGGTTACAGCTAAAAAATAAAAAATCTGGTTTAAGTAACACTAACTGAATCGATATTGAATCGAATCGAATTGTGATAATCGATTCTGAACCTTGTGAATTGGAATCGAATCAATTCTTGAAATTCTGAATCGATACCCAGCCCTTGTGAATAGCGATTTTTTTTCTGAAATGCGTGTCACAACGATCCAATGACATGTTCCTTTGCATCTACATTGAGTTATTAAGTTATTCCACGGATTTAACAATTTTTGAATGATTATTTGTGAAAATACTGGGCTTCTTCCCCATGTTTTTTCACTGCACTGGCTGTGTTTCATATCACTGCCTCGGTTCACAGAGCATCCTGTGAGTATTCTTCTACCCCTTGGTTTCGAGTCAGCATCTGAAAACCCTGGTTTTGGAGGGTTGTTTGAACGTCCACTAACCCTCGATATGCCCCCTAGCCCTAGAAGCTCAAAGGAATGGGAATCGCGGGAACGAGCAAAATGTAGGGCTCGGGCTAAGGGGGGGGGGGGGGGGGGGATTTGGCCTGCACCTTAGTTTAATAACTGAACATTGATTAAATGATTTGAGCATTTTGTAATTCAAAATAAAATGTACCGCCAAACTTTAGCATCACAGCCACAAACCTCTGGAGTAGATTAGGAAAACCGCTGATGAAAAGAGACCCACTCATTTTCAGTTCAAAAGAAGACTGCGTTTTATTAGCGGTCTTTGTGAGGCATTGTGCATGGATCTCCAGAATGAATGGGGCTGAATGGCAATGTAAATCAAATCAGAACCTTAGCTATGAACCACCTCATTAACGGTTGATATACATTTAGTTATAGAAGAGCCATGTACTGCATGTAGAAGCAGTAATTGCTGTCCAGTTGTATCTAATCTGATATAATAGTTCTATAGTGAGTCTGTAGCTGCTGTGGAGTTGAGTACAGATAGAAGGGCTTACATAATGGATCTGTTTACTCTTCAATAAGCAATTGATATGAATGTTGTGTGCGTGCAAGGCCGTGCGTAACCTTGCATGTTGGATTGGTCGGCGCTCACAACATTATATTGCCATTCTTTCCTTTATTTCCTTGTCCCATCAGTTTCATTCAATTTCTACTTTCTAACACGATTTGGGGTTCTGGGTAGGAACAGGCCATGTTGTTCTCATGAACAGAAATAGATGTCCCTTTCAAGAGGCAAAACAAATCTAAAACCAATTTAAATAATTATTATTCCATTTTATTCCATTTACTTAGACTATATTAAGTACTATTATTTGTTTATAGTTCAATGCAATGATGTGGGTGCTTGTTAACTGTTTATTTGTTTAAATAGCCTATACATAGTCTTTTTCTTCCCATTTCACTCTGTGAAAGCTCCTGATATTCCATCCTATGGTATTACATCCTATGGTATTGCTGCGAGGTGTTCATGGCCCCCAGTAGGCCCAGGCTATGCTGATCATTTGCTGACACTGTAAATAGCCTAAACTATCTAATGCTTGAACATAGACATCTGTTGTTTTTACATTACGTATTTACAGGGAAAAATGGAATTAGAAAATCATTTGTGCGCGCACCATGACACCCATTAGCTTTTGTTCTTCTAAAAAGTTTAAATCCTTTAACAGCTGGCCTTTAGTAAATTGTGTGATTCACTGATTTAAAACAGATAGCAAGCCGGTCTCATTTCAGCAAGCCGGTCTCATTTCAGTTTTCGGTCAAATCATTCATAGGTCAAAAGCACGCAAACAGACAGCCGTGCGAATAACAGGGTCGCGGTTTCGCCATGGCGCGGCTTTGACCCTAAACCACACACACACAAACACACACACACACACACACACACACACACACACGCACACACGCGCGTACTCACGGTCCTCATAGCTGGTGTTGGAGCTGGAGCGTTTGAGCGCGTGGAGGTCCTGGGAGAGCAGGGACAGGTCTGACTGGGACGGGCTCCCGTCATCCTCAGGGTCTGGAGACTCCTGCATCATCTCCTCGATCTCCTCAATCACCTAGCGTGCGCGCACACACACACACAAACGTGCACGCGCACTTCTGTAAGGATGTGTGTCAGTGAATGGAATGTGAGTTTTCGGAGCATTTGTGTGGAAAACAATGAGTCTATGTACTACATGACTGTGTGTGTGTGTGTGTGTGTGTGTGTGTGTGTGTGTGTGTGTGTGTGTGAGAGAGTACCTGCTCAGCGGTGAATAGTGGCTCGTCACTGATGCAGGACACGATGATGGAGTGCATGTCCATCTGCTCCCTCAGCTCCTCATCATCTGATAGGTCCAGGGGCATGTTGTCTAGCTTCTGTCCACAACAGGCACACAGACAGATGGACAGAGACAGGACAGACAGATGGACAGAGACAGGACAGACAGATGGACAGAGACAGGCAGACAGGACAGACAGGTTTAGTCGAGCTAACAAAGCAAGCAGGTTGAGTGTGAGGTGAGTGAGTGTGTGTTTTAAATGTGAAGTGTCACGGAAATATTTACTTATAAACATACTTGTTTCTCAGTTACATGAGAATTTTAATACTGCAGTGGAGAAAGAATTTCCAAGCAAGACACACAGTCCGTGAAAAGTTCCCTTAAAAAAGTAGTATTAGTGTTGCACGATATACCGGTACCAACGGTCTACCGCGGTGCCAAAACGTCACGATGCCAACTATACTACAGTATAAGCTCTATACAACGGTACTACCGTTGAACAGGGACGCGGGACAATGTTACCTCTGTTCCCAATTTCACTGGTTTCTGCTAATGTGAAGACTGGTTCGCGACACCGTTGTGGCAGCTCCCAATGTGTTGGCTCGCGCACACATGCAGCTCCGCAGTAATGTTGACGTTATCTGTGTATGTCTGGGCGCGAGCCAGTCTTGTTCTCAGTAGGCTATCGTAATGTCAGAAGCGTTCCCTAGCTCCGAGTCCGCACCATCAAATGTAACATTATTGAAGAAACATAACTCTAAAAGTTTAATATGGAACTATTTTGGTTTTAAACCCGATAAACAAGGCAACGCGATAGATGATGGCCGTCCGTTGTGCAGGCGATGCAGCAATGCCGTACATGCAAAAGGAGGCAACACATCAAACTTAATAAAGCATCTAGCCTACAATCTCGTCATCCAGACCTTGCACTGGAATACAGACGAGCTAATGAGGTTAGTATGACTTTAGCAGTGTTCTTGCCATTAGCCAATATTACAAAAATGAATGAATAAACCTCTTAGCTAAAGTGTGTGCTGCTGTTGGTAGTTACTAGCTAGCCAGCCAAAGCTAGCCAGCTGGCTAGCTAATGAAGTAACGTTAGCCTATCTGCTGTCATGTCGTCATGCACAGCTGTTGAATGAAAATTGTCGTCCTCTTATTCCAACTCCAAACTCCTTAAAGTAATGTGAGCTAGATTATGTAGGCTGAGACGAATCCAATGATAATCCAATGATATCCACCTCTTGACATTTGGTCATTTGATTTTCACAAAAGTGAAAGCTAGATAAAGCATGTTGATGTCGCTGCCATCAACCAAAACCCAGTGGCTCTCCGCTGACCTTTACTGGTGGTTGGTGATACTACACTTGTGTGTATACATGACTGATTCAGTAGTTGTTGTAGATATGTGTTTTAAATATTTAATATTAATAATTCAGAATATGCATAATATCTTTTTACTTACCTGTAGAGCTACAATGTAATGCATTAACTGCATGTTATTCATGCACCACTCGTATAAAGTGAATACACTGTACTGTAATGTACTGTAAATACATTGCACGTTCATAAAAATAAATACAAATTAAATGCTGCGGTATCGTGATACTACTTGGTATCGTGATACTTTGGCTGGTATAGTATCGCAGGTCAAATATTGGTATCGTGACAACTGTAACTGAGATACACTCCATTTATCAAACAAAGAATAGTATTTACATCTCTTTTCATCAATCATTGAACAGTTTGAAGATGCAGAGAGAAGGCCTTCTGAAGGCAATCAGGATCATGCAGAGAGGTGGTGTTGATAAAACACTTAACTCATCACTCAATCAACCCCCTTTCCCACATCCTTCCTGCAGAAGCGTCATCAACTTCCTTGTATTGCTAAACCCCTAGTCTCCACGTCAGACGTATGAGACCCATGGGACACTTCAAGCTACAAACTGGTTTCTAAATCCTGTGATTGGTACCCCCTAAAATCATGGGGCACCAATCAGTAACGACTTCCGCGATCGGCCATTCCCGCCCAACCTGACCCCGCCCATCTACCATGGGTTAGGGTCTCTTTTTGCTGCCAGACTCAAATATTACAAGCGTTGATATGAACTTACCGTTACATCATGCAAGTGGAAAACTAGATTTTGGACCAGGCACTGCTACCAGTCTGCCGACAAACCACTCTCATTGCTGCTATGACCTGTCAAACTTTCACCTTTGACCCCTAGACACGGCCTAAGAAAACCTGCCGGGGTGGTGAAGTGGCACAGACTAATTATGATTGTTATTATTATTATTAGGTGGGCTAGCTTGTAGAAGCTAGCCCAACTTGTGATATTCCCACCATTTCTTTCTTTATTATTATTATTCTCCTCAGTTTTTTGGCCCTTAACTACTTCTTCATACTTTGTCCTAGAAACTTCATTCAAACTTTAAAATGTTTATAGTCTTTAGCTGTTTCCTGGATGTATTCATATTTTTTATTTTTTTTATTTATAGTTTTTTATTAATTTAACTTTTAATAGTAATTTTTGTGCCATTGAAACTGCTTGTGGAATGTTGAGTATCATTATGTTTTTAGAGTGGTGGCAGCAGTTGCTTTGAAAATATTCACACAATTTGTAAACTGCTGGCACTCCTACAGTTTTGAAAGCTCACACATATTATACATCAAAACATTCACACAACTGTGCTGATTCATACAATGTAAGTATCTAAGCTGTGTGACTTATAGTTTTCACGGTATGACGATTTGTATGGCAACTGCGCTCCCCATTGAAATGTATGGCACCACACTAACTTTTGAGCTGCTAATTTTGCATTTTTACCCTTTTTCTAACTTGTCTCCATGCCTACAGTTTTAACAACTCATACACATATTATACATCAAAACGTTCACACAACTGTGCTGATTCGTACAATGTAAGTATCCAGGCTGTGTGACTTACCGTTTTTGAGGTATGACCATTTGTTCGGCAACTGCGCTCCCCATTGAAACATATGGTGCCGTACTAACTTTTGAGCTGCTAATTTTGCATTTTTACACTTTTTCTAACTTGTCGCCATGCCTACAGTGTTTAAGCTATACGGACATATTATACATAGAAATGTTCTGCAGGTTCTCAGGATTACTATGGTATGGTAATATATAAGCTGTAACATTGTTTTCGCAATAGAGCTGTCTAAGTGGACCATGTCTAGGATCAGCGTGTCAGTTGGGATTAGAGTGGTGGCATCTGTTGCTTTTTTTGAATTTGTGTGCATGTGCAGCCTCTCTTAAAGGTACAGGCACCCTATTATAACTATTGTGGTAGCACAGAACTCAGCCAAAGTGGAATAGAGACACATGATCTTCACTGGTGGGAAGCATGGAAAGTGCCCGGAGGTCACTGTACTGTCCCCAACTAGCTGTGACCCAAGGGGGCGGAGCCTAACCAGCACACCACTATCCACGCCACGGGCCCCACAACACAGCCCCTGAGTGGGTTAGAGACACACGGTCTTCACCGGTGGAGTCAAGTAGGTGGCCCGGAGAGGGGTACACTGTCCCCAACTGGCTGTGACCCAAGGAGGCGGAGCCTAACCATCACGCCACTATCCACGCCACGGGCCCCACAACTCAGCCCCTGAGTGGGCTAGAGGCACATGGTCTTCACCGGTGTGGGCGGGTAGGTGGCCCAGAGAGGGGTACCTTGTCCCCGACCAGCTCTGACCTGAGGGGGCGGAGTCTCATCGCCACGCCACTGTCCACGCCACAGACCCCACAATTCAGCCCCTGAGTGGGCTAGAGACGCACGGTCTTCGCCGGTGGGTGCATGGAGATTGCCCGGTTAAAGTTGAAGGTTTCTGTGTGTATGGTGAAGGTTTCTATGTGTATGATAGTGAAGGTTTCTATGTGTATGATAGTGAAGGTTTCTGTGTGTGTGGTGAAGGTTTCTGTGTGTACGGTGAAGGTTTCTGTGTGTACGGTGAAGGGTTCTGTGTGTACGGTGAAGGGTTCTGTGTGTACGGTGAAGGTTTCTGTGTGTACGGTGAAGGTTTCTGTGTGTACGGTGAAGGGTTCTGTGTGTACGGTGAAGGGTTCTATGTGTACGGTGAAGGGTTCTGTGTGTATGGTGAAGGGTTCTGTGTTTGGTGAAGGGTTCTGTGTGTGTGGTGAAGGGTTCTGTGTGTATGGTGAAGGGTTCTGTGTGTATGGTGAAGGGTTCTGTGTGTATGGTGAAGGGTTCTGTGTGTATGTTGAAGGTTTCTATGTGTGTGGTGAAGGTTTCTATGTGTGTGGTGAAGGTTTCTGTGTGTATGGTGAAGGGTTCTGTGTGTGGTGAAGGGTTCTGTGTGTATGGTGAAGGGTTCTGTGTGTGGTGAAGGTTTCTGTGTGTGTGGTGAAGGTTTCTATGTGTGTGGTGAAGGTTTCTGTGTATGTTGAAGGTTTCTGTGTGTATGGTGAAGGGTTCTGTGTGTGTGGTGAAGGGTTCTGTGTGTGTGGTGAAGGGTTCTGTGTGTACGGTGAAGGGTTCTGTGTGTATGGTGAAGGTTTCTATGTGTATGGTGAAGGTTTCTGTGTGTGTGGTGAAGGTTTCTATGTGTGTGGTGAAGGTTTCTATGTGTATGGTAAAGATTTCGATGTGTAAGATGGTGAACGTATATATGCGTATGATGATGAAGGTTGAATGTGGGTAGGTAGGTAAAAGATTTTGGCTGGGCATGTGTGTGTGTGTGTGTGTGCGCGCCTTACCCCCTGCTCGCTGAGGTTGAGTGTTGGGAGGTGCAGACAGCGAGTGTGAGAGGTCTTCCAGTCCACCGGCATCACGTTTCCAAAGTTATCCGTCAGAGCGTTCCACACCCTGACAGAGGACAGGAGGAGAGAGAAAGAGAAAGGGATGAAGAGTGGTAATAAGATGACAGGAGACAAACCAGACAAACCAGAAAAAAAGGAAGAGAGAGAGAACAGAGAAGAGAGTCAACTCAACCACGTCCTCCCCCTCAGTAACATGGCACTAGCTGGCGGGTGTCTGGTGTTCTCACCTCTTCCCCCCTTCCCTGTTCATCTCAGCTCAACAACTCTCAACTGTACAACTGAAGGCCTAGAATTTTGGGAAGTGACCATTATGCAATAATTGGGGGCCAAGCAGCAAAGACACCACTGAGTTTCTACCTTTTCTTATTATTAGGGATGCACAATATATCGGCAATCATATCGGTATCGGCCGATGTTAGTCATTTTTTTATATATCGGTATCGGCCCGATGGGCAAAACAAGGCCGATGTCAACAACTGAGAATTATTTCTGTCTAGCTCTGTTGTGTGTGTTGTTTTTGAGAGGAAACAATGCAGTAAATCTAAGATTGGCTTTTCCAAATGTTTTGGAAATAGAGACAGTGTTTCCATGTGTTTTTCAGTATGTATAACATTTGATCATCATAGAAGCTTGTTTTTATACAGATCATAACGACATCGGTAAATATCGGTTATTGGCCATGACAGCAATGTTAATATCTGATATCGGTATCGAACAAAATGTTAATATCGGTGCATCCCTACTTATTATGGAAGCTTCTTCTTCTTTACTTTTTCTCCCTGTTAGGCTATTAAAATGTCCATGAATAGGCTAGCCTAAACGGTAAGCAGTCTTATTAGACTGCTCTGACTGTATTGAACAATCTGTGATGTAATCTCTCTCCCTCTCCCTCTCGTCCAGAGGCGCTCTTGGGTACCGAAATTTGGCTCCAACTGGTTTCACGTGGATCGGTACTCTGTAGTACTGACGTAATTCGGTCGATATCTTTATAAGTATTTAGTTCATTCAGTACCCAACCTTAGTTTGGGGCACTCACTATTTAACATTTATTTTCTTTGGCACTGCTTCACCCTCTGGCGTGTCTGCTGTATGTTCACCACCAGTGTAAAATATATTTGTATTTTATTTAATAGTTTCCCGTCACTGTGTTGCCCTACTGTTGTTAGAGACGCACGCACGCACGCATGCACACACGCGCACACACAGGCTGGAGATATCTTCTAAATAGGGCAAAGGCTGGCAGGAGCTGATTTTGGCCTTCGGCGATGCCACCCTGTGGTTGTGGCATTGCTATTCTCAGCAAGTCAAAAAACACACACACACACACACACACACACACACCTCTGAACATATACGCACCTACACACACCTCGGAGCATAAACAGGCTCCAGCGCTCACAAGCTGTTGTTCTGAGACAAACTGTCCTGGTGTCGCCTACCTCAGCCTAGTTTTCAAAACCAGAGAGGACCTAGTTTGAAACATCACCTCAACATCACCTCAAACTATTTCCCTCAGACTTAAATAGCCACACACACACAAAGTCTCCATTTCTCTCTCTCACTCAGACTTCTCTGCTTGTCATCCTTGCTGTGCGTCTCAGCTCTGGGCCAGACAGAGGAGCTACTGGAGCTCATTAGAAGGCCGGACAACACTTGTAAAAGCACCATCCCTCAGAAAACGCTCTTGACGTAAAGCCAGCTGGACCCAGGCTTCTGTCCAAACACCCCAGTCCATCCCTCGCCCCCCCATCTCTGTGTGTGCGCGCAAGTGTGTCATCTACCTCCAGAGAATAGGCCTGAAGAATCCAGGGAGAAATGTCTCTAACATCTACAGAGTATTACTGCTATGTATTTGATTTAATGTGTTTTGTTTGTTTTCACGTGGACATTGTGTAGTCGATAGAGTGAGGGAGACAGCTGACGCTGCTGTGGCCGTTCGGGGTAGTGGGTGTCAAGGTCACACTTAGGCCACAGGGGGGGGCTCTCCTCTGGGGTATCAATGGCACATCTCTATGGGACACTATAAACCACACAACCCTGCCTGACAACCAATGGTGATTAAGATATCATGTTGGGGTGACAGGCGACACATCCGTATGGTCACTCCTCCACCAATCTAGCTTTACTAGGCCCTAAACGGGCAGGCCTAGGCGTGGGGGGTGGGCCGAGAGAGCACTATTTAACGTCTCAACCAAACCTTGAGACTTTGATTGTGAATGCGGTAGACTCGCTGTGCCTGTGGCTGCCCAGCCCTGATTAGACCAAGCGGGGGAGAAGAGTCAGGCCTGATCTTTTACCCACAGCTCCAGCCAGCCAGAGAGAGACGGGGACTGTTCCATGTGAGTTTAAGTTCTGTCCAATAAATTATTGTTTGCCGCTTCCAATCCTGTGTCGGGTGATTTCATCAATGACTATCACAACAAGAAGGCTATTAACATCGTGGTCCATATTAGATTTGCCGCAACTCTTATCAAGGCTTACAAAAAAATGCACAACGCAGAGCTACAGAAGAAGAAAAACGCCAAAAGCCAACAGGCCTCTAGCCTATAACAGAGCTAACAATGTCACTGCTTCCTTTACTGCTTGAGGTCCCTTGAGCTGGAAAATCGTCTCACTGTGCCTTAGAGCTTGGAATGAGTTTCAAGGGACCATCAAATTGGAAGCCTTAGTCTCTTTGGTTAGTTTAAAAAAAATATATGATAAAAGAAACTGAGGTTGAGGTCAGTGCATGTTTTTAAAAGAAGCTTTTATATGCATGCAAATAAGGTTGCCATGATATTCATCAGTTTTAATGTGTAAATGTATGTTTTAGTATTGATGTATGTTTTTAATTTGCTTTGTAACAAAGGCAATTGAAAATGAGACTTTGGTTTTAATGGGTTTCCCCAGGAGAAATATAAGGTAAACAAAACACACACACACACACACACACACACACACACACACAGACACACACACAGACACACACACAGACACACACACACAGACACACACACACAGACACACACACACAGACACACACACACACACGCAGTGCAGACAGTTCAGGAGGACATTTTATGAGATGCTACTGTATGGTGACAGTTATGATGAATATGATCACAGATATAGGCAGTCATCATGGCAATGCCTTTCAAATTGAGTCATGATCTCTAACATACCCTCCTCAATATGGCTCATGTTGTTATTGTAGATTTAAGATGGAATAGTGAGACAAGTGTCCTCACCAGCAGCTGTGGCAACATGCAAGGCTGCCAAAAAATCTGAGCGCCTGTGTGTGAGAGAAAGAACGAGACAGAGGGAGATGGAGAGCGAGAGAGAGCGAGAGAGAGAGAGAGAGAGAGAGAGAGAATGGGGATGCACACAGCCCTGGGGTTAAAACTAACTTCTTGGCTTACCAATCAGCTGGCTGGAAAATTCACCAGCCAGATTCTTTACCAGCCATTGGCTAGTAAATAGAGTTAATTTGAACCCCTTCCCGTGGCACCCTGACTACTGGAAGTGGCAACTAGTTGTCAGGGGCTGGGGCCATCAACCTCCATCAGCTTGCTACACAGCTGTGTCCATCTAGTCAGAGCTGCTGCCACATCTCCTGGCAATGACAGCTGACCACCCCTGACAAGCAGTTGAGTATCTGTGTCTAGCTCAGACATTTTGGGGATATGAGAAGCGTTGAGGTCGTTTTTATTGAACCGATTTGAATATTATGAATAGAATGGCTAATTAGCCTGCATTCTGCCAGTGATGTAAATAAACAGTGATGTAAATAAACAGTGATGTAAATAAAATAAGACAACATTTCTCTGTCATCTCTCTCTTCTGCCTTCCCCTTTATTTCACCTGGTTGTTTCGTCGTGGTAACCTCAGACACTGTGCGTCTGCAGCGCATGCACATCTCTAACCAGGCTCTTTGTGAAGGTGACTGCGGTGCTTGTGGTTGACAGGCTTGTTTACATGTAGACTACCTAAGTTCAGAGTGTAGGGCTGTAGGCACTTGCTTGCAAAGCCAAACATTTCGGGTTCAACTTCAATTCCAACCTCGGCACAACATCCAGTTGATTCAGCCAAGCAGTTTTGGCCTCATAGTGCTCTCCCAATAGAAATGAGATGCCTACTTTTCTTCAGTGCCCTCTTGTGCAGATAACATACAACCCTGAACGTTGAAAAGTGAAAATCCCCATGTTACTCCTTTAACACCAAATGCCACCCTGTCCTTGTTTTGAGTCCACTTCACACATTCAGATAATAAAGCCTACAGTAATTTGTAAGTAGCCTAATCCATTCACTGATAGAAATTTGTAATAATTCCTAATGATTTTTCGAGCCTTCAGTTTTTCATTTGTGCAATATAATATACCTTATGACAGAAACCCACGAGGGTGCATCAAGATGACATGGTCACATAAAGGTCAAGGCAAGCAAATAAAAACTGCATAATTTGACCACTTCCGTCCATCGAGATCACTAATCAGGAACCCAATCAGCTAGTTCAACTGGCCACTTAGAGGATTAATCAGGTCTTTTTAAAACCAAAATATACAGAGATTTTCTGCATAAAATAATATAAGGTGAACAGGCAGTGTTTTGTGTTTGTTTACCCTGACTATCCAGCGTTTCTTCTTGTTGTTGGGGGGCTTAATTGTTGTTGCCGTTAGCTGGCAAGCCAACGTGTCACCAAGAGCAATACACAATTTCAAATATTGGAATTCATTTAAATTAAAAATGCGGAATTGCAATATCGTCCAAGTTATGGGGGTTTATCTTAACGTTACCCTTCGTCTGTTTGTCTAACACTGATTGCTAGCTAGTGCTAACCAACTAGGCTAGCTTGCTCAAAATGCTGAACTTTGAAGAATGAGCGAGTCAACAAATCAACTTACTCGTCGTCCTTCAGGAAGCTGTCCTCTGAGATGGGTTTGATGGGGGCGATGTTCTCGGTCTTCGTGTTGTAGTTTCGGAAGCACACTGTCAGCTTCTTGTCGAAGTCGTGGACGAGATCTTCCATTGATTTGAAGCTGCATGTTTCCCCGGAGAAGCTGTTGTCGAGGTCGGAGAAATCTTCCAGGCCCGCGGACGGGACGCCCGCGTTAGAGTTCAGGAGGTCCAGTCTGTCTGTCTGTCTGTCTGTCAGTCTGTCTGCTGAATCACTCACCGGCTTGAACTCGTTAAAATCTTGCCAGTCTTCATCGAAGTGAGCTAACGGCGCCGCCATGACTGCCGTGAGCACACCGTCGGACTGTGTTGATGTCTCCCGCCCCCGGTGCTCCCCTCTCGGCCGTCAGGGATTAATAATGGCCGTTCTCGAACGAATGGCTCTTTTTGGTGAACGTTGGGAACCGAGTCGCGTCTGTAAAAGAGCCGGTTAATTTGGCTCCCAAATTCAGACAGTGCTGTTAGCAAGTAACGTTAGCAACTAACCCAACCCAGCCGCTTCCGAACCGTTTTTCAGGATGATTAACGTGCCTAGCGAACACGAGTGTCTCGTTTGGGTGGAGCTACCTGCTGTCTAGATGGGCTTTTCGGTAAGCCGGTTTATATGGTTCTATTAATCCATCCATGGGCTCGGCTCACCTAAAAGAGTCGGCTCATTTGGCTCCCTTCCTTTCCCCCCACAAATCAACCCTGAGGATAGCGATTCTGATTGGTTCTTGCTCATGCCAGTCACTCAAATCACCCAACCCGGTGAGAATCAACGGGGATTTTTAAGTTGATATAGTTTCAACAACGGAAAACATCTATGCGTCACAAAACACAAATGTTTAATCATTCTGATCATTTGTTCAGTAGCTTAATAGAGACGATATTGCGATATTCAGCCTGCCCCTCCCTGAAGCTGGTCAGGGGCCACATCTGCTTCTCACTCCCCAGCACACTGGACTCTCTACAGTTCGTTTACCGACCCAACAGATCCACAGAAGATGCAATTGCCCACATCAGCCACACTACCCTAGACAAAATCAAGGGGAACTTGTCGGGTTATGTGAGACCAGCGGTCCTGTGTGAGACCAGCGGTCCTGTGTGAGACCAGGCACACCGAGCTCAGGGTCCTGGGGCGAGGCAGCAGCGCCCTCTGCAGGTGCATCCTGGACTTCATGGGTTTCAAATGTAGTCCTAGACTACCTGCCATATTGGGGACCAACACGGGTGTTTCAATTTATCTGATTGGCTCTACTGCATAGAATACTATGCAGTAGAACTAATTCATTAATTTGAAACACCTGTGTTGGTCCCCAACATGGCAGGTGTAGGACTACATTTGAACCCATGAATAGTATAGGTGGTAAAGGCTGGCAGCCACACCTCACCCCCCCTCCAAATCCCCAAATAGAAAATGTCAGTGTTAAGTGTTGGCATGATTAAAATATAATCATTTTTTGTGGGCTGTGCCGTCCGCTGCTGGGGTGCTGAAGTTCCTTGGCGCTGGGCTTTTTCAGGTTGCCACAAGTTGCTGAATAAAATTGGTCGTCTTCTGGTCGATCTAGCAGTCAGTAAAACCAACCAAATGTCAAGAGGCAGACATCATTGTATTCCTCTCAGCCTATCTGCTTTTCAGCAGTTTGGAGTTGATTAGCCGCCCACTGACCGCCATTCAGTTGGGACAATACATTTCCCCATTCATTCTCTATGGCGGCCGGTTCGATACCCAAATCTCGCGTTCTGGGGGGCGATGGTCAAATAATGGAACTAGGTCATGGCAAGTGCATTTTGAACTGTTATGAAGCTTAAAGCTAAATCTTGTATGTTGATGTCAAGCAGGTTAGGCTAGGCTTTCAGAGCCCAGGCTAATTTATTTACAAAATGGAACCTCAGGTGTCCTAAGTGTGTTTTTGTATAGTGTGGCTGTAGTAGCCTATTTCTGGAGGGGCTATGCCATCCGCATGTCGGGCACTTTGCACTAGTTACAAATGTGAAATGTCTTATTTCAGCTTGGCCTATGCATGAAATTCCACAAGGGGGCAGTGGTGAGTTGATTAAAAAAAGCTCTTAGCCGGAATTGGAAATAACTTTGACACCGAAACACTTAGAAATCTATGGCAAACAACATAGCTTAGTCAAAATAATGACACTTTATTGGCAATAGTCTTTGAATCTAAATTCGGCATTGATTCCCTCTGACCCCACATAGGCCAATGCCTTAGCTGATCCTCAAAATAACACCAAACAAGTGTGTGAATCAACAATACAAAGCTAGATTATAAAGGAGATTAACTTAACTATGTGCTGACATCAGGTCAGTTTGGCTCTGTACCCTCTGTGTGATTAGGGGTAGGGTAGGTTAGGGTAAACTGTACCCAGATCTGGTCTTAAGCCCCCCTCCTTGAGATCTCTGTGGGCCACAGCTTGTTTTCAAAACCCTGAATGCTTTATTGAAAATATGCATACATAACACAACGATACAAAACAGTACAATCACCTTTTTAAATAACACACTGAACGTAAACATCCCCCCCCCCCCCTCCCCAGGGACTCCTCTGAGCAGCTACAGTAAGCCCTTACATCCTCACCCAGCCCCACCACCTCCGAGAGAAAACTAACAGCCCCTCAACCTCGAGTAAACTCAAATGACAAACAGCGAAGACACCAAAATGCATACAGACATAGCAGTTTGTCACCAGCAGGTGAATAATAAACTTGTGAAACGTTTTTTGGGGTTTCTTCACTTTTCGATTGGCCTCAATTCTTCAGACTTGACAAGGGAAGGAGGGGCAGAGAGGGGGTGGTTCAAGTCCATTCAAGGGTCCAAGAGATGGGAGGTCCTAGCATGTGAGGAACAGAACATGACAGTCATGGATCTACTACTGTGTGTATCAAGTGTTTTGGTTTCAGTTAAGGGTATATCTGGTTACTGGAAGTGGAATATATAAAAAGAGAAATGTCAGTCTACTACACAGACATGCAAGTATCAGATCTTCACACAAGGTGTCTCTTTTTAAAGGCGAGGGGTGGATAGTTCAAACCTGATTGATCAAAGACAACACACTCCCAAAGTAAGACTCACACCACTCGTAATGGCATGGGTGTTACTGTGCATATTCACTAGTAATATGATAAGTAGTGGAGAAGGTTAAAAAATAAAATAGAAAAAAAAAAAGACACAAAGGGGAAAAACAAATCAGAAGAGACTAGAAAGATTACAAAATAATGAGGAGTCCAGTTATCTGGTTATATTTTAATATGATAATACAGGGAGAGGTCAACCCAAAAATGATATAATGGGAACAAAACAAAAAAAGTAACAAAAAATTCAATAAAAACAGACAGAAAAGCATTATTTTAAACTTTTTTTTTTTTTATCAGTCTGTAGCAAATAGTCATGACATGGCCCGTAAACGGGAGGAAGAAAGCCTTGCATGGCGCTCTGCCACTGGGAAGGACTTGGCTGGAGAGGAAGAGGAGGGGGGGGGGGGCAGGGCTGATGTGCATAAGTCTGTCTCACTTCCACCAAAGCTTATGAAAGATGGAGCCCTATGCCTGTGTGTGTGTTTGTGTGTGTGTGTCTGTGTGAAGCTGTGTTTTGCAATGTATCATGTTGTTGTAACTGTGTAGGGTGCAGATGGGCAGTGTGAGGCCCCAATCCTAATATGAACTCCCTCCTGCCAGTCGTAGGTCCTCGCTGAACGGCAAGTCCCACTTGTCCTGGTCAGCGAGGGAGAGGCGCGTGGGCTCAGACTGGGCCTGGGCCTTGGTTATGGGTGCAGGTGGGCTCTAAGAGTGTACCTCTGAAAGTGCTGCTAGGGTGCGATACATATTGCAGGTACAGGTACATGTGTAGGTGTGTGTGTTTACGTGTGCAGTTTGTGTGGGTGTTAGGGCATCCACTGGAGTGAGAGCGTGTGCATTTGAACACTTAACTCTTACTTTACTGACCCGCCAAACATTAACCCTCTGTCTCCAACATTACAATCATTAACTCATCATGAAACCAGCCTCTGCTCACAACACAACGCTTTACAGCTTTTTGAAACTCAGCGCATTTTCTTTTCTTTAATTTCATTTTTCCCTGCAAAAAACAATCAATGCCAATTCAATAGTGCCATTCCAATGCTATGGTGGTACGGAGAAATATATAAAAAAAAATAAGTCAAATGTAAAAAGAAAAGCCCCAGATTAAAATTAAAAAAAAAAAAAAAAAACTTTTTACAAAATGTCTCAAGTATCCTTTGTTCCACAGATAGAGGTCGCTATGGGGCTTTGGATCACTGAATGTGTTTAAAATCCTCTTTACAATGTCACTAGGGGAATATGGGGATAAGCATGAATCTTCTGCTGGTGTGAAAAGAACACACACGCACGCACGCACACACACACGCACACACACACACCCATACATGAATTAACAAACAAACACAGGTATGCATGCACCTGCACTTCAGTCATTCAAACAAGCACACGCTGAAGCACACTTATGCACACTCAAACCTGCACAGGAGTGCGCACAGTCTTCAGTGCACTGAAAAAAGTTGCACTTTTCACTCCTCTACATCCGAGAGTATGTCCTTCAAGAAAGATGCATGACATAGGGCTAGTTCACTCTTAAACACACTGCCCCTTCACTGAGGCCCTCCAAACCAGCTACCTCTGACCCCCCTCACCTTTGACCTTTGCCCTCGGGCAGCTGTAGTTGAAGTCTGAGCTGTGCGGTTGCTAGCTGGAAAGGGGGTTGAGGCTGACACTTGAGAAAACTAGAGCGCGTGTGTTTGTTAGACTTGAAACGAGGGATAAAAATAGCTAATTGAGGGAAAGAGTGGACTCTTCACACTAAAGCACTCCACGGCCACTACGCGGGCCCTAGGGTTCACCTGTTAAATGACATTGATGCTATTACTATCATATCATTAAAAAAAAATCCCAACATAAGCATACCCCTTTTTTTGTGTCACTATGTCAATCTGGTTGCTTGTGGATTTTTCAGCCTTCGTTCAATGACTTTTAAGTGCAAAGAAGGGAGCGAGAGGAAGGTGGTGGGGGGAGAAAATGAACAGAGTAAAAGACTTTGTGACCGCCCCTACCACCCCCCCTCCCTCCCTCCCCTCCCCCACGGACACACACAGGTACGTGAGCGAGACACAGACAGACACAGTCCAATCGGAAGACGGCTGGTCTGAAATGGCTGTGTGGCGTCGGGTGGGGGGGGGGGGGGGGGGGGTGGGCAGCCCGGAGGCCCAGCGTGGAGGCGGGTTTCCTGGGGACGATGGGGTAGATGGTGTCGAGTCCCTGGTGTGGCCATGGTCTTGCTACGGGATGGAGCGTCAGTCGGAGGAGCGTAACCAGCGTAAGGAATGGATCTCCCAGGCTCGCTGGTTCTTCAGGTCACTGGTTCTGGGTTTTGGCTGAAGACCCGGTTCTTCTAAGAGTTGTGTTCAAGCTCATCCCCCCCACAGTCGCCTCACACATCACAAGACGTGTTTACTTTGTGTTTTTGCTTGTCTTGTTGTCGTTGTTTTCTCTTGTCGGTGTTGGATTTCGTACGCTCGTTCTGATATTTTTGTTTTTTTATGTTGTCATATTTGTGTTAAAGAGAAGAAGTTTTCGGTTCCAAAGTCACCATCAACTGTCCATGTTACTGCAGTTCTCTGAAGAGACAAGACAGACAAATTTTGCAGTTTGAAATATTCACATTACATTAGCATTATATATTAGCAACCAAAACGCTAGCATTAAGCTACCGAAAATGCTAGCAATGATGAGCTGTCACAGTAGCAGCCTTTCAGCTCTAGGCCAACAACGCGCTTTAGCGTTTGACCAGGGAGCTGACGGCTCATTACCGTTGATGCCGTCCGCTTCCTGCGTGTCGAGGAAGGGCGCGGGGCCCCAGACGCGCACGGTGCCGTCGTCAGAGGCCGAGGCCATAAGGCCGGGGATGGCAGGGTTCCAGCTGACACAGTTGACGGTGCGCGTGTGTCCTGTCAGCTCCGCGATGGGCAGCTCACTACGCCGGTGCCAGATATACACTTTATGGTCTGGAGGAGACAGAGGGGGGGTAGATATACACTTTATGGTCTGGAGAAGACAAGAGAGGGGGTAGATATACACTTTATGGTCTGGAGGAGACAGAGAGGGGGTAGATATACACTTTATGGTCTGAAGAAGACAGGGGGGGGGGGGTAGATATACACTTTATGGTCTGGAGAAGACAGGGGGGGGGGGGTAGATATACACTTTATGGTCTGGAGGAGACAGAGGTGTAGATATACTAATAATAGACAGAGGTGTAGATATACTGGTAGCAGTTCTTTTTCCTTTAGAAAAATCCTACCTGTGGAAGTTATGCATGCTATCAGTGACGATGAGTGTAGTGGCGCTGGTCCTGATGGATTGGAGGGCAGGTTTGTTAAGCTTGCCTGTCATATATTAATGTATCCTCTTGCTGACTTATTTAACTTATCTCTGTCAACGTGTACACTTCCTTCCATCTGGAAATGCGTAAATATGAATCCACTCCATAAAGGTGGTGACCATCTGATGAACTACAGACCCATTTCCATTATTAGTGCCATTGCAAACATTTTTGAGAAACTCATTTGTAAACAGTTCTCATTACATGAATGACTGACATCTTATCCCAATCTGGCTTCAGACCAAATTTCTCCACCATTACTGCTCTCCCTAAAATTTACTAATGATGTTATCTTTTGAAGAGGGTCAGCTTACTGGCTCAATTTTTATAGATCTCACCAAGGCTTTCGACTTGGTTGATCATTACCTACTTTTGGATAAACTTCACTCGGAAGTTTATCGGAACAGGCTCTATTCCGGAACAGGCTCTATTCTGGTTCAATTCTTATCTACATAACAGACATTGTACTGTTTATCATGGTAGTCAGTCAGGTTATCTCATTATGGACAAAGGTGTGCCACAAGGTTCTTCTTTAGGTCCCCTCCTTTTTTCCCCATCTTTATTAAAAATCTCCCAAAAATATGCTCTGATTGTAATGTTCATTTATATGCTGATGACACTTATTTATACATCCAGCTCTGATATTTATCAAATACAAAGCTCTCTGCAATCTGATTTTAATGCTGTTCAAAACTGGTTTTATAACAACAAACTTATATTGAAAAAAAATTCTTATAGCATGCTATTTGGCACTAGATACACACTTTGTACATGTAACAACTTGAGTATGAACTTCTGTGATGGGTCACCACTTGCTGATGTATTTAAATATCTGGGTGTATGGCTGGATCCTGAACTTTTTTTTAGGCCTCATATTGATTCAGTCATTAAGAAAATAAATTGCAGTCTGCAATTATTATACCGCTCAATAAATTGTTTCACCCTTCAGGTAAGAAAAATAATTTCTCAGTTAGTTTTACCTATTCTGGATTATGCAGATATTGTTTATCAGAACACCTCTGAATCTCATCTTCATTCTCTAAATGAAGTATACAGTCTGTGTAGATTTAGAGGTGTCCATATTGTACCCATCATTGTATCATGTATGAATTGCTTAACTGGCCATCTCGCAATGCCAGAAAGCATTCTCATTTGCTGCAATTTATTTTTAAATGTATTTTTCTTAACCATCATTCTTATTTAAAGCAATACTGGGCTGGGAGGTGTTCAGAAGGTTGAAAGGGGTATTCCCAGATTTTAATTGATGCAAAAAAAAAAATCAAGAAACTCAAAAATGAAGTGTTATTCACCCGACAGCGATATGTGAAATGGCATGGATGGATGTACCTTCGCTGCCGCTGGCGATGAAGTCCTCGTTGTGTCCTCCGAAGCAGGAGTGGATGGTGTAGAAGCCCTGAGTCACGCCCTGGTACTTCCTCACCAGCACCCGGTCCTGCAGGTCCCACAGATGCACTCCCTGCCGGGAAGGGAAGGGGGGGTACGTTACCGCACGCACACACACACAGGGATCAGTGGCACCAACACATACTCACCATCTCTAACCCACACACACATCCACACGGACACACACACACAGGCAGGCAGGCACACACACGCACACACACGCCCACACACACAGGCACGCACAAGCTCAATGGCCAAACGTGATGCACTCCGGGCACTTTCACACCTGATAGTCCGCTTCCTTGGTTCGCACAAGATGAGAGAATAATACGCGGTTTCATTTTCCTGCTGATTCGATCGCTTGCGCACCCATTCGTTTGCTCTGGTCTGAATCAGTTGATTGAGTTGGTGAAGCGAGCCAAAACGCAGCGCCACAAGTCACGTGAGGACGCGCCTGTGAAATGCATTATGCCTGCTATGGGTAAAAAGGTGTGAAATAATTGACAAATGATTAATCAGGCATCACTGATAGGATTGCTGTATATCAGACAGGGCTTAAAAACTAAATTATTTTATTATATCGGTTCACTCCGAGCAGAACCAGCATATTTAACGTTTCCGTTCTCGTGTTCCGCCACCAACATAGCGTTCCTGAACCGGTTAAGAACGAAAAATAACGTTCCGTTCACCGTTCCGGGGGTGTTAGCCTATTAAGACTCTATAGGCCTACAGTATTTCTTGTAAGGTATAATCAACAAGTCTAGGGTTGTGGTGGCCTTATTTCCAACACTATTAGCCTTGGTGATGTGTGCTGTAGTGAAGCCTTGTTGATTATCTTACAAGAAATAGGCAACATTAGTCCTATTCCCGTATGCCCTTAATCCACACCGTAAACTATGCGCAGGTCTATCATACTGTAAGTCATCATCATAGCTCATCATCCTCTTAAAATATTGTCTTGTACTGTTGCTGCAAGCTATTTTATTCTGCGCCTGTAGGCCTATTGTTTGTTTTTATTTCGTTTTATAATGTTTTATGTTATTTATTTATTATGTATTAACTTATGTCTTGCCAACTACCTGTACAGCACTTTGGCTCGACCACAGTCGTTTTTAAATGTGCTCTATAAATAAAATTTGAGTTGAGTTGAGATAGCAAACAAAAATATTCTCTTGTGGCGATACACATTTCAGAGACATCGGCCAGACTGCTGCTGCTTGTATGCCTGTACGACAGCAAACATCATTTAGTGAACATTTAATAGGCCTATCTCTTGATCACTAGGCCGATAAAAAGCCCTTACCTGACTGGAAGTTATAGCCATTCAACGGAGCGCTTCGTTAGGCCTACTCGTGGCCTATTCAGACGGCACTAGGCCTATATGGTACTGTATAGGCTACGACTGTATCCACACGCTAATAATCTCTCACCATACCATAAACGTCTGAACTAGGCTATGGTGTGTTGTTGTAATATCTAAATCTCTTCATTTCGCTAAGCTAGCATTTAAGATCCTGACTGAAATAACAGATTTAGGGGCCTAGGCTACATTACAAAAACAGGACAAGATGTAGGCTACAAATTTAATACATTTAAAAGGCTCCGCTTTTTTTCTTTTCTTCTTTTTTAAAATTATTTTAAGTTATATAGGCCTACTACAAAGAACGAAAAATAACGTTATTAACCAGTTTTAAAGATTTAAAATGAACTTTTCTGTTCGGGAACAATTAAAGACCATTTCGTTTTCGTTCCCGTTTCTGTTTCCGTTCCTTGAACCGGTTCGGAGCTTTGATATCAGATACAAGGTGTTGCCTCACAGTAAAACCAAGGGAAGCAATGATTATGCATCATATCGTAATAACTCCAGCCCAGTAGGACCTCCTTTCTGTTGAGCTGTCATACAGCCTGTGTACTCTGCCTATACTTTAGAAATACAAGCTTATATCGGTGGTGGTAGGTTATCAGTTTTGATATAAGCTATATACACACATTTCCAGTGCTCACTCTGACACAACCTAGCAGTAGGACTGATGGAAGCTTGCTAGTAGCTTTAAGACCACCCAACAGTAGGGTTGCCACCTTCAATGGGGAAAAATAGAACAGAACACAAATCAAGCAGGGGTCTGGGGGTCCTCCCCCATGAGATTATGAGTGTCAGACATCTCATTTCCTGCATTCTAGTGAATTGCACCCATTCATGTTTAATGCATCAAGTTCAAAGTCCTCTGCTATTCTCATCATGAATGAAGTAAATAAATAGCCAATAAGAGTAGGCACAGCTACATTGATTCAGAGGCCCTCTAGCGTGTGATTAAAACGGCACAGAACATCTCAGGAGTAGCCTTCCCCTCACTCCAGAGCATCTACCAGACCAGAGCATCTACCAGACCAGAGCATCTACCAGACCAGAGCATCTACCAGACCAGGGCCATCAGGAGGGCTGGGAACATCATTAAGGACAGCACACACCCTCAGCACATCCTCTTCACACTGCTGCCATCAGGCAAACGCTACCGAAGTGTCCAGGACAGCTAGACTCAAACAGTTTCTATCCACAGGCCATCAGGCTTGGAAATGACTCTTAGCCTCTCACCATCCATAATCTACCCCTCATCCTCTCTCTCTCTCTCCTCCCTAGTGATACAGTATATATCTATCTATCATCATGGTGTCAGAGAGGTAAACTAGGTCTCTCTCTCTCTCTCTCTCTCTCTCTCTCTCTCTCTCTCTCCCTCTCCCTCTCCCTCCCTCCCTCCCTCCCTCCACTGGAGGACAAAGCAAAGTAATCATGTCATTGTGTGGTGTAACCACTGTGTCTAACCATGCACATGACAATAAACTTCTTGAATCTTGAATCATATTAAGATCAAATCAATAAACATCAGATCATAGACATGGGCAAAATGTTTGGTCTGGTAAACTTGGAAATAGCAAATGACCTGGACGACCACAGAGACCAGACATTGGCATAATGGTTGTTTATAAGTTTCATCATCACTGTGTAAGTTTTAAGGCTGCCTTCAATCATGACGCCGTTCTATTACCGTACCTGGTCTAGGCGCTCTCGCATAGGCTATGGTTTTGTTATTTCTCATATCATTCCAAGCATGTGAAGAGGTAGTAGTGTAGGCTATATGCATTAGAGTGGGGTGTGCACGAAAATACAGGACAAATCGTGTCCCGTATTGATTCAGTAAGGGACAGTGAATTTTATTTCTCAGTACAGGACGATCCCTTACTCTCCCTTATTATACGGGACGGGTGGCAGCCCTACCTAAGAGCACTGATCAAAGCTTGCTAGTAGCTTCACCAAGCTCATACATGAGCTCTGGGACCCTGACAAATCAAAGACACATCATTATTAAGATTAGCCTAACATTGCATTAATCAATTGTGAGAATAACTAGCCAGCTAGCTATATTGCATATAAACATTAAAAGTATGCGCTTCCCCAGGGCAGCTCAGGAGATTTGAGGCCAAGGAGTCTCATGAACACCGTACTGTTTGAGGCGCAAGCATGCTGCTTGCTGCGCCACCGTTAAAATCAGAACAGGTTGTAGAGCTGCCCAAAACTAGCAAGGTTAAAGACAACTATGGAAAGCTTTGGCTAGCATTGTCAACCTACTGGTAAACTCTAGTTTATGGTCTGATCTAGATTTGTCAAAGCATTTTGTACGGTGAAATTAAATTAAAATGCAACTGAGCTGGTCCATTATTATGGTTGGTCAACAGTAGCTAGCTAGTTATACAACTTATAGCTATTAACAGTAGCTAGCCAGTAGTGATCACACTCCATAGATATGAACAACAGTAACGAGCTAGTTATCAAACTCTATAACTAGCTAGTTATCAAACTCCATAGCTATGAACAACAGCAGCTAGCTAGTTATCAAACTCTATAGCTAAACACACAGCACTAACTCAAACCCCTGAAGCTAATGTTAGTTAGCAATGTAACAACATTAGTTAATGTTAGCTAGTGAAATTAGCAGATTACTGGCCGTGCAGTTGGCTTGTTATGGCTACGGGAGCTGGTTTAATCCCAAAATGAGCAAAGCTACAGTTGGGTGGGATCGAGGTCGGATCACGTTCTTGCCACAAAGGAACCGTACCAGAGTATATTTGCAACGGTACCGAGACCACCACAAGGTCTCTGGTTGTTTTGGTCCTCACCTGAGTGCGAGTGCTGTGTTCACACGTGCCCAAACGAACCGCACCAAGGGGGGGGAAACAAACTCTGGTTCCATTTAACCATTTAACAAAAACAAGGCAGGTGTGAAAGCGCCACACACACACGCACACGCACACACACACACACACACACACACAGTCCAGTGGCTCACCTGAGTTGCTACATTTAACAAAGCTAATCTTCCGTTCTTGGAAACAGTGAAAGACATGATAGGGTGGTCCTCCTGAACTCTGCAAGAGGCAAACACAAAAGTGCAACGGTCACTGGGCTGTGGTCATTCCCTTCCAATACAGTACATCTATAAAGTCAATATGGAAAATGCATCGCAGTAAAATCGCAACGCTGCTCTTTATTTTTTCGACATACGCTATGGCACCATAAGGGACTGTGACATGAATGAGGTGGGACTGAGGCAGATATTTGGTCAGGCACATGGAGGAACGGCCATGCTCACATGTTTCTGTCCGTAAGGTCCTCAAAGTTGTAACCCCGGATGCGCTGGTGCGTGTCGGAGGCCAGCACGGTCCGGCCGTCACTCAGACACCACAGGCACTGCACACGCACGCCCTCCCAGGAGTCCAGCAGGTTACCGTCCAGGTCCTGAGGAGCAGATACAGACCTGGTCAATCGCTACAACACACACATGCACTGCACACGCACGTACACGCACGCACGCACGCACACACACGCAGACACACATGCACACACTCTAATGGCCTAACAATTTATGTCCTGAGAGGCAGGGAATTCTATACACACACACAATAACACGGTCCAACAAATTACCTCACAGATATTGAAAGACAATTACGCAAACAACCAGACTAATAGTCCTACACGCCAACAAACAATACACCAATATATCACACAGACAAGACCCTAGGATGAATAAATGACAAACATTCCTACAATCAAACTGACACAGATAAACAGACACGCGATGCTGACAGTCAGACGAGGTAAACCTCATGTCTTAAGAGGGTCAGCCAGGTTAATGTTTAGCTCATCAATAAGTGGGTGGAGAGTCCAGTCTATAAGCAGCTTACACACACAGTCCTAACAGCTAGCCTACACACACACACACACACACACACACACACACACACAGTCCTAACAGCTAGCCTACACACACACACACACACACACAGTCCTAACAGCTAGCCTACACACACACACACACACAGTCCTAACAGCTAGCCTACACACACACACACACACATACACACACACACACACACAGTCCTAACAGCTGGCCTACACACACACACACACACACACACACACAGTCCTAACAGCTGGCCTACACACACACACACAGTCCTAACAGCTGGCCTACACACACACACACACACACACACACACACACACAGTCAGTCTACTGGACACTTACACACTGGTAGAACTGCCCCCTCTGCCCCCCGGTGACGAAGCGCTTGCCGTCTGGGTTCCAGGCCACGCTGGTCAGGCTGTCCTCGTGGGACTGGCTCATTTTCGTCCGCAGCTCCCCCGTCTGACCACCGGGGGGGGAGAGAGAGCAGGAGGTCACTGAGTGCACTGCCTAGTTACCGTCTGTCAGCCCGGCAGGCCTCCTCTCCTCATATCCTCAAAGCACCATTTCTCTCGTTTTCTGATGCTCAGGCTATGTTCTTACATCCCCCCACTATTACATATCCTGCTGTGTGTGTTTGCAAACAACCATGCATCTTGTTTGTGCATCCTTCACTGTGTGATTAGACAGCGGGTCTGCAGGGACTCATTCCCTCTTACATCCCCTTGAAACATGCATCTAGTGACACAGTGAACGCCTGGACAAACAATCTGGCAGGATGTACAGTATAATTGTGGAAAATACTAGAAAGTAGTCTTAAAAGGGGCAAAGTCATGCTTGTTTCAGTTGATATTATTTGGATTAAATGGTTCAATTCTGTGTGTAGGCCCTTTTTTAATCACCGTCAGTGTAGCTGTTTTGTATATATGGGAAATATGCCGGCAAAACATCAAAGGGCAAACAGGCCCAGTGACAGGTGCTCAAATTCCACCCTCCAAAAACCCCAAATCCAATCTTTGTGATTTTGTGGGGAAAATATGAAGCATTAAATGGTAGATTAGAACGTCTGTGCTCCTTTAACGTAAGAAAACCGCAGAAATGTCCTTTAAGTAAGAGAGGTGGACAGGTCTGTAAAAACACCTCCGCTGCAGAAGAACAGCCCTGGACAGATATGGAGGCGGCACGGGAGTGGAGCTGTCCGTTAACGCTCAACAGTGGGATGTGTGATAGCCAGTGACATCAGAGAGACTCTCAGTCCTCTGACCGAAACCACGCCCCCCCCGCCCGGGGACTGGGCGTGGCGGTGGCCGTGGTTACCTGGACGTTCCAGAGCCAGAGCTCGGAGCAGTCGTCGGGTCCGCAGGCGATCAGGTAGGCGTCGTCGGGGCTCCAGGCCAGGTAGGACACGCCGTAGGCATGACCCTCCAGGGTCCGCAGCAGCTTCAGCTGGTGGCTCTCCTGACCAGGGGAGGAGGAGGAGGGACATAAGTGTGTGTGTGTGTGTGTGTGTGTGTGTGTGTGTGTGTGTGTGTGTGTGTGTGTGTGTGTGTTTGTGTGTGTGGAGAGACACTCACAGAGTCCACCTGCCAGATGATGACAGTTGTGTCTTTGGATCCGGTGGCCAGCTTGGTTCCGTCATTGGAGAACTTACAGAACCACACCTCGTTACAGTGCTCCGTCAGGATCTGCTGGGTGTAGCAGGGGAACTGCTTCCTGTGGGTGGAGGTCACATGACCAGGAGAGAGGCGGGTTAGCTTAGGTCACATGACCAGGAGAGAGGCAGGTTAGCTAAGGTCACATGACCAGGAGAGAGGCAGGTTAGCTAAGGTCACATGACCAGGAGAGAGGCAGGTTAGCTAAGGTCACATGACCAGGAGAGAGGCAGGTTAGCTAAGGTCACATGACCAGGAGAGAGGCAGGTTAGCTAAGGTCACATGACCAGGAGAGAGGCAGGTTAGCTAAGGTCACATGACCAGGAGAGAGGCGGGTTAGCTAAGGTCACATGACCAGGAGAGAGGCGGGTTAGCTAAGGTCACATGACCAGGAGAGGGGCAGGTTAGCTAAGGTCACATGACCAGGAGAGAGGCGGGTTAGCTAAGGTCACCTGACCAGGAGAGAGGCAGGTTAGCTAAGGTCACATGACCAGGAGAGGGGCAGGTTAGCTAAGGTCACATGACCAGGAGAGAGGCAGGTTAGCTTAGGTCACATGACCAGGAGAGAGGCAGGTTAGCTAATAAATTAAGATGGCACCAAAACAGGAGATAAAGAGGGGGACAATGATGAAAATCACTATATGTACATCGTCCCTGACTTCCTTTCTATAACGCGCATTGTGTTGCCTTTGTGTATAAAATGCGCTATATTCATAAAGTTTGATTTGAAAATAAATGCCTCTAATTTGGCAAATTGGGATTCATCCAGGTCTAATGGGCAACACTTCCTCGTTGCCCAGCTCCAGACAGTCTTATACCATCTGCAAAATACTACCCAACACTTGCCCCCCCCTACCCCCCCCACACACACCCCCACCCCCACCACAAACCACAATGAAACCAACTGACCCAAGTCCTGAAAGTGCAGACGTCTGGGGTGAGTCCAGTACTTCTACAGTGCCGGTACAGGGCGGCGGTACTGACCGGCTGCAGACGTGGTCCAGGAGCAGGGAGACGGAGTCCAGGCTGCTGTCCAGCTTGGTGTTGTGGTAGAGACAGCGGTCCCTCTGCAGCTCCACCGCCTGCCGGAGCAGCGTCTGGAGCCGGCGCGGGGGCAGCATCACCGACGGAGGCAGGTAGGCTGGCCAAACACACAACGCCACACACCCGGGGTCACTTTGTCATCGAGGGAGAGCGCTGAGCAAGAGTGGGGTACATTGGTGTGTGTGTGTGTTTGTGTGTGTCATCCAGCGTGTGTATGTGTTTTTGGCTGCACACACTCTGTAGCTTGTCCAGCAGTCGGCAGCGCGACGCCATGCCCTTGCCCTCCCACTCCGCCTTGGCGCGCAGGTCCTCGGCGTGGCTGCACATCAGATAGCTGCACCACACAACAGAGACAAGCCAGAGAACAGTCACGGAGCCCAGCCTAGGCCACGCCCCCCTCATCAGCGGGTCACCGAGCCAGGTACCTACTGGCTGCGACAAATCTTATACAGCTCAACTGACAGTGCGAGTGTGATCGGACGCTTCCGCTCATCCGTGCGCAGATGGGGCTTGGTATCCTGTGCGGCGTGCGAGCGTGGCGCTGAGGAACAAACCGCGCGTCATCCAGGACTGCCCGATATATCGGACACCCAACGGAATGCGTGGCCTGACGGTTTTGGATGACGAAGCGGTGACGTGGCTCCTGGAGGTGTGCCCGGATATATAGCCCGGGTGACCCCTCACCCAGGCTCGGGGGGGTAAAAGGATAGCCCCTCACCCAGGCTCGGGGGGGTAAAAGGATAGCCCCTCACCAAGGCTCGGGGGGGTAAAAGGATAGCCCCTCGGCCCCGAGCCTGGGGAGGAGAGGAGAACACAACACCTAACCCGCACGACGAAGAGGAAGTGATTGGTCGATGGGCATTGCGAACATGTGTTGTTGACTAATCTAAATGACAGCGCTAGCAGACAGGCCGAGTGTATAAACATGGGTCTGGATTAACTGACTGATTAATGGGGCACAGTCACGCAGTTGATATTACTTGGAATGAATGCTCAAATTCTGTGTGAAGGCCTTTTTAAAGGGCACTGCATATTTTTTTACCTACCTAAAATCGGTTTCTGGGGTCTCAAAAGTGAATTTTAATGTCCTATGCAGAAAAAACCTCACATTTCTCCCCTGAACCATCTTATTATCCTGAACTATCTTATTATTATCCTGAACCATCTTATTATTATCCTGAACCATCTTATTATTATCCTGAACCATCTTATTATTATCCTGAACCATCTTATTATCCTGAACCATCTTATTATTATCCTGAACCATCTTATTATCCTGAACCATCTTATTATCCTGAACCATCTTATTATCCTGAACCATCTTATTATCCTGAACCATCTTATTATTATCCTGAACCATCTTATTATTATCCTGAACCATCTTATTATTATCCTGAACCATCTTATTATTATCCTGAACCATCTTATTATTATCCTGAACCATCTTATTATTATCCTGAACCATCTTATTATTATCCTGAACCATCTTATTATTATCCTGAACCATCTTATTATTATCCTGAACCATCTTATTACGTCTGTCTGAATGGGTTCCTGGGAAAGCCCCGTTGACCAATGAGATGGAGGAGGAGGGGAGGGGGAGGGGTGCCAATTTCTTCACTAAGAGTTGGAACAAGATGTAGCGGTACGTGTGGATTTTTGCAGCCCAAAACAGACCAGCGATGCGGCATAATTCCTGATGTGACGCGCTTTACTCGGCTGGGAAACAAACGGGCGTTCAGAGCGGAAGGAAACCTGGGCGCTAGGGCGGGACTATGGTAACGCTCCTCGATCTACGTCACCAAAACGTCAGGAACAACGAGGAAAACTCAACCATGCTGCTGACAATAAACAAACCACTGGGTTGTTTGATATCAATTGTTGTACATTGGTAGGACCATCAGAGAGCAACATGTATATGATAAACACATTACAAAATGGATTTAGCCCTTTAAAATCCCCGTCAGCGTAGCCGCTTCCCTACACGGAACACGGAATTGTGGAAAAACAAAACCAAAAATGTCAGCATGCTTTGTGGCGATTTTCTTTTCAGAACATTAACGGACACCATTGACCACTTGGTGAGTTTCCTGTCTTTGAAGATGAGAGTTTATGGTGTATTTGAGGGATTGTGTCTATGCACCTATGGATCGATTGAGTGTGTTAGCGGCGACGGGCTGTATCTTGAGGGTGCACCGTTTCACGAAACCGTTGTATATGATGGTATATAACCTTTTAACATGGCTTTTAATGACAAATTCTGAACCTGTCCTTTAAGCATTTAATCCAAATGATATCAACTGGAACAAGTGTGACTGTGCCACTAAGACTTGACGTAGCATGTGCTCTTAATGTCTTCCTGCAGAACTAATGAGTTGATTGACTCGACCGAGCCCCGTGTCCAAGTGATTAAACGCTGATACGACAGGAGGGGTTGGCTGTCATGCTGAATGCGCTAAAGCGATCTGCGTTGACTAATTGGCGGAGACAATGAGCATGATTAGATAAGAGTGATATGAAAACCTACTTGCTGAGTGCATTAATGAGGCCAGTTTTAATTGAGGAGATTGGTTTGATTTAAGGGGCGGACGTTCATTTTCAGTTTCCGTTCTTCCACCTCTGCTGGCCGCCGTCTCTATGGGGCTTGCTCCTCCCCCTTGCCGAGGTTCTTCTCTGATTGGGCGCCGCGATGGTGGGAGGAGCTTCTGCATACAGACTCTACCCGTCTTTCCCAGGAGACTCCAGACCCGTCACTTTAGAGAAGTCCTGGGCTCCTCCCCCACTGACTCTCCCCACCACTTTCTCACCTCAACTCACATCATGCAGCGTCCCCCCCCCATCGCCCCCCCAGCTTCCCACAAAATTGGACCAATCACAAAACTGTTTACAAGTGCGTGGTGTTGCAGGCGTATTCAGAACCAGAGCAGACCCGGAGATGGTTCTGTCCATATTGCTGCTGTGAACACGAATCGAGCTATGGTCCGAGTGCAACATTGTAACATAATATTATCTGAATCTGAAAAAAAATCAGATATGAATGTGGTCTTACACTTTGGACAAAAGCATCTGCTAAATTACTAAAATGTAAATGTACAAAAAATAATGTGAAGGTAATGGAAAGTGTGCATTAATTTGAGTCCATAACGGAGCAGATGGCTGGGTGTGGGTGTTGAGAGAAGGGTACCCGCTGAGGACGTGGATGCGGTCTGTGTTGTACTTGAGGGGCGTCAGCTCCCCACGCAGCACCTGCAGTGCCTCCAGAACCCGGCCGTCCTCCAGGTACTCCAGGTACTTCTGCTGCAGCAGCAGGAACTTCATACGCTGGGAAGAGACGCCGGGGAGGGAGGGTGGGGGTCGAGAGAGAGATGGGTGGACGGGGGAGCGAGAGAGAGAGAGAGGAGAGAGAGAGAGAGAGAGAGAGAGATGGGCGGGTGGGGGGTAAGTGAGAGAGAGAGAGAGAGAGAGATGGGCGGGTGGGGGGTAAGTGAGAGAGAGAGAGAGAGAGAGAGAGAGAGAGAGAGAGAGAGAGAGATGGGCGGGGGTGGGGGGTAAGTGAGAGAGAGAGAGAGAGAGAGAGAGAGAGAGAGAGAGATGGGCGGGTGGGGGGTAAGTGAGAGAGAGAGAGAGAGAGAGAGATGGCGGGTGGGGGGTAAGTGAGAGAGAGAGAGAGAGAGAGAGAGAGAGATGGGCGGGTGGGGGGTAAGTGAGAGAGAGAGAGAGAGAGAGAGATGGGCGGGTGGGGGTAAGTGGAGAGAGAGAGAGAGAGAGAGAGAGAGAGATGGCGGGTGGGGGGTAAGTGAGAGAGAGAGAGAGAGAGAGAGAGAGAGAGAGATGGGCGGGTGGGGGGTAAGTGAGAGAGAGGAGAGAGAGAGAGAGAGAGATGGGCGGGTGGGGGGGTAAGTGAGAGAGAGAGAGAGAGATGGGCGGGCAGGGGGGAAGTGAGAGAGAGAGAGAGAGAGAGAGAGAGAGAGAGAGAGAGAGAGATGGGCGGGCAGGGGGGAAGTGAGAGAGAGAGAGAGAGAGAGAGAGAGAGAGAGAGAGAGAGAGAGATGGGCGGAGTGGGGGGTAAGTGAGAGAGAGAGAGAAAGAGAGAGATGGGCGGGTGGGGGGTAAGTGAGAGAGAGAGAGAGAGAGAGAGAGAGAGAGAGAGAGATGAGCGGGTGGGGGGTAAGTTGAGAGAGAGAGAGAGAGAGAGAGAGAGAGAGAGAGAGAGAGAGAGAGAGAAGGGCGGGTGGGGGGTAAGTGAGAGAGAGAGAGAGAGAGAGAGAGATGGGCGGGGGGTAAGTGTGAGAGAGAGAGAGAGAGAGAGAGAGATGGGCGGGCAGGGGGGAAGTGAGAGAGAGAGAGAGAGAGAGAGAGAGAGAGAGAGATGGGCGGGCGGGGGTAAGAGAGAGAGAGAGAGAGATGGGCGGGCAGGGGGGAAGTGAAGAGAGAGAGAGAGAGAGAGAGAGAGAGATGGGCGGGTGGGGGTTAAGTGAGAGTGAGAGAGAGAGAGAGAGAGAGATGGGCGGGCGGGGGTTAAGTGAGAGAGAGAGAGAGATGGGCGGGCAGTGGGGGAGAGAGAGAGAGAGAGATGGGCGGGCGGGGGTAAGAGAGAGAGAGAGAGAGAGATGGGCGGGCAGGGGGGAAGTGAAGAGAGAGAGAGAGAGAGAGAGAGAGATGGGCGGGTGGGGGGTAAGTGAGAGTGAGAGAGAGAGAGAGAGATGGGCGGGCGGGGGGTAAGTGAGAGAGAGAGAGAGAGAGAGAGATGGGCGGGCAGTGGGGGAGAGAGAGAGAGAGAGAGAGAGAGAGAGAGAGAGAGAGAGAGAGAGAGAGAGATGGGCGGGTGGGGGGTAAGTGAGAGTGAGAGAGAGAGAGATGGGCGGGCGGGGGGTAAGTGAGAGAGAGAGAGAGAGAGATGGGCGGGTGGGGGGTAAGTGAGAGTGAGAGAGAGAGAGATGGGCGGGCGGGGGGTAAGTGAGAGAGAGAGAGAGAGAGATGGGCGGGCGGGGGGTAAGTGAGAGAGAGAGAGAGAGAGATGGGCGGGTGGGGGGTAAGTGAGAGTGAGAGAGAGAGAGATGGGCGGGCGGGGGGTAAGTGAGAGAGAGAGAGAGAGAGATGGGTGGGCGGGGGGTAAGTGAGAGAGAGAGAGAGAGAGAGAGAGAGAGAGAGAGATGGGCAGAAAAGACAGGAAGACGGAAGCATGAAGACCCTTTTGGTGGCTGCTCATTATTAAGTGTCATAACTTCATGGACATTTCACTGTTAACAGTGACCCAAGCTAGCCTGTATCATAACCCATACGTTGTGCAGATTCACCCAGAGCCCTACACAAACCCAGTCCCTCTGAACAGAAGAAGGTACAGATTCACCCAGAGCCCTACACAAACCCAGTCCCTCTGAACAGAAGAAGGTACAGATTCACCCAGAGCCCTACACAAACCCAGTCCCTCTGAACAGAAGGAGGTACAGAAGAATCTTTAGGCTGGATTCTAAAGAACCATTCTAGAATGCGCCCCGGCCTGCCTGGTTGGGGTCGGGAGGCTCACCACAATGGCGTTGGGAGAATGCATCAGCGCTCTCAGCTCGTTGAGATCATTCTCAGCCTGGACCAAAACAAAGAGAAAGAGAGAGAGAGAGAGAGAGAGAGAGAGAGAGAGAGAGGGGGGGGGCAGGGGGGGGAGGGAGAGAGAGAGAGAGAGAGAGAGAGAGAGAGAGGGTCAGGTCAGCACTTTCCCTCCGTGTAAAAACCCCCAACAAAAACAAAAAGACATATGACAACACATGGCCAATAGTAAGGCACCCGGCCGCCACAGTGTTCCTGGGTGTGGTGGAGGATGTCCACACCAAGGTCTTTTTGGTCTAAACTATCCTGTGGCCGATAACTCAAAGACTTGGATTTGTTGCTCAACTTTACCAGTAACTTTATGCGGAACTTTTCAACATGACGTCTTTTTATAGAAGCCATAAAGCCAGGCTGCTGGAGAGTGTTTTGAGGTGATACGAGTTCAGCCAACTGCGCTATGTTAATGGTCACATAACACAAACTACACTGCACTCGGGCCAGATGCCAACTCGTGTCTTATAGCTGCCAAGTACTATTTTGTTGAGAAAACAAACATTTGGTGTTCAGGGTATAGTCCTGGGGGTATGTAAAAACCAAGTATATGCCTGGACCGTATGGGGCTGAGATCCACTGAATGTGTTTGTTGAGTGCACATTTCGGAGGATACTGCAGTTAAAAAAAAGAAACTTGTCCGTGAGGTGAGCTCAACGTGAAATCATGGAATGGAGAGAGGTAGTTGTTGATGCCCCTGGTGGTCAGTTGGAAGTATTAATAACTCCTATACACTCATCACGCAGACCCTAGCGAACTATCGTGCGCTCGGAAAGTAGAACCAGGATTTAATTAAGCAATAACACACAAGAGGCTCGGTGGCCTTGTGGTCAGAGTGTCCGCCCTGATTTTGGGAGACTGGTGGTTCGATCCCCGGCCGAGTCATACCAAAGACTATAAAAAGCGCAAATTCGCAATAGCGGCGACCACATACATACATGTGCAGCCAGACCCAATTTTTGTGGACCAACCAACCGATAACCAGCCGATTAAAGTGAGCTATAAAGCTTCTAGTCGTAGCGCTATATTAGCATTTGCATTAGCTTCCCAATTTGCCAAAATGGTCAAATTTGAAATGCCTGCCATTTCCTGGTTTTATGAGTTATCTGCAAATGTTTTGACAGGGTAGAACGTGGTAGTGGGCTACCCATGCAGTCAGTTTCCTAGATTATTGTTGCAAAAAGTTATAAGCACTTGAAAATTGTATCCAAATTTTTTTTTTTTTTTTTTTTTTTTAATTTGTCCTCCATCTTGGGTTGGATCTCTCAGCTTTTAAGTTTCCTTTTATAGGTTTTGCCAAATGTTAAACCTGAAGAAAAATCCAATAAAACGGACCTTATGGGTTCTTGAGGCAAATTTGTCCCCACAAGGAAAGACATAAGTGGACCAAGTTGTATACATTTTCTTCAAACAGCATATAAATGCCAGCATTTTGAAATTTGTGTTTTAAATCGGTTACTATAGCGCCACCTATTTACGAATCATGGTATTTGGCTCCGCCCAGCGACCGCTGGCAGAGGGTATATTTTCAGTTGTGTGTGTTATTTTGTTTGTTCGTTCATCACATAGCAGGATTATACAAAAACTACCGGAGCGATTTTCATGAAACTGGGTGGAGGGGTGCAGCATGGGCCAAGTTAGAACACATGAAACTGGGTGGAGGGGTGCAGCATGGGCCAAGTTAGAACACATGAAACTGGGTGGAGGGGTGTAGCATGGGCCAAGTTAGAACACATGAAACTGGGTGGAGGGGTGCAGCATGGGCCAAGTTAGAACACATGAAACTGGGTGGAGGGGTGCAGCATGGGCCAAGTTAGAACACATGAAACTGGGTGGAGGGGTGGAGCATGGGCCAAGTTAGAACACATGAAACTGGGTGGAGGGGTGGAGCATGGGCCAAGTTAGAACACACTACATTTTGGTGCAGATCAGAATCACTGGGCGGATACATGAATTAAAAGAAAACAATATTTGCCATACTTGGACCGGCTTCCTTCCCTTTATGTCTACTTATCTTGCCTGGTTTAATGTACTGCCGGTGGCTGAGCGGTAATGTATCAGTCTAGCAATGCGAAGACCCGGGTTCGGTTCCTGGGTTCAGCTTTTGATATCCACTTTTTTATTTTGCTGTTTACGCCCAATATTGTCTTATGTTTCTATGCATGTAAAACTAAATCATATCTGATTCATGACAAACAAATCAGATAAATACTGTATTAGGAAAAGTTACATTTTCTTTGCCTGGATCCTGTGGTATTAGCCTACATATAAATCATAAGCTACATGCACATCTGGGCTGAGGTTTTGCACCTTGAGTGCCAGGTTTCACTATGTGTTCTTTTTAATTTGAGTCTTGAAGCAAACAAAAAAAACAGTATTATCCGTCACATATCAGGATTATACAAAAACTACCACTACGATTTTCACGAAACTCAATGGAGGGATGTAGCATAAGCCAACTTAGAACCCAACCCAGAGACATGGATACTGGGCTAGTGCCCCTCTACCCCTCCCAGAGGCATGGACACTGGGCTAGTGCCCCTCTACCCCTCCCAGAGGCATGGACACTGGGCTAGTGCGCTTCTACCCCTCCCAGAGGCACGGACACTGGGCTAGTGCGCTTCTAACCCTCCCAGAGGCACGGACACTGGGCTAGTACCCGTCCTTTTTACCCCCCCGAGGAATGAACACTGGACTTAATTTCTGTATATAGTTTTGTAACATGTCTTCTGTTATTTTCTGTAATGGCTGATTGAAAAAAAAAATACACAAGTAAACAAGTATGTTCAGTTGTGTTCATACATGACGAGCACCTCTAATAAAAACCACCATCAGTTACACCACCAAAAAGCTTAATTTTCAATGGTGCAAGTGTGCTATATTTATACCTTTATAGTTTTACCTTCTTCTGCCCCCCTATCCTGTGGAGTTCCCCAAGGTTCTATTTTGGGACCCATTTTATTTTCGTTATATCTCCTCCCGCTTGGTTATATTTTAAGAAAGCATAGCATCTCCTACCACCTGTACGCAGAGGACTCTCAAATCTATCTGCCCCTTAAAAGAAATAATGGCTCACTGTTGCCCTTGTTGGAGTGTCTAAAGGACATTAAGGCATGGATGTCCTTAAACTTTCTAAATGTCAATGAAAGTGAAACAGAAGTAATTTTTTTGGACCAAGTGGCGATGTTGCCTCCTCTATGGACCTGGGACCCCTGCAGCCTCATGTAAAGCCTTGGTCACCAATCTTGGTGTCAAAATAGACAATGCTTTTAAACTCGACAAGCAGATAAATTCTGTGGTCAAGTCCAGTTTTTATCATTTGAGGCTGTTATCTAAACTCAAACCTGTTCTATCTTTTAAGAATTTTGAGTGTATAGTTCATGCGTTTATCTCAGCCCGTTTGGTCTTTTGTAACGCCCTTTATGCCGTAAATGGCGTAAATTAAGCCTCCCTTGAATGTTTACAGCTGGTCCAAAACTCTGCAGCGAATCTGTTAACAGGAACGCGCAAACATGAGCACATTACACCTATCCTGGCCTCCCTCCATTGGCTTCCGGTACATTTTAGAATTCATTTTAGGATTTTGCTTTTTGTTTTCAAATCATTAAATGGATGGGCTCCTCAGAACATTGCAGCCCTCCTTCAGGTGCACACCCCTTCCAGGGCTCTGAGGTCTACTGATCAGCTGAGGCTTGTTGTCCCCAAAACTCGGCAGAGGGGACCGCGCTTTTTCAGTAGTAGCCCCTAAACTATGTAACAACCTGCCTCCCCATGTGAAAATGCCCCCCACCCTTGAAACACTCAAGTCTCGCCTTAAGTCCCACCTCTTTTCTTTGGCTTTTTGATTCAGTGTGAGCCGTGCTCTATTTGTCTATGTGCTTTATTGTCATTTTTTGTGTTGTGTATGTCTACAGCTGGAGTGAATTGTGTTTTTGTGTTTGTATTGTCTCGAGCTCTTGTGTTTAGTCTTGAGTCACTGTGTATTTGCTTTAACAGTCTTGTGATTTATTGTTTTAGTTTTTAGAGTGTCTGACATTGTTCTCGTGTGCAGCACTTTGGAAACCTTGTGTTTTTTAAATGTGCTAAAGAAATAAAGTGGATTGGATTGGATAACCATTTCAACTCGATTACACCAACAAAATGCATTAATGAGCGGAGCCCGGTGCATTTCTCGTTCTTTCTGGCATGGTTAGGCTACTCATGGTCTCTAGGTGCAGACATGCAAATTTAGAGCATTTTTGGGTCAAAGACTTTGAGTAATCCAGGAAAGGCTTTGTGGACCAACCAACCAACAGAGCGAGATATAGAGCTGCTGGTCGCAGCTAAAAAATAAAAAAAAAGGTACCCAATGCCTCCCTGCTTGGCACTCAGCATGAGTGATCGGTTTGGGGGTAAGTCCCTGCGACATACTAGCATCGTATCCAGGGGGTGTACTTGTACATCAAGCTGCCTCACGCTAAGGAATCAGGAGATAGGCTCCTGCCCTATGGGCCACCAGCCATTGGTTCTCAAGGCTACTTAGCTACTTAATTACTTTGATAGTCTAATATAAATGTTCTAATTTGAGCCTACTGAAACATTACAGGCTATAAGGCTAGTCTACTGTTCTTAAATTAAACAAAATAACTCACATTGAGTTATTTGCCAAGTAATAATCTGTAAAGACAGGCTGAACTACAGTTTTACACTGGAAAACAAAAGAGAGCGAGTGACTTCAGGAGCCCTGCTCAACGAGTGCAGGCTGGCTGCTGCTGAGTGCTTGGATATATTGTTGAACTTATTAGCAAGCAATTAGCTTATCATACAAGTCCATTTAAAAAAAAAAAGAAGAGTTAAACTAGTCGTATAATCAGTTACAAAATCACTGTGTAGTCCTCATTGAAAATAGTCTCTGCGCACATCCCTAGCTTTCAGACCTCAGTCCAAAATAGTTCTCCATTGTTGACTGTTGCTATAGGAAAGCTAGCTAGCTAGCTAGCGGCTAATATAGACTTCATGAAAGTAGGCTGTGTGTCCCAAAGTTTCTGCCCCCTTTCAACTAAAAGCAAAGTGTGTTGTTATCAACTGGCATTGCTAACAATGGCTAACTTGGCTAGAACTGGTATTGCAAAAGATCAGGTTAAAGTGGGTTTTTCGTCTTGTTGTTTCTGGAACGCGGAACGTTTCTGGAATGTGACGTCATTCCTGGCCACTTCCCAGGCAACTGGAAAACATCAGCCTCAGAGCAGCTACAGGTCTGTTCTGTATTTAACCAACTGTAATCACTTATCACACAATCAGCGTTAACCATATCAAAAAAAGCAAGCTTTCTTCCACCCCAACATGATTAACTTCTCCATGTTTGTCATTATTGTTGTAGTGTTGATCCCGCCCCTTCTTTGGTCCAATTGGTCGGCTAGGATTAAAGGGGCATTGATGAGCGCTGTGTTTTAGCAAAAGTAGAACCATTTTCAATTCCGAAAAACGCTGGGAGCCCATGACCACAACGCTAGCGATCAGCACCTAGGCGGGCATAAAACATGACACTCCCATTTAGGCTAAATTAATGAGAAAGAAAAAACAACCCCCATTGGTCATGCGGCCTTACTGCTGGGTTTAATGGACACAGGTTTATATGGCAAAAGGAGAAAAGTAGCTTTCCTTCCCCCATACGGAAGTCAATCAATAACTGACAACTGATGTCATGGTTAAACTGTCTGTTAAAGTGTTGTGAAATGGACCTGATTAAGCCCAGGTTATGGGTCAGTCTAATAAACTGGAACTTCAGTAATGAGTAGTCCAACATTCAGTTGGGGTTTTATTTTAGCTGTCTGCACACCGTAGTACCTGAAAAAGTGTATTTTGTTATGTGCGTGAATATCACACCTTGAGCCATATGGATGCTTGACCATACACACACACACGCACACACACACGGCAGGAAGCTGTTATAACCATAGTAACCTCAAACCCACCTTGTCCCACTCTCCCTCCATGACGTGGTTGCGGAACTTAGTGGCTGAGGGATGTTCAAGTCTGCAACCCGACTCCTGCATCAGCAGGTCAACTGTCTGACTGCAGAGAGAGAGAGAGAGAGAGAGAGAGAGAGAGAGAGAGAGAGAGAGGGGGTGGAAGGGGGAGAGAGGTGTGGGGGGTAAAATTGAAGACAGAGAGATGGGGTTGGTGATGTTACTTTACAGATGATGTAAACTGTGCTTAGCTGACAGAGACGTGACATCACCTGCTACATACACATAATAGTAGTGATATACCCGGCAGAGAGGCGAACAAAGAAGGATGAGTAAGGGACAACATGAACTCCTATCAGAAAAGGCATGCTGAATTATTAAACGCATTAACATCAAAACACAAGCAGCCAAATGGGATCTACAGCACGTCCAACACTAGAAGTGATGCGACTTTATAATAAGGTGTTCGTACCAGAGCTGTCACACTGGGATATCTTTGTTTAGACCCTAGCAGCCTGCCGAGGAGGAGGGGGGGGTCTGACACCTCGGCATAATGACATCATCCTCAGGTATCAAACGAATGGCGCAGCACAATGTTTCCAAGCGTCACTGGCCCAGTCCGTCCTGCACGGGTTTTCGCACGCACTCCCGCATCCGGGACGTAGGGGCGTCCGCTCCCAAGCAGACAATGTACCTCCTCCACGTAAACACACATACAGCTTTCTGTACATGTCCGTGTAATGGCAGCGTTGCAACGCCGTGTCTGTCGAACCAGTACACTAGCGGCCCATGTCGGTGACAAGCGATTTAGAAGTAAGAAGGTCGAAATACAGCTCGATGCGTTCAGCAGGCGATATCTATAATTAGATTGAACCACGGTTTCTGATCTAAAACAGCTGGCTTCCAGCACCGCCATGAAACCGCACACTGGAGGGGAAGCACCGATCACCCCTAACACAGGCCTACAGATAATACTCACTGTACGGCTGGATCGAGATGTCAACTTTATTGGTCACATGCTACATCATACAAGTACAAAGAGCAGTGAAATGTGCTGTTTTTAACTGAAATGTCAAAATGGAAATCCCTGACTAATACTTGGTGCTTGTGTAGTTCTTTGTCACACAAACGACGCTGACATTACTAACAGTCTGGCAACTGCAGACAAAAATGATATTACTACAGATTAATCTGGTTGACTGTAGAAAAGACGGTGAATTGATATCCAAATAAACAGTCAGGGACTGCCAAGACGCACTCAGTAGACATACAATAGGAGGTCCTAACTGTTTTGATCGAGGTGTTTTCATCGCCTAACCAGAGAAAACACGAGTGAAAACACATCTGCGCTGTTATTGTTGGTCTCCGCACTTTTGCGCAATCCAGCAGGCATTCCTCTCAAAACCCGCAAAGTGCTCCTTTCTCCACAAACACTGTCCAAATTATTTTTCTATCAAATCCCTATAGTGACAAGTGATGCTGGTGGTGTTTGATATCCCTGTACTTATTATAAACAGAAATCTGCAGATCTGTGGCTGAATTAGCAGCTATGTAACGGCATGTAAATCCCTGTAAAAAACCTATAGCATCCGCTAACGTTACCCAACACCCACAGCCTGGACTATCTGCTCAACCAGGAGGTCGACGCCTTAGTCCATGTTAAAAGCGATCTTTTATTGTGTATAAATGTTTGGATCACCCACAGCCACGCATGCTAGTGGTGGTTATAGCTTAGCTAACGTCAGCTAGCATTGTTATTGTGCAAGATGGACCCCTTCTTCCAACCAGCCAGGCTAGTCCAGCTAGCCACCAGCCCCCTCCCCCATGTCTGTCTGTCAAACCCAACACGGCTTTAGTTTTAGCGCTAGGACACATTCCAATATCCCCAGCATTTCACCACCATGTCTATTCTGTTCACGGGGTTTCATGTGTGGTTCTTAAAAGACATTTAATGAGCCTTATCCCGTCGAATGACACATTGCGTAAACTTACTTGAGCCCCAGCCCGTGGAGATGCTGTCCTATTAGTCGGATGACATCTTCCTCGGACTGCGAGAGACGTTTCTTCTTCTTCAGCGAGCCGACCTCCGAGCCCGAACCCGAGGCCGTGGAGGCGGCGGAGGTCCCGGAGCCCGGTCCGCTCGCAGCCCCGTTATTGGTACCGACACTGGTCCCATTGTTCGTACCGGGCAGGAGTCCGTTGGAGTGAGTCCCGCCGCCCGAGGACTCCCCGTTCTGGGCGCTGTTCAGGTAGGAGAGCGGGTCCGACCCCGGTCCCTGTCCGGCCCCGTTAGCCTGCATGTTGACGCCGAGGTTGTTGACGACGCTGCGGTTGAAGTGAATGGCGGAGGCGGCTTGAGAAGAAGACGAAGAAGACGAAGAGGCGGCAGCAGCGAGTCCGAGAACAGCTCCAGAAAGGCCCGACGCGGCTGCTGAAGCCCCGGGCTCTCCTGCTCCCTCCGCCGCCGAGGCTCGGTGTTTCTTCCGCGGGGGCGGCGACGCGCCGCCGGTGTCCGAGTCGGAGGAGGAGGAAGCGGAGGCCAGAGTTTCCTCACCGAGAGCGGCCGTGGTTAGAAACCGGCGAAGCCCCGGGTGGGAAAGGAGAGTTTGAGCTCCCGGGATTTGGACCTGGTAGCCCGGCTGAACGCACTGACACCGTGTTTGCCCAGCCAGCCCGTCGCTCCGGTTGTGTTGTTGTTTGTCTGAACAGCTGCAGCTCCTAATGGAGGCACACCCTGACGTCACCGGACATTCCTACACTGCTCGGCTTCCGGGTGGAATGATTGAATCCATAGGTGGCGCTAGAGGACAAAGTCTGCATTTTAATGGCTTATGTCAGACTAAATATAGGCTACTAACAAGACTATAATATCTGCAAAACCGTGTAGTCCTATTACAATAAAAAAAAATACAATGCAAATAAACCGTAGAAAAGCTAAATATAAAAATATAATTTAAAAGGAGGGGTATCAAGTTATACATTTTCATTAAGCAGTCTGGTCAAATAGGGGATGGTAGAGTCCCTGTAGTGCTCAGTTTTTGTTGTGCTGGTCTGGAGCCGACTGGCCTGCCTGGTGCAAGTCTCAAGTGGGAGTTTTGGACGTGTTGAGCGTAACTCCGACACAGGTGTTCCCTTCGCTCTGAGTGCCGGTGTTCTGAAAAGTTGGCCTACCTCCTCAGGATGACCTACCACCCCATTATATTATGTTTAATTCATCTGTAGCGCGTCCTGTCAGGCAGGAAATATTGATAGACATTTCAACATTTCCTACCTTATAGGATGCGCTACCCATGAATTATGCACAATAATGGCTCGTATAGGGCATTCTGATAGACAATTCCTCTCTGGCAGGACAATATAATGGGTAGTAGGGCTTTCTGATAGACATTTCCTACCTGAATGTCTCTCAGAATGCCCTATAGTGTGCTCATAGTGCATCCTGTCAGAGAGGAAATGTCTATCAGAATGCCCTACGACCCATTAGTGCTTAATTCATGGGTAGCACATCCTGTCAGGTAGGAAATTTCAAAATGTCTCGGCCAAGGATCATGCGGAGGGATCTTTTTTGGATTTTCTCCAGCTGGTTTGATTGGAGGAGTGTTAGGGAGGAGTGCCACACTGGAGCACAATACTCAATGGAGGGTCGGATGTATGTTTTGAAGATGGTCACCAGATACGCTCAGCCTACACCAAAACACTTAAGCCTGCAGAGAATATGTAGCCTCCGGTTGGCAGAGGAGAGCATGTGTTTCGCCTGTTGGTCTCACTTCAAGTCTCTTTGGACCCATAGGCCAAGAATCTTAACTGAGGGCACCACTTCTGAATGGCTGGTCCATGACAGGTTGCAGGGAGGAGGGCTGGGTGAGGTGGCGCTGTTCTGCACGTCATGTCGTCCACGTACCTCCACCTGGCTGCATGGGAGCGCAAGGCACTGTCAATAGCAGCCAGGAAGATGACTGCTCCCAGCTTTGTTCCTTGTGCAACTTCACAGATCAGGTGGACCTATGAGGTCAGACAGCTCTGGTGTCTCACCTGCTGTCTGCGATCAGTCATGAAGTCCCAGACCCACGGACCCAGTCTAGCTGATGCCACCCAGTGAAACGTGAGAGTAGCTGGCGAAACACTCCTCAAAGGAGTAATGTACAGAAATACAATGTCAATTAATCAAGTACTGTATGTAGCCTACCATGTTTGTAAAAGGTGTAACCGAGTGAACCTGGGTTCTCGTCAGTCCTCGAGTAGGTAGCGAGTTGTTGGTTAACCCCCCAGTATACAGTAAATACTGTCCACCCGTGCCAATGAAGAGCTAGCTTTTCATTGGTGCAGCTGGTTAAAACGGTGTCTGTCACGTGGGAGACCGGGGTTCGATTCCCTTCCAGGGCAATGCGAAACGCATGGGTTACACATGTCCGTAGCACCCTGGACAAACCGCTGGCCATCATGGACTATGTATCCTGCCCTCAATCACTCTGGTCCAAGCCAGGCAGAGGAGCACCACCATGTCCACCATGGCACCTCGCTCGCTTCTGTGATGCTGCTGCCCCAGCACACAATCACATAGAAGATGGCACTCGCTACAACAGATTGGTTGTCTTGCTTCCTGATGTATCTTTAGCCTTAGAGCAGTCTGTATGTCGTGTTTCCTGTTTTGTGAGTGTGACCAATAAGCCCCACTACTGGAAGGTTCTGCTGCCTCCTGCCTTTTTCATGATCACCACAACAGTCATCCGAGAATGTCTGCCGATGACATGTCTCTGACTTGTATCTGAAGTCTGGGAGCCAGGACTGTCCCTTGTGGGGCTCCAGTGTTGCTGACCACTCTCTCTGACACACAGCCCTGAAGCCTCACATACTGTGGTCTATAATCTAGGTCAGGTCACCAGGAGGGTGTCCACCTCCATTGTCCATAGCTTGTTTCCCAGAAGTAAGGGCTGTATGGTGTCAAAGGCACAGTCAGAGAACATGATCCTCATAGCAGCGCCAGCCCTGCCCAGATGGGAGTGGGCGATGTGTAGAAGGGGATGGTGACGACTCGGCCCAACTGGAATGGTGTAAAACTGTCTGACTGAATCCATGTAGAACTCATCTCATCACTCATTATCCAACATACTGTAGGTGATATGGCATAAGATGCTCCGTCCACTGAGATTTGACATGTAAATCACCTGATATGACTACAGGATGACCTGATATTAATTGAGGGATTAGATCACGTGATTCATCATCTGGCAGGAGACTCAAGGTTCCACTAGGCAGGAAGAACAGACACAAGAAATAATTTGTGCCCCTGCTCTAACTATTCAGGGACATACTGTAATACAATAAGCCACACCCACCCCCAAAGCCCAAGAACACTGTTGCTGCTAGAAATTTATTTTATTATGTCTTTTATGCATTTTAGTTGTTTTTTATTGTTTTTTATACTGTTGCCGGAGTGCCAAAGACACATTTCCATTACATGTCAATTTAATGGACAATAACGTTTTTCTTATCTTATCTTAAAACAGGACAATTCCATGCAGCTAACTATCATCTTCATACTCTGAGCCTGACACATTACTGAGTAGCCCATAGGCCTACATTGAGCAAAACTGAGAGTAAGAAACAGAGAGCAACACTGACACCCTGAGGACAAAAACGGTACATCAACTAAAGTCAATCACGGCTGGTTGTACAAAAACAGTCAAGACATTAATTTTTTTTTTTTTTTTTAATTAATGTTATAAATACAAAACAAATTTAAAGCAGTGTTTATATTACTGAACCTGAGGTCAACAGTTAGAAAAAAATAAGGAACATGGAAGATAATATCTGTGACGGGCCGTTAACAGGATGGTTCTGAAGCACTACATTGATTGATACCAGTTTAGTAACCACAGTACTGACTTATAGAGCAGACAGCATATTGATATCTGTTATGCAGTTCTATGACATATTTGCCTGTATCTTGATATACTTATATGATATCCTCATAGTACAAGTGTTTGTTTTCATGTCTTTAGAAACCTTGCATTAACTGTTACCCTGTCTATGATGCTCTAGGGCCTAGTCTGTTTCTGTCATAGCATGTTAGTGTGTGCCCATAGGTTGTATGTACAGAGCACATGACTGGTTAGAATGACATCAGTGTGTAAATGTGTATGTCTGAACGAGTGAAAAGTAGATGTGTTTGCATACAGTATCTCTCCAGACGTGGTTGTGTGTTTCTACCTGTGTCCGTAAGTGTGCCTTTTCTCCAGGGAGGAGCTACGACTGGTCGGCTACTTGGTGAGGGAGAGTGGTGGTGGTGGTCAGGCCGTTACTAGTGGGCGTGTCTTTGCCTTTCATGAAGAAGGTGAGCAGCTCGCCCTTCCCCTTGACGAAGATGGGCCCCCTGCGGACGAAGCGGAAGCCGTACTCCTTCAGGATGTCTTGGCAGTCCTCCACCACCTAGGGGGCAGACAACAGGAAACTCTTCATCTGTCTGCCTGTGGAAATGAGGCTTGAAAAATGTTCAGCTTCAAAATGGAGAATGGAAGTTTTGTGCAATTGTGTGTCTATACTCTATACGATGTACACACTATTCAAGTTATTCATCTTTATTGATTACATTGTATAATCGTCGAGAACAAAATGACATAAGAATGGTCAATGAAAACTAAAAAAGTGAAAAATGTAGATCACAGGCTGATCCAACATGTGCATTTCATCATGACAACTCATAATGTGGCTCAGTAGTGTGTATGATCCCCGCGTGCCTGTGTGCACTCCCGACAACGTCTGGGCCTGCTCCTGATGAGATGGCGGGCGGCGTCCTGGGGGATCTCCTCCCAGACCTGGACCAGACCTGGACCAGACCTGGACCAGGGGATCACTGAGCTCCTGGACAGTCTCCTCCCAGACCTGGACCAGACCTGGACCAGACCTGGACCAGACCTGGACCAGGGGATCACTGAGCTCCTGGACAGTCTGTGGCGCTACTTGGCGGTGGCGGACACATCGGTACATAACGTCCCAGAGGCGCTCGGGTGGATTCAGGTCTGGGGAACGTGAGGACCGGTCAGTGGCATCAATGCCTTCGTCATCCAGGAACTGCCCACACACTCTGGCCACATGAGGCCGGGCATCGTCCTGACCCAGGAGGAACCCGGGGCCACTGCTCCAGCGTGAGTGACCATGGGAGCTGGACTACCTGTGGGCTGCAGGTACTGCCTCATGCTGCCAGCGATCACGAGGGAACTAGCAAAATGTAAAACTACAGAAAAATCATTCAGGAAGCAAAACCATTTCCTTTTCGGGGGTCGTCTTGCTGTTGCCTCTTCTGTTCACCTATTGTCTTTGACCTTTCATTTGCACCAAAGCATTCAAAACCCTTTATGCTTCCTAAATGGACAGATCTCAGAAGTTCAATTGACTTGGTGTTATACTGTGATGATTAAGTGTTCCCGTATGTGTGTGTATGTGTGTGTGTGTGTGTGTGTGTGTGTGTGTGTGTGTGGGGGGGGGGGGGGTGGGGGGGGGGGGGGGTTACCTGGATGTTGCCCATTACCCCGGTAGACTCCATCCTGCTGGCTACGTTGACTGTGTTGCCCCAAATGTCATAGTGAGGTTTACGGGCACCGATCACTCCAGCCAGCACAGATCCTTTATTCAGGCCTGAGGAATATGTAACACGCACACACACACACACACACACACACACACACACACACACACACACACACACACACACACACACACACACACACAGATAGATGCATGCACTTGGGTACAGACACACCTGATGAGGAAACATATCAACTAAAGAGAACCTGCAGAAGATCTGAGCGTATGTGGCGAAAAACCAAGCTACAGGTCCACCATGATATTCTCAAAGAACATCTCTCTGCTTTTAATAAAGCAATAAGAAATGCAAGGAAAGACCACTTCTCAAAATTGATATCTATCAACCGAAATAATTCAAGAGTGCTCTTCTCAACAATTGATAGCCTAATAAACCCTGCCGTAAAAACACCTGATAACCTGCTCTCTACCTCCAAATGTGAGGAATGTGCAGCTTACTTCAGAGATAAGATTATGAATATTAGGAGGAATATCACTCAGGAAAGGCCATGCATCCCGTTCACAGATCCTCTCCCTCCATGCAATGGACATATGAGCCTGTTTACACTGATTGACACAGAAATGTTGAGAAAAGTAGTATCCAAACTCAAAACCTCCACATGCCTGCTGGATCCCATCCCCACCGATTTTTTCAAAACTATTTTTGACTCTGTATCCAATTACATTTTATCCATTGTTAATGAATCCCTATCTACAGGTGTCTTCCCACCAATACTTAAAACTGCTCTGGTGAGACCCGTACTGAAGAAAAACAACTTAGACACTTCAGTTTTTAGCAATTTTAGACCAATCTCCAACCTTCCCTTTTTGAGTAAAATTCTGGAAAAATTTGTTTTCAAACAGATTAATGATTTCCTAGCTACAAGTTGTACCCTTGACCTTTTCCAGTCCGGCTTTCGCGCCCACCATAGCACAGAGACGGCATTAGTCAAAGTTGTAAATGACCTCAGAATTAATACTGACTCCAAAGAGCTTTCTGTTCTCGTCCTCCTGGACCTGAGTGCAGCCTTTGATACTATAGATCATGCAATCCTCATCGAAAGACTGGAAAAGTGGGTTGGCCTCTCTGGTCCAGTCCTAAATTGGCTTAAGACCTATCTAACCGGTCGTGATTTCTTCGTCGCCCTCGGTGAACATAGCTCAGGAAAGATCGCTATGACCTGTGGGGTGCCCCAAGGATCGATCCTAGGACCTCTACTCTTCAGCCTGTACATGCTGCCCCTTGGCAGTGTCATCAGGAGGCACAACATTAGCTACCATAGCTACGCAGATGATACCCAACTCTATATTTCCGTAACACCCAGTAACTACAGCTTGGTTGACTGCCTTGTCAAGTGTATTACGGATATAAATGTATGGATGTCACATAATTTCCTCCAACTAAACCAGGACAAAACAGAAGTACTGATCATTGGAGAAAAAGCTGAAAGAGAGAAACTAGCTGCACACTTAAAAACTCTGGAAATTGACAACAATTGCCAGGCTAAAAACCTAGGTGTCATACTTGACTCAGATCTTAATTTCGAAAACCACATCAAGAATATTACAAAGACATCTTTTTACCACCTAAGGAACATTGCCAAGGTGCAACCCTTTCTCTCTCAGGCTGACACCGAAAGATTAATGCATGCTTTCATCACAAGCAGGCTGGACTACTGCAATGCTCTACTATCAGGCCTACCAAAGAAAGCAATCTCTAAGCTACAAATGATACAGAATGCTGCAGCACGAGTCCTCACTAAGACTAGACGAAGGGCACACATCACACCAGCCTTAAAATCACTACACTGGTTACCAGTCAACTCTAGAATATACTTTAAAATACTATTACTAGTCTATAAATCTCTCCACAATCACTCACCAGAATATATTTCAAACATGCTTGTTAAGTACATGCCCAACAGACCACTCAGATCCTCAGGTACTGAACTTTTAACAGTTCCAAAAGCCAGGACCAAGAAACACGGAGAGGCAGCTTTTAGTTTCTATGCCCCCAACCTCTGGAACACCCTGCCGGAGTGCCTAAGAAGGGCCGAAACAACGGAGATCTTCAAACGAGACCTCAAGACGTACCTTTTCGACCTAGCCTACAATCACTAGCCAGGACCTTGAGATACAGAAAGGCAGCCTCAAACCTACCTGTGAATCCTCTGTATACATTGGTCCAGTAGATGCCCCACTGTCGCCCGCAGACAATAGATACCCCCGTGTCAGCTGTGGATGTTGTAGTACTTAGTTAACACACACACGTACACACAGGCACACACCAGTCCACATCCAGCTTAGGCCTAGACCTGGGCCCAGTTCCCTTTCCTCACCCTAACCCGGGTCCGTATCCTTTTCCCACCCCCACCCTACCCCCGACCCCTGCCTCTAGCTGGACCCAGGCACACCTACACTCACGCTCACACACACACAGACATACACCAGTCCTGGGTTTGGATCCCCTCCCCCTCACCCTAACCCGGGTCCGTATCCTTTTCCTATCCCACCCTACCCCTGACCCCTGCCTCTACCTGGACCCAGGCACACTCACACTCACGCTCACACACACACAGACATACACCAGTCCTGGGCTCAGATCCCCTCACCCTAACCCGGGTCCGTATCCTTTTCCTACCCCCACCCTACCCCAACCCCTGCCTCTATCTGGGCCCAGGCACGCACACACACACAGACACACATCAGGGTTTGCCACACCTCTCCCATGATGCTCTTAGCCTTTCTTGCTCTGAAAATGTAGTTTGACGTAATGTATTACTCTATATATGGCTCTGTGTGCTACTAACCCTGTTCTGCCTCCCCTCTCCCTAGTGCCTCTCTCTCTCCCTCCTATCTTCTAACCAGGTCCAGTGGATGCCCCACTGTCACCAGCAGACCACCCTGAGTCCGATAGATACCCCTGTGTCTGCTGCAGATGTCGTAGCAAATTAGTTAACGCACACACACGTACACACAGACATACAACAGTCCACTTCCGGCTTTAGGCCTGGGCCCAGTACCCCCTTCCCCTCACCCTAATCCGGGTCCGTATCCTCTTCCTACCCCCACCCTACCCCTGACCCCTGCCTCTACCTGGACCCAGGCACACTCACACACACACTGACATACACCAGTCCTGGGCCCAGTACCCCCTTCCCCTCACCCTAACCCGGGTCCGTATCCTTTTCCTACCCCGATCCTACCCCTGACCCCTGCCTCTATCTGGGCCCAGGCACATTCACGCACACACAGACATACACCAGTGTTTGCCATGTCTCTCCTATGATGTTATTAGCCTCTCTTACTCTGAAAATGTAATTTAATGTTATTTATTGCTCTATAAATGTTCTTAGCCGGTAGACAAACATACTCCAGGAGCTTGCTCGATCGCCTCGTTGAGAGGGGTCAGGGAAGAATTTTAACAGCTCACTTATCTGGCCCCCGGGTGATTACTGTTTTTTTTCTTCCCTCTGGAATATGTAGGGGTGGGTCGTATGCCCACCTCCCTTGTTCTCTGTAAAGCGCATTGTGTTGCCTCTGGGTATGAAATGTGCTATACAAATAAAGCTTTGATTGATTGATTGATTGATGGTCAGATGGACATGGATCATTTTAAGGGAAAACAGACACACACACACACACACACACACACACACTGACCTATACGGAGCATGAAGTTGTTGAAGGACTGCTTGTTGAGGTTGGTGAGCGTGACCTTCATGGCCAGAGCGAAGTCCGCCAGGTCAGCCAAGTGCTGCCAGCGCTCCCTCAACGACTGGTCCTCAGGCTGGAGATATACCATACTGTCTTCATCATCATCATCATCATCATCATCATCATCATCATCATCATCATCATCATCATCATCATCATCATCACCACCATCATCATCATCAACATTATTATCATCATCATCATCATGATAAAGACGATTTACATCTAACTTGATAGTTCATTGAGGACCTGTTTGTCAGTGCAGTTTGTGTTTAGGTGGACATCGATTGGGTGGTAGTTAGGTGGACATCGATTGGGTGGTAGTTAGGTGGACATCGATTGGGTGGTAGTTAGGTGGACAGGGATTGGGCGGTAGTTAGATGGACAGGGATTGGGCGGTAGTTAGGTGGGCAGGGATTGGGCGGTAGTTAGGTGGACAGGGATTGGGTGGTAGTTAGGTGGACAGGGATTGGGCGGTAGTTAGATGGGCAGGGATTGGGCGGTAGTTAGATGGACAGGGATTGGGCGGTAGTTAGATGGGCAGGGATTGGGCGGTAGTCACCTTGCGGTTGCAGTACCCGTTGGTGTTGCTCTCTGGTGTGACGCCTGAAGCAGCCATGTAGGTGCTTCCTATGGTTTTGATCTTAGTGATGCAGAGGAACTCAGTCCTGTCCAACAACTGACATGGAAAAACCAGAAGGATTACATGGTTATTGAAACTCACTCATGTTGAATGTCTGATTCATACTGTTGGCAACATCAACAACCCCTCCCTACACACACACACACACACACACACACACACACACACACACCCACTCTTTCTCTCTCCCACATCAACAAACAGACACACTGAGGATGACTCACGCTGTCGAAGTCGGAGATGATCTCGTTGAGGATCCTGAGGCACTCGATGCCCCCGTTGTTGATTCCCTCCTCGGTGTAGAAGTGGGAGAAGTTGGGGATGGAGGCGAACATCACGCCGATCTCGTCGTATGACTGGCTGTACAGCTCCTGGAGGAGGAGACCAGGGTGGGTGAGAGGGCCGTATGACTGGCTGTACAGCTCCTGGAGGAGGAGACCAGGGTGGGTGAGAGGGCCGTATGACTGGCTGTACAGCTCCTGGAGGAGGAGACCAGGGTGGGTGAGAGGGCCGTATGACTTGCTGTACAGCTCCTGGAGGAGGAGACCAGGGTGGGTGAGAGGGCCGTGTTCTGAACTGGCCTCCCTCACCTGCCTCTCCGTTCACTGCTCCTCACTACCGCTTTGTTCAGGGGCCTAAGGTGTCACCGTCCTCTCTCTCTCTCTCTCTCTCTCTCTCTCTCTCCCTCTCTCTCTCTCTCTCTCTCTCTCTCTCTCGCCATTGTGTGTGTGTTGCTTGGTGCTGGTTGTGGTTTGTTTTTCAGATCATAACTGTATAGTTTTAACATTTCTTGTTCGCTTGTTAAATGTTTATTGTGAGGATGTTTCAAGAGCATCAAAAGTCTCTCTCTCAATCACTCTCTCTCCCCACCCTCCCCCACCCCCTCTCTCTTTCTCTGTCTCTCCGAATCCCTTCCCCCTCCTCTCTCTCTCTCTCTCTCTCTCTCTCTCTCTCTCACCTCGTCTCTCTTCTTGGAGCCCAGGAAGTGTTTGGCCACGTGTTCAGGCAGCATGTTGGTGACCAGAGCTTTGTTGCAGCGCCTCATCTCAAACACCCTCTCCTTCTGGTCATGGACCTCCATCTTCCACAGGAACAGCCGGCGCGACTGCCGCTCCCCCTGGGTGTGTGTGTGTGTGTGTGTGTGTGTGTGTGTGTGTGTGTGAGAGAGAGAGAGTGTGTGTGTGTGTGTGTGTCAGGTGAGAAGAGAGAATCAGTGGCAGGTGTCAGGTTGATTTTATTTGGCTAGATCCCAACGGCCTCGCGAGCCCATCGTGATCTCGCCAGCCCTCGTTCTGTTTCTCTACTATTGGGCCCGTCCAATCAGCGTCCGGTTTAATTGATGATGAAAATAATAACATGGCGCTGCTGTTGAGGAGGTTGGTGTCAATGCTGCAAAGCAGTACTTGGATCAGAACCGGTGGGCATCATTTTATTGAAAGAACCACAAAAACCTGAATCCAAGGCTTTTCCCAGGGGGCAATGTTTTCGCTCTTCAAGCGACTGCGCTCGGAAGCTCCGCCGGTTACGTTGGTCAATGCAATGAATAGATCCAATCGCATGCCAATAGTTTTGATTGACGCCCACTGGCACCGCCTCCAGCCCCGACGGTTTCCACGGCTGCGTGGCCAGACTGCTCCGTGTAGAGAACCAGAACGCAAGCTCACCAGACCGGGATGGTCTCACAAGACCGGAAGGTCTCACAAGGCTAGAGGGTCTTTCCAGACAGATCGTGCTGCCTGGCATTGAGGAGGATGTCACTCACATGGCGGGCAAAGTAGTAGAAGCTGACCATCATGACGATGATCATCATTGTCATCAGGTACTTGGAGGGTACCGTAGCTGTCCTGAGGGGGATAGGTGAAAGGCGGGGCAGGAGAGAGTGATAGAGAGGTTAAAGTCGTGTTTGTTCCGTAGAGTGTACAGTAGCTGATTATCATGTGAAACACATTACATTACAGTCATTTAGCAGACACTTTTATCCAAAGTGACTTGCAATAATTGCATTTAACGTAGGTAGTCAGTTAGTGTACTACTACTCGCTAGAACTCACAAGTGTATCTCCTTTCTAAACAAGTGACAGAGCATAATCTAGGTGCTTAAGTCAGAGGATTGTTGTAGTACTTCTTGAAGAGGTAAGTTTTGAGCCTGCGGCGAAAGATGGGCAGCGACTCTGCTGTCCTGACGTCAGTGGGAAGTTCATTCCACCACTGTGGAGCCCGGACATAGAGCTGTGACCGCATCGATCGACCGCAGGGGCCACGGAGTGACAGGGCAGCCATTAGGTATAGCAGAGCGTAGTGGTGGTCACCGCGCAAATACCGTACCGTACACATTCTCAGCACCTCACCGAGCTGAATGCTGGGCCTCTCACCGGTAGCTGGAGAAGTGTACGACGTCGTACACGTCGTAAATCTCCCTCCAGCTGTAGATGTTGACGGCGCCCGTCGCCACGACAACCAGCAGCATGAGCCCCAGCTTGACCAGGTGGCTGACCTGCACCAGCATGGCGGCGGCCATCAGCGACAGCACCGCCATGTAGCCGTAGTAGCGGGGGTTCTGAGCACAGCCGGCGTGGCCGAGCGAGGCCAGGGAGAGGCCGGCGCGGCCGAGCGAGGCCAGGGAGAGGCCGGCACTGGTGTTGAGGAGCAGGAGGGGCGGCGGGTCGCAGCTGAGCTGTGACGTTGGGGAAAGGTTGAGAGAATGCTAGGGTACCGTCAGGATAACGTTTGACAAATGATCACAGTGAGGAGTACTGCAGGGTGAGTGGCTGAGCCCATTAACATTGTTGGAATGTTGAACACTGTCAGGGCTTAACACCATATTGACACCATCAGGGTTTAAGACCATATTAACACCGTCAGGGCTTAACACCATATTAAGACCATCAGGGCTTAACACCATATTAAGACCATCAGGGCTTAACACCATATTGACACCGTCAGGGTTTGACACCATATTGCCACTGTCAGGGCTTAACACCATATTAAGACCATCAGGGCTTAACACCATATTAATGGTGCAGTATGCAGTTTGGCTCAGAATAACTTTTTGTTATATTTTTTGCAATTCTCATTACAGTACATCTTGACAGGAATCAATACATAGAGTGATCTGACACTAAGATTAAATAAATCCGTAATCTGTGGAAGTCGCAGTAATAAGTGCATCCACATTTACTGGTACTCCTACATTTTTGAAGTTGGGAGCACCAATGGTACCAAGCACCAATGGTACCAAGTCCACATCTGGCTTAGGCCTGGACCTGATGCTCTTAGCCTTTCTTGCCCTGAAAATGTAATTTAATGTAATTTATTGCTCTATAAATGTTCTTAGCCGTTAGACAAATATATTCCAGGAGCTTGCTCCAGGTTGCCTGTTTTAATATATGTGTTGCTTTTATGGCTCTGTGTGCTACTAACCCTGTTCTGCCTTCCCTCTCCCTAGTGCCTCTCTCTCTCCCTCCTATCTTCTAACCAGGTCCAGTGGATGCCCCACTGTCACCAGCAGACCTCCCTGAGTCCGATAGATACCCCTGTGTCTGCTGTGGATGTCGTAGCATTTAGTTAACACATACACACAGACATACACCAGCCCACTTCCGGCTTTAGGCCTGGGCCATAGCAAACACACACCAGTATTTGCCATGTCTCTCCTATGTTGTTTTTAGCTTCTCTTACTCTGAAAATGTAATTTAATGTAATTTATTGCTTTATAAATGTTCTTAGCTGGTAGACAAACATACTCCAGGAGCTTGCTCGATCGCCTCGTTGAGAGGGGTAAGGGAAGAATTTTTACAGCTCACTTATCTGACCCCCGGGTGATTACAGTTTTTTTACTTCCCTCTGGAATATGTAGGGATGGGTCGTATGCCCACCTCCCTTGTTGTCTGTAAAGTGCATTGTGTTGCCTCTGGGTATGAAATGAGCTATACAAATAAAGCTTTGATTGATTGAAGTAAAAAAGTTAATTTTGAGCACCTAGCAAGTGTCATTTGTTTTCCCCCAATTTAGAGGAGTGGCTTTGGAGGGAGGCCGGGAGGGGCAGGGATTTTGTCGGTTGCATTTTTAAAGATCTTTCAGATCACAAACTGCCTACTGCACCTTTAAAACTGTCATGCTTAACACCATATAGAGTGCCTAGGCGGAAGCAGGAAGAGAAAACCGCCATGGGACATAAAATCAGAAAAAAATATGAATGGTAGTGAACGGCGTGAGAAAAATGATTTCTTGATCCCAACTGAATTGTGCCATGACCATCATATATGAACTTTGTCAATTTAAAACATAAATGTTCTTGGTTAATTCACAAGTTAGCTAATATTAGCTAGCTGACATTACACTCGTTTAATACTCACCAAAAACCTTGTAAAGCTGATCTTGCATGCCAGCTCTTACAGAACTGACTAACTCTCCTTTCATATTCCTGTAGCTCTCAACATGACCAGACTTAAAGTGATTTTCACCTCTTTTAATAATTAAACTCATTATGCTTTAAGTATTATAACAAACGGCGACTTTCTTGACTTGCAAAAATATGTTTTAAATTGACAAACATCATAGGTGATGGTCATGGCACAATTAAAACGGGATCAAGAAATTATTTATTTATTGCCATTGACTACCGTACATCATTTTTCCAAATTAAGGTCCCATGGGACGGCTCTTCCTGCTTCCGCTTAGCACTCTATTATCCCTGGCAGGGCTTAAAGGACAATGCTCGTTTTTGACAACCTGGACCTTATTTACGACATATTATAAGACGTTTGACTCACCGAGATCACTTTGGTGTAGTTCGGAGGCATGTAGAAGAAATGTAAAATCCAGCGCGTGCCAGTATATCCATGTAATGGCGGTGGTGGGGGCACCGAGAATGCAGTTTCTAAAAATCTATTTTCTGCCGCAAAACGTTTGTTTTCATCAATCTGTATTGATGAATCGCTAGTTGTGCTTACATAGAGCATGCCTGTTGTGGTTTTCACATGCCATGATCTTTAGAAACGTCTTTCGAAACGAAATAGGTTCCTCACTTGCTCCAGCACTAATGCGCACAGCGCGCAATCGTTGCTCCAGCACGCTGTGCGCATGCGTGCTGGAGCAAGTGAGGAAGCTATTTCGTGTCTAAAGTCGTTTCTAAAGATCATATTACAGAGGCATGTGAAATACCACAACAGGCCTATGCTCTCTATGTAAGCACAACTAGCGATTCATCAAAACAGATTGATGAAAACAACCGTTTCGCGGCAGAAAATAGATTTTTAGAAACTGCATTCTCGGTGCCCCCACCACCGCCATTACATGGATATACTGGCTCGCGCTGGATTTTACATTTCTTCTACATGCCTCCGAACTACACCAAAGTGATCTCGGTGAGTCAAACGTCTTATAATATGTCGTAAATAAGGTCCAGGTTGTCAAAAACGAGCATTGTCCTTTAATGCTATGGGTGGGACGATAATTATCGTCCTACAAGATATTGCGATATAAAAATGCAGCGATAGGCATCGCAGAGATGAAAAACTGTCTTGCAGTTTAAAAAAAATGGAAAAAAAATAAATTAAATTATATATATATATATATATGAGAGAAAAGAGCTGTACAAAATTACTATTGGGAAAATAACAGCATTGTTTTGCATTTTGTGTTTTTCTAATAAACAACTATTTTTCCAGTCATATATTCATCACTCAAGTTTTGTTAAAAATATAGTTGCAATATTGTATTGTATCGATATTGTGAACCTAATATTCTGTATCGTATCATATTGTGAGATTAGTGTATCATCACACCACTACTTAACACTATATTAACACTGTACTAGAGTGCAGCACCTTTCTTAAGTAATGGTGCCTGTTCGGTTAATTTGGCAAATAGTAAAAATAGTAGTTTGGCAAATAGTAAAAAAAACATTTTAGACACTGTCTTTTTTTGGTACTACACACCCTAATGGACATCTATGCATCAATTCCAAGAATACAGTTTTTGTGCACCAAGGATTCACACGACGGGAATCTCATGACAGTTTATTAGACAAATATTGTGCCAAGGCGCTGTAATAATGATCTGTAGAAATAATAAGGCGCTGTAATAATGATCTGGAGGTCTTGTTCTTTCCTGACAGAGAAGCAGTAAAGTGTGAAGCAGGCTTTCCCAGCGGGGCCGTCCAAATGAGACAGACAGCCAAGGAGCTAATGGACCCCTGTGGGATCTGGTGCTCAGACACATAAAAACATTGATGAGGGTGATCCTGAACAGGTGAGAAGACACACACACACAAGTACACACACACACACACACACACACATGCTGGCATGCATTTGCGCACTGTGGCACCCCGTGAGCTCAGCCCCGCCCCTGCCAGCCTCTAGGACAGGTAATTGATCGGTCGTTAGGTCAGATCACCAGCCTCCAGGGACACCAGGTGCGGCTTATCAGCAAACGAGCTGGGGAGCCTTCAGAAGAGAGGACCCAGGACCTGGGAGGGGGGGGGTCTTCAGAAGAGAGGACCCAGGACCTGGGAGGGGGGGGGGGTCTTCAGAAGAGAGGACCCAGGACCTGGGAGGGGGGGGGGGGGGTCTTCAGAAGAGAGGACCCAGGACCTGGGAGGGGGGGGGGGTCTTCAGAAGAGAGGACCCAGGACCTGGGAGGGGGCCTTCAGAAGAGAGGACCCAGGACCTGGGAGGGGCCCTTCAGAAGAGAGGACCCAGGACCTGGGAGACCTTCAGAAGAGAGGACCCAGGACCTGGGAGACCTTCAGAAGAGAGGACCCAGGACCTGGGAGGGGGCCTTCAGAAGAGAGGACCCAGGACCTGGGAGGGGTCTTCAGAAGAGAGGACCCAGGACCTGGGAGGGGGGGGGTCTTCAGAAGAGAGGACCCAGGACCTGGGAGACCTTCAGAAGAGAGGACCCAGGACCTGGGAGGGGGCCTTCAGAAGAGAGGACCCAGGACCTGGGAGGGGTCTTCAGAAGAGAGGACCCAGGACCTGGGAGGGGGTCTTCAGAAGAGAGGACCCAGGACCTGGGAGGGGTCTTCAGAAGAGAGGACCCAGGACCTGGGAGGGTCTTCAGAAGAGAGGACCCAGGACCTGGGAGGAGGCCTTCAGAAGAGAGGACCCAGGACCTGGGAGGGGGGGGGTCTTCAGAAGAGAGGACCCAGGACCTGGGAGGGGGCCTTCAGAAGAGAGGACCCAGGACCTGGGAGGGGGCTTGTGTAGCGAGGTGTGTACCGACAGGTAACGTTGTACAATTGTAAAGCCCCAGACTAATCTGTCCCTAGACTAATCTGTCCCCAGACTAATCTGTCCCCAGACTAATCTGTCCCCAGACTAATCTGTCCCCAGACTAATCTGTCCCCAGACTAATCTGTCCCTAGACTAATCTGTCCCTAGACTAATCTGTCCCCAGACTAATCTGTCCCCAGACTAATCTGTCCCTAGACTAATCTGTCCCTAGACTAATCTGTCCCCAGACTAATCTGTCCCCAGACTAATCTGTCCCCAGACTAATCTGTCCCTAGACTAATCTGTCCCCAGACTAATCTGTCCCCAGACTAATCTGTCCCTAGACTAATCTGTCCCCAGACTAATCTGTCCCTAGACTAATCTGTCCCCAGACTAATCTGTCCCTAGACTAATCTGTCCCCAGACTAATCTGTCCCTAGACTAATCTGTCCCCAGACTAATCTGTCCCTAGACTAATCTGTCCCCAAGGACCCAGAGGCTCCAGGACACCTGTGCCACTGACCTAAAGAACCGATCCCAGAGAAGGGGAACCGGTCCCAGAGAAGGGGAACCGATCCCAGAGAAGGAGAACCGATCCCAGAGAAGGGGAACCGATCCCAGAGAAGGGGAACCGATCCCAGAGAAGGGGAACCGATCCCAGAGAAGGGGAACCCGTACCGCTTCCAGGAAGGAACCCCTGAGATATATTGTTTTTCCCCTTAAAGCCGTTGAGGCAATTTGTTACAATTTTTGAGTGAATAAAGGCCCTGGGAAGGGCTGGTAACACGGCCGTTTTGTGTGGACATGCGCTGCTTTCAGGTCAGCCCGCCAGGGTATTCTCTCACACACACACACACACACACATACAGTATACATACACACACAGAGAGATGCATCCTCACCATATCTGCCACCTCAGCCATGATGAGAACAAAGATGGCCGCCATGGCCCAAGTGTTCCTCGCCCAACGTGTCCGATCAATCCACACCGAGAATGACACCAGCCTCTTGGAAAACATCTGTCACACACACACACACACATGCACGCGCACACACACACGCACGTGCACACACACACCACAGTTATCATGGTTAATTATTAAAAACATCCTAATATTGTTGTCGTCCTCCTCCTCATCACCAGTGTAACTCACTCTGGGGACGACGGCGGCCAGGGAGCAGATGGAGAGGATGAACAGCAGCACCTCTCCGATGGCCAGGGTCACGTAGTTCACTACCAGCCTGCAGAGGGACAGGCCAGAGGGCTCAGCTCACCTCTGCTCTCATAAGGTGCACCTCGCCAGAGTCTCTAGCATGTGGTGGTGTGATGCATTACAATATGTTGGATGTTGGATGACAGTACGTATGAGTCTAGAGAACCTATATGTCAGCCAGGGTGTTTACATTGATTGCAGTATGTAGTATGTCTGATCTAATACTGTCAATGGGAGATAAAGTAGATGGATAGATGGATGGATGGATGGATGGATGGATAGATAGATAGATAGATACTGTAGATAGATAGATACTGTAGATAGATACTGTAGATAGATAGATAGATAGATAGATACTGTAGATAGATACTGTAGATAGATAGATAGATAGATAGATAGATAGATAGATACTGTAGATAGATACTGTAGATAGATAGATATATACTGTAGATAGATAGATACTGTAGATAGATACTGTAGATAGATAGATAGATAGATAGATAGATAGATAGATCTTATAATAGATAGTATTAAGAGTAAGGACAACAAAAACAGGAAGGACAACAAAAAGGCACAAGCAGGATTAAAAGAAATGTACAGTAAATGTAGAAAAAGGATGTGCAACACAAAACCAAAATATACACGAGTACAATACAATAAAGTGTGTGTGGACTCACAGTGGGTCTATGAGGACCTCAGTAGTGTGTGTTAGTGTGTATTAGTGTGTATTATGCTGTGTGTGTGGACTCACAGCGGGTCTATGAGGACCTCAGTAGTGTGTATTAGTGTGTATTATGCTGTGTGTGTGGACTCACAGCGGGTCTATGAGGGCCTCAGTAGTGTGTATTAGTGTGTATTAGTGTGTATTATGCTGTGTGTGTGGACTCACAGCGGGTCTATGAGGGCCTCAGTAGTGTGTATTAGTGTGTATTAGTGTGTATTATGCTGTGTGTGTGGACTCACAGCGGGTCTATGAGGACCTCCATGGCGGCGGTGGAGAAGAGCACCAGGCAGCAGCAGCAGAAGGCCAGGCCGCTCTGCGTCTCCTTCTCCGCAGAGTACCGCCTCTCCAGCTCGCCGTCCCGGAACTGCAACGACGTGGGGCTGGTCTGGTGCTCCTTCACACTGACAGGGGAGAGGGGGGGGAGAAGAGAGAGAGAGAAGAGAGAGAGAAGAGAGAGAGAGAGAGAGAGAGAAGAGAGAGAGAAGAGAGAGAAGAGAGAGAAGAGAGAGAGAAAAGAGAGAAGAGAGAGAAGAGAGAGAAGAGAGAGAGAGAAGAGAGAGAGAAGAGAGAGAGAGAAGAGAGAAAGAGAGAGAAGAGAGAGAGAGAAGAGAGAAAGAGAGAGAAGAGAGAGAGAGAAGAGAGAAAGAGAGAGAAGAGAGAGAGAGAGAAGAGAGAGAGAAGAGAGAAAGAGAGAGAAGAGAGAGAGAAGAGAGAAAGAGAGAGAGAGAAGAGAGAGAGAAGAGAGAAAGAGAGAGAAGAGAGAGAGAAGAGAGAAGAGAGAGAAAAGAGAGAAAGAGAGAGAGAGAAGAGAGAAGAGAGAGAAAGAGAGAGAGACAGAATGGTTAAAACGCCTGCTGTTTTTAGAGATCTCACCTCTTATGTGGTGCTTGGTCTGAGACCTCACATCTCTTTGTTCTCTCTCTCCAGGAGCTGCTGGTGCAGAAGTCTGTTCAGCTCCTGCTCGCTCTTCTGTCCGCTCACCCGTCTGTGGGCAGTCCTGTCTGGCTGAGGGCCTGCAGCCTGGCCCACGGAGGTCACGGAGAGGAGGACCTCATTAGTAAACAGCCTGCTGTGTGTGCGTGTGCCTGTGTTTTGTCCAGGTAAAAGGGGAGGGGTTAGAGCTACCTGTTTGGACCCGGTGGGCCGGACTGAGCTCACGCTCCCGTTGGTCTCCCTGGTGTTGACCAGCTGAGGAGAGTTTCCATGGGAACCTGCGCCGGGTTTCTGGGAAGAGGGAGGAGTGGGAGACAGAGAAGGGTGAAAGGTGAGGTACACACGTACAAGTGATGGCATTTGAGGGTGATTTCTTGATATTAGGTGAACTGGACCGACCACTAAGGGGCCAAAACGACTGTGTCGGCAGTTTTAGAGCAGCCAGAGGGAGTAGATGGGGGTTAGGAGACCAAAAGAGATATCAGACAAGATGGTGCTGAGTACGGACACTTTGTTTTGCGTTCCTCAACGGCCTTGCAGATGTTTTGCTTATTTTATTGATGTAGCCTGCAGCTACCTGGATAATCCTATACCTGATATTGAGACCGTCAACACAAAATGGCACTAAAATATATGCTGATAAAACCATTTAGTTTATAGAGAAATAAGGTTGCACTGAATTGGGTTGCACTGCGAAGTTCTGGTTAACAGATCAGGCTATAAACAGGCTATAAACAAGTTCTTTCACCTATCTAGCTATCATTATATCTGCCTATTCAAGCCATCATCGGTTAACTGCCAAATTTAAATAGGCTATAAACAAGTTATATGTGCATTAACCAGCTATCGGTATCACCTTACCTTATCTAGCTAGCAAGCTATCTGTCTTGCCAGGCAGCTTAGCTATCATTGTAGACAGCTAGCTTGTAACAGCTAGCTTGGTCTAGTGGCTTAAGAAGGTGACCCAAACTGTAATGTTATTAGCTTCTATGCTAGCTACACACCTAAACACAGGATATTGTTAAGATTCACATGCTGCATAATAAAACATATGGTAGCTAGCGTTAGCCACTGTGCAAGGCATTCAAAGATGGCTGCCCATTCAAAGATGGCTGCCCATTCATTCCAATGAGCAGGTCAGTCACATTAATTAGGCATACACATCAGGTACCCACAGCAGTGGAGAACCGCTAAGCCAAGCAACCTCATAATGGACACTGCACTCTCTTGGTGATGAAGAATGTAGGACTTAATGAAATTGATTCACAGACTGGAGCGGTTGTTGAGATAATCACGGGCATCGTCCGGCTGGTCGATCCTCCATTGGGCTCTTTGTAGTAAAATCATCATCTTGTAGCCTAAATGATTATTCTGTTGTTGCTGCAAGGCTGAGGAGACAGAACCCAAGCAGCTGACTCCCTGATACTGGTATGAAGCACATCACGTCCGTCACACGCTCCTGCAGATTCATGCTCTACAACATCAGGAGGATTCACCCTTTCCTCACTGATGAAACAGAGCAGGTACTCATCCAGGCCCTGGTCATCTCCCGCCTGGACTACTGCAACTCCCTCCTTGCTGGGGCCCCGGCGTCAGCCATTAAACCTCTGAACTTGTCCAGAAAGCTGCTGCTCGCCTGGTGTTCAACCACCCCAAGTTCTCCCACACAACTTCCCTTCTCCGTTCCCTACACTGGCTCCCTGTAGCGGCTCGCATCCAGTTTAAAACTCTGGCGCTAATCTACAGGGCAATGAAAGGAACAGCCCCCTCCTACCTCCAGGCCATGGTCAAACCCTACACCCCCATCGACCGCTACGCTCTGCTACCTCACTCCAAGGCCCCTGCGGTCGATCGACACGGTCACAGCTCTTCTCTGTCCTGGCCCCGCAGTGATGGAATGAACTGCCCACTGATGTAAGGACAGCCCATCTTTCATCGCAGGCTCAAAGCTCACCTCTTCAAGAAGTACTACGACAATCCTCCCTCCTAAGCACTTATTGTTTTGTATTGTATTGTATTGTATTGTACTTTAGATTGCTATTCTTGCACTTTGCCTTCAGCACTAGATTATGCTCTTAGTCACTTGTTTTAGAAAGAAAATGCACTTGTGAGTTCTGGCAAGTAGTAGTACATTGGCTTTTCCTACGTTAAATGCAATTATTGTTAGTCGCTTTGGAGAAAAGCGTCTGCTAAATGACGTGATGTAATGTAATGTAAATGTAATGTAATGTAATGAAGCACATTACAATAAAGAAATCTTGAATCTTGAGGGAAATATCAATCAATAGAGGGAAAGAGAAAGAGACACAGAAAGACAGAGATGGAGAGAAAGAGAGAGATGAAGAGAAAGAGATGGAGAGAAAGACAGAGATGAAGAGAAAGAGATGGAGAGAAAGACAAAGATGAAGAGAAAGAGATGGAGAGAAAGATGGAGAGAAAGATGGAGATGGAGAGAAAGACAGAGATGGAGAGAAAGACGGATGGAGAGAAAGATAGAGATGGA